>NC_044034.1:60468567-60796821 GCF_901765095.1 Microcaecilia unicolor
TCTGTGATCAGTGAAGAAGGGGCGAAAAGGCTTCCTGACTCCACAGTAGCTAGAACCTAGGGAATGTGGCTAGGTCTTCTGGGAATTGTAGTCCAGCCATATGCCCCATAGAAAGTCAGAGGGCTGGGGGAGGATAAGGGTGGAGATCTAGAAGCACCCGACAGTCCTCTGCTGTAGAAAAAGGTTTTGGAGACAAACAGAGAGAAAGGAAGGAAGGAAAGAAAGTATTTCCTAAAGGCAGGTGGGAAGCGAGGAATGTGGCTAAGCCTAGCCTGAAGGAAAGGTGGAAAGAGACCCAGCCTGTAACAGAGGGGCCTGAGGGGAACCCCATGAAGGTATCATTTAAGAAGATTTTCCCTGAAATGTTTATAGCCTTGGGGGGCTGTTAACCTTTTGTTTACTGGAATGTGCCTTTTGTTTTGACTTGTTGCCTAAAAATATGGAAGTATTTTGGGTCCAAATGAAAGAGAAAAACCTGGACTGGATCAGTTTGAGGCCTTGACTTAGACTTATAAAAACTTCCTAAGCTGGGAGTTTGGCAGTAGCCCAGAGGTCTAAGGAGCACTGATCCCAGGGTTTTGTCACAATATGCTTAGTTGATATCTTAGCGCCTAAAACTATGTGCATCCGTTTACACCAATAAAAATGTGGCATAAATCTCGGCACGTAGATTTACACGCACTGGGCCATATTCTATAAATACATGTGTAAACTTTGGAACACCCACGAAATGCCCATTTCCCCGCTCATAACCATTCCTCTTTTTGCCTGTGTGCGTTAAAAGTTCTTCTACTTCGTTATAGAATATGCTTATCGAGTTGTGCATGTAAATTCTAATTAGTGCCAATTAGTGTTCATTATTGCTTAAGTGCTGTTATCAGTGCTCATTAGCTTGTTAAGTTACACACATTGTTATAGAATCCACTTGGATTTTGGAGCAGCTCTCTATGCGTGCTATATAGAATCTGGGGAATAGTCTTAAAACAAGACATTTGTGTACATAGAACACAGTGTTGTGAATGTGAATGGCTTTTAAAATTATCTCCAAAACATTAAAATAATTCTATTGTAAACTTGTTTTTATATATTGATCTTATTTTTGAATTCACAGTTAGTTCTTGGTTGAGTGTTTGGGGAGGGAGGGATATAGGATGGTATCCATTTTTACATTTTCACTGGAGATCCTCCCTGAGAGCTAAGATCATTCTGCTTCTGAGCTCATTCACAGCCTGCTCCCTCCCAAGGACTATTCTGAATATAATACAAAACTTAGCCTGACATCCTTAAGCTTTTCCTTGACATCAGCCTTGAGCCCTCGCTTACTCCCAATTACTTCTGTCCCTTACATTAAATGGTCCATGTAACTCCTATAAATCAGCCTGGCTGTGCACGTGTATGAGCCAGAGAACAGCATCAAAGGAAATTAAAACCATTACTACCACATTGCTATGAACAAACTTTCAAAATACAATTTGCACTGCATGATTTTCAGTGGTAACCCTGGAAAGAAAATAAGGTGTGTGCTTGATGGGCTTCAAGCCAAGTTTACAAAAGTGTGGCATATGATAACCCACACACCTTCACAGCTTTCAGGACAATCTTTATGATAAAACATGCCCAAACAAGACAAAAAAAAGATAGTACAGTAAAACCAGGGGGATAAGACTTTATACTTAGATATGCTAGTGACAAGAGGAAGTGAAACTCAGGGAGGAATTTGTAGCAGCTGATGAGGATACAACCTGAATTGCTTAACAAATATTTTTTTGCTCGGTGTTCACTAAGGAAGGGTCTACAGCTGGGGTTCTCAACCCAGTCCTTGGGACATATGGGGGGGGGGGGGGGGGTTGCAGGAAGTAAGAGAGGGAGAGATGCGGAACCACTAGGGAGAAGGGAAGAGAGAAATACTGCACCTATTACCACAGAGGTTAAATTAACTGGCCTGTAGTTCCCAATTCCTTCCTCTATTATGAAGAACAACCACACCTGCCTGTCTCTAGAATACTAGAAACACTTCTGGCTTAAAGAAGCAGGTCATACAAGCTGGTCATACAATGGAGCTGCCAGAACATCCCTAAGTTCCTTAATACGTGCAGATATGTTTCATCCAGATACATTAATTTGTCTGTTTAGTTTAGCTAGCTCCTCAGAAACCTAATCTTCTGAAAATAATTTGAGGTTTACCTCATTTTCATTCTTGTATCAGTTTTCTGTGTTCGTACTCTAGACTAGAAGCACCAACATTTCAAAATGATTGGGGGTGGCAAACACAATACAAATTACCCCTCCCTGGACACAGTGAAGGACTTTTTTCAAAATTGGGGATGCTCAGCACCCACTAACATGCACAGGGTTGACCCTTATGCTGAAGATAGGGGTTCTTAACCCAGTCCTCAGGATACACTAGGCCAGTCTGGTTTTAATGATACCCACAATAAATATCCATGAGATAAATGTGCATACAATGAAAGAATGCAAATGTATCCCTTGTATACAATGAAGGCATGCAAATATATCTTATGCATATTAACATAAGTACATAAGTAATGCCACACTGGGAAAAGACCAAGGGTCCATCGAGCCCAGCATCCTGTCCATGACAGCGGCCAATCCAGGCCAAGCCGGGCACCTGGCAAGCTTCCCAAACATACAAACATTCTATACATGTTATTCCTAGAATTATGGATTTTTCCCAAGTCCATTTAGTAGCGGTCTATGGACTTGTCCTTTAGGAAACCGTCTAACCCCTTTTTAAACTCTGCCGAGCTAACCGCCTTCACCACGTTCTCTGGCAACGAATTCCAGAGTTCAATTATGCGTTGGGTGAAGAAATATTTTCTCCGATTTGTTTGAAATTTACTACACTGTAGTTTCATCGCATGCCCCCTAGTCCTAGTATTTTTGGAAAGCGTGAACAGACGCTTCACATCCACCTGTTCCACTCCACTCATTATTTTATATGCCTCTATCATGTGTCCCCTCAGCCGTCTCTTCTCCAAACTGAAAAGCCCTAGCCTCCTTAGTCTTCATTGTGGATATCATGAAAACCAAACTGGCTTAGTTTGTCCCGAGGACTGAATTGAGAATCCCTGGTCTACAGTATAAGGGTCAACTCTGTGGATGTCAGTGTGGGCTGACAATTCACAATTTTGAGCAAGGTCCTTCATTGTGTCCAGGGAGGGGCAATCTGTATTGTGTTTGCCACCCCTAATCATTTTGAAATGTTGGTGCCTATAGTCTAAAGCAGGAACAAATATTTGCTGAAAGGTTGTTTTCTGACAAATAAAGCTTATTTCATTAGAAAAGATGAATTTTGCAAACTCTAATGACCTTCTTCCAAAACCAGCAAATGATTAAGATGATGAAGAAAAAGCAGTGTATGCATGAACTCAAGGATCCACCTTCTCTTATCTGCCTCCTCCAAAGAAGATATCAGTACTTGACGCCTCCAGCT
The DNA here is from genome assembly GCF_901765095.1 of Microcaecilia unicolor. NCBI lineage: Eukaryota > Metazoa > Chordata > Amphibia > Gymnophiona > Siphonopidae > Microcaecilia > Microcaecilia unicolor. The sequence continues at coordinate 60,472,022 of NC_044034.1, forward strand.
TACATCAGGAGAAGTAATATGCATGGTTTCCAAATTCACCTTGATCTATTCCTATTGTTAGGTTTGTTTGAAAAGTCTGGCATCACCGCCAAAGGTTCTATTTAAACTTGGAAGCAAACTTTTTTATGGAACAGTTGAGCATAAAATAGATCTCTAAACAGTAACATTGTCTCTGGAATGAGAAATCAGGATGAAAATACAATTTATTCATAGTTCTAAATGGTTTATGTTCTTTCTTTTATACATTTCTAACATAACCAGCAGTTAGGCACTGCTTGCATTTTCAATCCTCATTGTTTTTAACTTATCCTACTACTGCACATATTCATTAAAAAGGACTTTTGGATGGCTCTTTCATTTTTAGATCAAGTAACGTTTGGAATGGTATTCCTATTCAGATTAAATCTCAACCTATTTATATACTTTTTTTTTCAAATCTTTAGAAACTTTTTTATTCTATAAATAGTTTAGTACATAATTATAACCTTGAAAATCAGTGTAGATTTGTAAATTTTTAACAGTTTTTGCTGGGTTTTCTTTGTAACCTGCTTTTGATTTGACATTAAACGAAGAAAAAGGGGGGTCCAAATCTTCCACAAACAAACCAAAAACAGCAAAGTACACAAGAGTGGAAGAAAACCAAAGTCCGAAAAGACCAGAACTAAAAACACAGTAGTAAGAGCACCAAAAACAGTTTATTGGGACCCTACACAGTCTGTGTTTCGGTTAAAAAGCCTTCCTCAGGGGTTTAAAAACATAAAATACAAAATATAACCATATAATATATAAAGATTATAATGCAAAAACAATTTTTTAAAAATATATATAACATAAGACATGACAGATAGACATATAAACATAATAAGAACATCCATATATATATAAATGTATAAAATATAATGTATTTATGAAAATATTTGGCACTGTAAAAAGACACCAATATTATATACTAGCAAAAAAGGCCCGTTTCTGACACAAATGAAACGAGCGCCAGCAAGGTTTTCCTCGGAGTGTGTATGTTTGAGAGAGAGAGAGTGTGTGTGTGTGAGAGATGGAGTATGTGTGTCAGAGAGAGAATGAGAGAAAGACAGAGTGTGTGTGTGTGTGTGTGTGTGTTTGTGTGAGAGAAAGAGTGTGTGAGAGACAGTGTCTGTGTGTGTGAGACTGTGTGTGTGTGACATAGAGATAGAGTGTGATAGACAGAGTGTGTCAGAGAGAGTGTATGTGAGACAGTGAGTGAGTGCCCCCATCCCCCTCTCACAGGGGCTCCCTCCCTACCCCCACCTCTCTGGTCTCAGGACCCCCTCCCCACCTCCCTCTCCCCTGCCCCCCCTCCAGCCATCCATGTCCAGTGACCCTCCTCACCCCCTGCCCCCCCTGCATCCACCCATGTCCAGCGACCCTCCCCTCCCCCTCCGATGCATCAAACCCCCTCGTCACCCACAGCTGCTACTGGTAACGCTGTCCGGCTGCTGCTGCTTCTCCTGTTGAGCAGCAGCAGCCGCTACAAACAGCAAAAAATGTTTTTAAACCTCAAACCCGGCACCATAGACAGCCATCACGCATTGGCTGTTGGCTCTGCAGCTGCTCTTCCTCTCGCCTCTCACGTCGCTGCGCTCCTCCGGGGTCTTACTCCAGGGGCAGTAACATGGAGGCGAAAGGAGGAGCAGCTGCAGAGCCGACAGCCAATGCCTGATGGCTGTCTACGGTGCCACATTTGAGGTTTAAAAACATTTATTTTTTTTCTTTTTGTAGCGACTGCTGCTGCTCAACAGGAGAAGCAGCAGCGGCGGCCGGACAGCGTTACCAGTGGCAGCTGCGGGTGGTGAGGGGGGGTATTGATGTGCTTCAAGGGGTGAGGGGGGTGTTTGATGTGCGGGGGGGGACTTCGGTGATGCGCCGAGGGGGAGTGCCGAGCTTGTTGTTTCTTGATGCGCCGCTCCCTGACACTTGCTTGGAGCAAGTGGCAGTGAGCGGCGCACTCACAGCTGATTCCCATGCAGGGGAAGTAGTAGGGAAAAACGCGGAGCAAGTTGCTCCATGTGTTTCCCTACTCCTCCCCCTGCCTGGGAATCAGCTGTGAGTGACGTCAGCCTGCCTACGGAGCCTAGCTCAGGAACTCCAGGAGCCACGGACACAGGCAGCTACTTTAGAACGTTGGAGGTGAGAATTATTATATAGGACTAGTAAAAAAGGCCCTTTTCTGACACAAATGAAACGGGCGCTAGCAAGGTTTTCCTCGGAGTGTGTATGTTTGAGAGAGTGTGTGTGAGAGAGAGTGAATGTGCGAGTGTGTGTGTGTGACAGAGAGAGTGAGACTGGGTGCAAGTATGTCTGTGAGAGAGAGAGAGTGTGTGTGAGAATGAGAGTGTGTGCGACTGTGTATCTGAGACACAGTGAATGTGAGAGAGAGAAAGTGGGTTTCACACAGATACAGTGTGTGTGAGACAGAGAGCGTGTGAGAGAGTATGTGTGCGATACACAGACTCTCTGTGAGCAGCCACCCACGTCCAGCAATCCTCCTCTTTCCCTTGCCCCCCCTCCAGCCACCCATGTCCAGCGACCCTCCTCTCTGCCCTGCCCCCTCCAGCCACCCTCCTCTCTCCCCTGCCCCCCCTCCAGCCACCCATGTCTAACGACCCTCCTCTCCCCCTGCCCCCCTCCAGCCACCATAGTCCAATGACCCTCTTCTCTCCCCTGCCCCCCTCCAGCCACCCATGTCCAGCGACTCTCCTCTCTCCCCTGCCTGTAAGGTGTCAGAAACAGCTGATCACAGCAGGAACTTCCTTGAACGAAGGCGCTACTCCGGCACTGAACTAAAGAAGACTCTCTTTGGCTGCAGCAAACGAAGTATCTGATGCGGCAGCGGGGCGGGGGAGGGTTGGTGGCGGGAGGGGGTCCAATGTGGCGGCGGCTGAGGCGGCTGGGGGGGGCGACGGCGGGGGGGTTGGTGGTGGGAGGGGGGGTCCAATGTGGCAGCTGCGGCGGCTGGGGGGGCGACGGTGGGGGGGCCTGGCTAAACAGTGGCCCCCACCTCGAGCTCTGGCCCCCCTCCCAGCAAGGTCTGGCTACGCCCCTGATGCACACTGAATACATTCCAGGAATTATGTGCCAAAAAAATGAATATAGTGAACCAAAATAATACTACATATTAATCAGGACAATATTTGCAGTATTCTGGAAATATATACAATTATTTAGCACAGATTTGTAAGTCCTCCACAGATAGGAAAATACCTACTGCATCTTAATATGTCTCACTAAGCTACAATTGAAAAAGGCATGAACTAAATCCAAATTCAAAATCCAGTACCAGGCATACTGTGAAGTAATACAAAATCCAACAAAAATCACTTAGGACCTATAAAGCAATTCTACCATAACACTAACCTTCAGGAGTCACCATGAATTGCAGTGGGCAGAACATCATCAATATACCTATTGTAAAGCTAGACAAGCTGGATTAGTACAGATTAGTTCTACACAGACACTCAATGCTAACAGAATACCCAGCCTTTTTCATACATGATCACAAGTAGACCCTTATCAAGCACAGAATAAGTAACCACAAACTAAAAATAGAAATATGTAGACAAAAATTAAACTGAACCCCAAGAAGCCATACTCTGCATACAATGCAAAACCAAAGAAATAGAAACAGCGACACATCCCTTTGTACCGTGGAAAATCTAGACAGCAGATGTAAATTAAAAAAACTAACATATTTTAATTGCTACATTAAAAATTAGCAAATAAAACAAAACCAAAAAATAAGGTGATATGATTCTTCTTATTTGACTAACAACATTTTTGGCTAGTTTTCAGAGGCCAAAAACTCCTTTAAGTCAGAACGAGCATACTGTCCTGACCTGGAGAATTAGGTTTTGGTCTCCGAAAGCTAGTCACAACAATGTATTTAATCCAATACAAAGGTGTCACCTTTTTTTTTATTTTGTAACTATTTATTAACTTTTAAAGTGGACTAACATGGCTGCCACATTACTTCATCCTAAATTAAAAATAAAATTCTTTTTTCTACATTTGCTGTCTGCCCATTTAATTGTTCTAATTGTGTTGGTCCTGGTCTCTGGTTACTGCTTCTCTGTTTTCTTTTAACTCTCTTTCCATGGGTCTCCTGTCCAAGTGCCATTATTTCTCTTCTGTCTTCTTCACCTCTTCCATAACAACTAACATCAACACTAATCTGTTCCTTTCAGCTTTCTTCCATTTTTTGTTACCTAGCCATTCAGATTTCACTCATATTATCCTGTCTTCCATCTCCCTCTTTTTACTGCACCTACCTGCAGCTTTTCATCTCTTTTCCTCACTCTGGCCCTACCATTCTCCTTTCTCTTATTCCTCTGTCTTTCACTAGCTTTTTCATCTCTCCCACTGCCATTCAGCGTCTCCTCTCTCCTTATCTCTGTCATCCAGCATCTCCTCCTTTTCTGTTTCTATCACCTGCCATCCAGCATCTTTCCTGTCTCTCTCTCTCCCAGCATTGCATCTCCCCTCTCTACCCCTGCCATCCAGCATCTCCTCCGTTTCTATTTCTATCACCTGCAATCCAGTATCTTCTCTCTCACTCTCCCACCACCATCCAGCATTACCTCTCTTCTTTCTCTCCCATCTACCATCCTGCATCCCCTCTCTTGTCTCTCTTTCTCACCCCCCCCCCCACCAGCTAGCATCTCTTCTTGTCTCTCTGCCCCTACCACCATAAAGTATCTCATCTCTGTCTCTTTCCCTTACCCCCACCATCCAGCATTGCGCCTTCTCCCCCCCATGCAGTTTTACCTCTGCCTCTCTCACCTCCTCTCTGTTTCTCCCTGCAACCAATATCTCCTCTGTTTCTCCACATACAGTACCTCATACCCCTATTGTCCAGCAGTGCCTGTCTGTCTCTCTCCCCCAGTATGCAGCAATGCCCATTCTCTCTCTCTCTCCTCTACTCACAACACTATTCATCATTTTCCTTGCCTATCTCTCTGCCCATCATCGCCCCTATTTCCATCTCACTCCCTCCTAAGCAGAATTTCCTCTATCCACTTTCTCAGATACTCTCCAGCCCATAGCCTCTGTCTCTCCCACACTTTTATTCAGTATTTCACCACACTTTCTCTATCTCCCCCACCCCTGCCCATCCAGTCATGCTTTTCTTTTTTTCCTCCCCACCTATTCACTGCCATCCGCAACTGCAGCACAGTTTCATTCTTCCTTCTTCTTGTACCTCTGCCACCGGTCCCCCGCTAATAAGCAATGATAGAAGAGCGCGGGACCCGACTCTACAGCATCGCTAGTGCTTCCTGTGACGGTTTTGCCTCTTCCGATGTAAACTTCCTGGACCGGCATAAGAAGTGCTAGCGGCGCTGCAGAGAGCCGGATCCTGCGCTCTTCTATCATTGTTTATGAGCGTGGGTCCGGTAGCAGCAGTGCAATGGGAGGGAGCTGTCACGTTTACAAAGCTGGAACTGCCGAGGAGCGGCAGTGGCAGGCAAAACCACCCCACACTAGAGACAAGGCAGAACTCTGACAAACAGTTAGGCTTCACCTGCACCTGGCCACTTTTCACCAAGAGTTGAGCTCCAGGCTTCAGGTGGCCGGCAGGACTTACGGGACAGGGAAGGACTGGATAACAGCTAGGCAGCACAGGGACAGCAAGGCAGGGAAAGGATAGGCTAAAGGACTGGACTGAAAGCTGCGAGCAGCCACTGAAACAGGGAACAAACACAGCTAGAGAGGAGACTGAACTGAAAGCTGCAAGCAGCCACTGAAGCAGGGAACAAACACAGATAAACCCAGAACTAGACAAAGACATACAAACAAGACACAAGACTGGGAAACAAGCAATACAGTAAACACGCAAGACCCTAAACTAAACATAGACTAACTAGAACAGGCAAGACTTCAGGCAAGAACAAGAGCAAGGAAACAAATTCAGGCTGAAGTGCAACAAGCACCAACATACCAGGGCCTTAGATGCAATGCAAAGGCAAAGGTAGAGAGGTTCCAAATGGCTAATAAGCCCAGCAGCAGCTGAGCTTCAGATGCAGCAATCATCAGGCAGCTACGGGTGCAGTGCAGGGTCAAACAAGAGACAAGTCTGGCAGCCTGGAAGATCCGGACTGGACTCGGCCAAAGTCTGGAATGGGCAGGCATAGCAAGACAGTCTATAGCAGTTCATGGCAGCCACCGGTTCTGGCCACCAGAGGGTGAGGAGAGCACGGACGTAACAGGAGCCAAACTTTTGCAGATCAGGGGTGGATGGGAGGAGAGAGGCAGTGGGTTTGGCAGGCAGGTAAGTTCGCGGTTCAGGTTGCCTCTTATACGGGGCGCCTATGGGGGGAGGGTCAGCGCCGGCAGTGGGCAGGCAAGACTGGGGATCTTTCCTGCCTGCCCTGAAGACTTCGCTGGACAACCTGGGTGGCTGGAGGGGGGCAGGGGAGAGAGGAAAATCGCTGGACATGGGTGGCTGGGGGGGGGGCAGGGGGAGAGGAGGGTCGATGGACATGGATGGCTGGAGGGGGGGCAGGGGAGAGAGGAGGGTCGATGGACATGGGTGGCTTGAGGGAGTTCAATGCAGGGGGCCAGACTGGGTGGCGGACGGAGAGGGGGAGCAGCGACGACCTCAGGGGAGGTGGAGGGGTGAGCAGCAGCAACCTTGGGGGCGTGGTGGCGAGGGCGGCAGGGGCAGGGCCTCGTGCTGCTATCGTGTGGTTGGTCAGTGCCGCATGTGACGTCAGTCTGATCTACGGAGCCTAACAGACCAACTCCGGAGAAAGCCACGGACACAGGCAGCAAGACACATAGAACGTTGGAGGTGAGAATTATTATATAGGATATGTATATAACACTCAAATAAGGTAAAATGTTTAAAAAATATATAATATATAAAGGATATATACAAATTATGTAAATTGAATTATATAACTTTTGTAGATGACCACATAAAATCACAATACAAAGGACGTAGAAACTGAGGAGATATATATTATGTAATATATATCCACTTTGATCCTGTGGAACTGGGTTCGATTCCCACTGCGGCTCCTTGTGATTGTGGACAAGTCACTTAACCCTCTTTGCCCCAGGTACAAAGTAAGTACCTGTATATATGTAAACCACTTTGAATGTAGTTGCAAAATACCACAGAAAAGCAGTTTATCAAGTCCCATTTCCCTTTCCCTCTTACTACTGTGTTTTCAGTACTGGTCTTTTCAGACTTTGGTTTTCTTCCACTCTTGTGTACTTTGCTGTTTTTGATTTGACATTAGCAGCTTACAAATGCCCTGAGTAGAACAAAATAGAATGGTTTATATATGTTGTAAATTTAGATATACTAAGCAAACATTATTATTGGATACTGCCTTAAAGCTTGTGTAGATGGGCAAATCAATAAGGAATCATAACTATTTGTCTTTAAGTGCAAAGTAAATTATTGCATTTTATTTATTGAAAGCTAATTTTCATCTTGATTTTGCACAGAAATAAAGGTTAACAAACAAAAACACGTTTTATTGGATTCATTTAATACTGTTCACAACATAGCAATTTAGAGCTGACCGGGCATTCCTCAGGTTGGAACAAAACGAGTAACAAACCACAGTAACAAAATATAAGTAAACCATAAAGTGTGGGGGGGGGGGGGGTTGTTTACTAACGCGGCTAACCAAAATGCATATCAATGATAGTGTGAAGGGGAGAGATGGTGGAAGTAATTTGATGGGCAATTAGAAGGCGACAAGCAGTGGAATTTTACGGCCCAGGTCAACCACACGTGACTATTCTAGCTGAGTTTAGTATAGCAAGCATTTCCGTCTATTACCAAACCCCAGCGAGTCACAGACTGGATAGGGGACCCTCAGCCATTTCTACCTACCACTCCCATTCTCTTTCTCCAAACCAACCAACACCAGGCGTGACGTAATCCCAGCAGTTCGGCTCTTTTCTCATTGGTGCGCTCCTCCGGAGGGGTGGGGACCAGGTGGCGGACATTTTCTCCTGCGGTTGCAGGTTGAAAGGGCGAGAGTGACGGGACGAGAGAGGCGCGAGGGCAGCATGGGGTGAGGAGGAGCGGAAGAAGCCCGCCGCTGGCGCGTGGGTGGGCGAAGAAGCAGAAGGGTCGTGTATTTACCTGCAGCCCTGGCTTCCGCTCGGTAAGGCGACTCGCGTCTCTTGTGAAGGTTGAATTAACAAGCTAAGCATGTGTGTACGCGTTGGTGAGACCGCATTTGAGCAATTGCCCCGTGTTCCAGTGGTGATAGTATGCACATCCCTCGTAGCTCCTACGGGGCCTGGACAACGGGAGCAGCCCTTAACCTGAGATCGGCTTGGACTGCCTAGTGTTCGGTGTCGCGCTTTTCCATAGGCGCCAACTTTGTAAGCTGATTGGGGATTTTAAACTCGGTACAAACTACCCTTCTCGTGTCAAGGGAGGAGTTTGTCCAGTGTTAGGGATGCTCAAGCACCTACAGAGCTGGCACCTATTGCTGACCTTCACGGGATTACCTGGCATTATCCTACTGAGTGTACGGGTGAATGTTAAATATCTTTTGTCTGAAAAGTCCTCATCAATCCTGTTTTTAAACCTTCCTTAGCCAAAAGAGATCACTTCTACCCGACCGTTTTCAGTTTCTTTGTATACCAGTTGGGTGCTTTTGTGTATGTTTCTTGTGTGTTCACACATGAAATGTATATGTCATGTTTATTAGTATATATTGTCCTAAAGAATGTATTACCATCTTCAAATTTTTTATACTTCCAAATGTTTTTTGTTTCTCAAGATGCCCTTTTTTGTAGGTAATATTAAATGTATGTAGTGGTACATTAAATCAGTCAACTAAGAAGGATAAGGATTTAGATATGTTAGCAGAAATTGGTATTTGGTCTGTATTTCTGCTTACGGAAAAAACAAAATAAGGTGAGGTTTTTGGAACATGAGCACCTAAACAAAAATTGGTGGTCCTAACAGAGAAACTTCAACTTTTGTAATGAAGCATAGATTACTTGGTGCCCCATAACAGCTTACCTGTCTCTGTGCTGCTTGACAGAGATCAACTGAGCCATAATGGGAGGAGGAAGGTGTGGAGGAGAGAGAAAGGGATAAAGTGCTGTTGCCCAGTTCCACTGGGGACATGAAACCATTTGGAATTAGCTCAAATTGGGAGCAATAAACCTCTTAAATAGCAATTCTCCTTGAAAGGGTGTGAGACAGCTTTCTCAAAGAAGTGATTGTAATACCCACTGTACCTGAATGTAACTCACCCTGAGCAACTACTAAAAGGTGTGAGTAAAATCAAATTAATTAGTAATTCTCCCAGAAAGGGTATGAGACAGCATTCCAAGACCCTGATGTAGAAAGGTTTGCAGTAGAGCTGCACACAGATGTCTGAACACATGACTTCTACTGCAAGAAGCAAACTGGATGCAAATTATGCATGGCAAATAGGGGGGGGGGGGGTATGCTGGACTCGTGCAGCCATGCTTACCACAGAACCTTGTATTATTGTGCACATGTCCAAACCAAAAACGAAAATGTCAACATACACCGATGCTTGTTTTTCTATGCCTAAATATGTGCCTTGCACAAATTTGTTTGTACTTCAAATTTTTGAGAGGCTCATGTTTAGGCACAAGACAAAGGCACTGATTTGTGCTTTCACTTTGTTTTATTTGAACATGCACATGTTTGTTATTGTACCATCTGCCTTAAAACTTGCACGAGCTTCCTTCTGCCTGCATAACAAGACAAAAAGCAGTACATAAATGAGAGAGTGACAAGAAATCCGTTCTGCAAAACCACCTAGGATACCGTGGACCCTTGTGGAAACATTCTTGCATTATGAATGTGTCAGAAGTGGGCAAGTGTCCTCTGCATTACACACAATATCTTAACTCATTAGCATGCATTTTAATAAACCTGGGCTGTTCTTCCCACATGAGCTAGCACCCACACACTATTCTGTTGTGCACATCGTTTAGTGCGGCTAAGCTTGCGGTTGCTTTCTGCATTGACCCCCAAGTGAGGTAGTGGTAAAAAGTTTCTTGAAATTCTAGAATCTATGAAAGAATCCCAGCTAGCCCTTACCTGTGAGGAAAGCAAAGGTCAAACTGATGTATTTACATTATATACCAACAGTTGTGAGAGATGTTACAGTGGTTTTATTTCTGGTTGTTTTAATTGATTGGGGTTTTGTTTGTGTGTATATTGTGTGTTTTCCTGTTCCCCACTCTGAATGATAGATGCAGTGGGTTCCAAATGTTTTAATTTTTTTTATAAATTAGCATATCAGTTTGTCAATTTAAAAATACAGTAACCAAGAAAAACACCAAAAATAACACAATACAATAAAATCTTGTTAAAACCCATCCCCCAACATAACATAACCAAATATCATCTGAGAAAAACGAAAAGCTTTCAAGTGCTTCCTAAAAGAAAAAAAAATCAGTTTCTGATCATAAATACATGCGAACAGCATTCCACCTTTCTACAGCCATTCTAAGGGCACCTTTTATAAAGTAGTGCTACCAATTAGCATGTGCTGAATGTGAAGAAGCACGTGGAAATTGAGTGGGCTTTTTTGCATTCATGCCGCTAATCAGTAGTGCTCTTTGTGAAAGGAGCCCTAAAAATCCGCAACTGAAACTACATGGAAGTAAATTCTCTTACAAATACAACTTGAAACCATTCAGCATACTGGGAACACAATTCTCATTGGGAAGCACGCACTTTATTTTGAAGGTATATAGGCCCAACCCCAAATGTACCTTGGAGAGATAAGCAAGACAATATTCAGGAAAAATACGATATTGGGCTTTTTGGTTTTTGTCTGTCATCTTTGTTTCGCAGTGTAGGATGCCATCAACTCCCACTTGGCTACAATCCAGTAATCAGTTGTCACTCTTGCAGGTCTGCGACTGTATGAAAAAGACAGCAGATGATTAAAGTGGCCATTTTTGTCAAAGGCTGCAACAAAAGTAGAGTTATGTGAAATAATAATTGCTGACAGGATGGTCCAATTTGATTTCATACTTATGGCTAGAAAATTTTGTGTTTTTCTTTTTTCTTTCTTTTAGTGCACTGGCTTTGACAGGAAGATAACTGTCCATTAAATAGAGACCTGCTACATATCTAGCTATATGCCAGCGGGAAAAGAGCATTTTATAGGTCAGTTATAGCTTGAAAATATATGGACAGATTGATGTGTATGATCATGTGTTGTAAAGCAGTGTAGACTCATGATCTATGAAGTAGGTTTTTCATTTTACAAAAGAAAAGAAATGCATAAAGAGTGGCATTTTAAAGGAAGCTTTTTTTTTTTGGGGTGGGGGGTGGGGGGAGGCTATATCAACAGAACAAGAGTCACAGAAATGATCAATCTTGTTCAGTGCTCATGTAGGAAAGAGAGAGCCACCATCTCATATGCTATTACCCTTGATAGCTCTGCAACAAGTCACTCTTGCTATATTTGGTAATGTTCTTTTTGTCTTGCACAAAAAATTGATTCTTACTGTTTAATTTTTTTCTTTATATTCTGCTCTTTATCTCATGAGGTTGTTCATGCACTGTATATAGCTAACATTTCCTGATCGCATTACTGTACTCCCCTAAAATTGTTCATTATAGATTTCCATATCACCCTGCAGGTTAGTATCATAGCAGTTGATGATTTATCAATTAAAAAAAAAAATACTCAAGAACAACAACTAGCCATTCTTGAAGCAACCAACTAGAAATCATTATGGGAATTGAATTTCAGAAGGCCACTACCTGTCCTCAGCAGCCTAGGCCCCAAATTCCTCCCCAAAAGCTTGTTGAAACATATGTCTTCAGTGGGTTTATAAGACTAAAGTGTGCTAGTGCTTTTAGCACACGCTAACGCTAGAGACACCCATAGGAATATATGGGTGTCTCGCTAAAAACGGTAGCGTGCCTACAGCACAGCTTAGTAAACAGATCCCTTAGTGTTTTGGGAAGCCTATACAAAAGTCCCACTTTGAGCCTGCAAATAGGTGGGAAAACGTGGGATACAAATGCAATAAATAAGTGAGAGAGCCAAAAAATTAAAATGTGGAATGCTGAATACCCTCTAGATGTGCACCAGAAGGAGAGGTTTTTAGTTATTCCCTATCTCTCAGAATGTAAAGATCTTGTTGGGGGTGAGGGATAATAGGGTAACAAGACATTAAACAAAGGGAGAGGATAATTAGATCTTATGAACTGTACACAACAATTTATATATCATCCAGAAGCTAATAGGCAGCTGGTGACTCTTTAAAGAGCAATTATGGAGGGGATTCATCAAGGTGTGGTAAAAGTTCACCCTTTACCACACCTTGATGGTCTGTGGGATTCAGCAACCTGCAGTATCCTTGTACCACAGGTTGCTGAATCCCAGCCAAGGGAATAACGCTGTTTGCAATCTACTTTGTAAGCAGCGTTATTCCCATCTGTGGCCTGGTGCTCCTAGTCTGCAGCTTTGGGTTGTTCCCCCCCCCCCCCCCCCCCCTCACTCCTAGTGCCTACCATAAGTCTTTATTAGTGGTCCAGGGGGTACATGGTCTGAGGGCTGTTCAGGCAGAAGTGATGCCCAATCACTCCTGCCCACTCCGGATGCTGACCTCCAGTGGCGCTCCTAGCGGTAGTCTCGCGTGACTACCACTAGGGGATCATATTTCCTTATAATAGGCAGCCAGTGACATAGAGCTATTATGGAGGGGATTCATCAAGTTCTTTATCGCACCTTGTTGCCTCTTGAAACTACCACTAGGGGCACCATTGGAGGATGGTGTCCAGAGTGAACAAGAGCAATTGGTCATTGCTCCTACCTGAAGAGCCCAGTGCTCCCAGATGGTAAAATAACTCCAGCTTCTTGCTGGGGCTATTTTACTGGCCTTTTTTGGCCCTAATACGACTTATGGTGTATCACCGCAAGTTGCATTAAGGTATTTGCATAGTAATGAGATGCATTTACATGTATTTCATCTCATTACTCACTATTGTGTGATGACTATAGTGCTGCACTATTTTCAGAAAAGAGGCATTAGGGCTGTTTAAGTTGTGTTAAGCACTAATTAACGTGACTTAAAGCCCTAATGCTGCTTGATGAATACCTCCCCCCCCCCCCCCCCCCCCCTTGTGTAGCATCGTAAAACTTGGCACCATAAATGACCTAATTGCTGTGTTCTGTATCAATTGCAAATGCATATCCAGTTTTAAAGGGCATTACAATAGTCTAGTCTAAATGCAACAGAGGCACACACAAGAGTCATCATTGCTCTGTTGTCCAGAAAGTTGGCATTACATTCTCTTGGCTAACCCTTATACTGCCTCAAATTTAGCAGTGAATTTCTTTCATAGTGCTTACTTCTGTGCATTGTAGAGGAATACCTAATGACCATATTACCAGTCATTTAAATATACTGTGTGCCTGTGTGTACTGTGCAAGTTAACTTCTATGCTGACCAACTTTATGCACCCAATAATGTGTATACTTAGCAGTATGTAAGAGCATATGAATAGCCATACTGGGTTAGACCAATGCTTCATCTAGCCCAGTATCCTGTTTCCAACAGTGGCTGATCCCGGTCACAAATACCTGGCAGAAACCCATATAGTAGCAACATTCCATGCTACCAATCCCAGGGTAAGCAGTGGCTTCCCCCATGTCTTGTCTCAGTAACAGACTGTGGACTTTTCCAAACCTTTTTTTAAACCCAAATTTGTTAACCGCATACTCTAACAATGAGTTCCAGAGCTTAACTATTCGTTGAGTGAAAATATATTTTCTCCTGTTTGTTTTATGTGATTCCATGTAACTTCATTGAGTGTCCCCCTAGTCTGTGCACTTTTTTGAAAGAAAAAAAATCGATTCACTTTTACCTGTTCTACACCACTTAGGATTTTGTAAACCTCAATCATATCTCCCCTTAGCTGGGTTTTTTTTCCAAGCTGAAGAGCCCTAATTTTTTTTAGCCTTTCCTCATGGGAGAGTAGTTCCATCCTCTTTTTTTTAAATTTTGGTCACTCTTCTTTGAACCTTTTCTAATTCCGCTATATCTTTTTTTGAGATACCGTGACCAAGATTGAATGCAGTACTTAAGATGAGATTGCGGTGCAGAGGCATTATATTATTCTTGGTCTAAATTTACCTTTCCTAATAATTCTAAGTATCCTGTTTGTTTTTTGGCCATGGCCGCACACTGTTCAAAAGATTTCAGCATATTGTCTACAATGATACCTAGATCTTTTTATTGACTGCTGACTCCCAAGATGGACCCCTAGCATCGGGTATCTATGATTTGGCTTATTTTTCCCGCTGTGCCTGACTTCACATTTGACACAAACCCAGTGAAGGTAACCAGACAACGTTGAACAATAACAAATATTTATTAATATCAAACTTGACACAGACTGTGTTTCGGCCTATTAGGCCTGCATCAGGAGTCTTAAAGGATGTTGATGATAAGGAAATCCATTTGCTTTCAAAGATGTCTATAAGTAAAGAAATAGGCCACTTTGGCATGAACGCAGGTATTCGCTACACAAAAAAAAAACTCAGACCAACTCCGTGGACAACCACGATTAATTGTTATAGACCAGCTGAAACACTGCCCGTGCCAAGTCTTGGATATTAATCAATATTTAACATCATCTGGTTATTTTGGTCACCTTTACTGTGTTTGTGTCGTGGACTGCACGGCTTTGTTCTGTGCTTATCTTCACTTTGCATTTGTCCACATTAAATTTCATCTGCCATTTGAATGCCCAGCCTTCCAATTTTCTATTGTATTCCTGCAATTTTACATAGTCTTCATGTGTTTTAACAGCTTTGACTAGTTTTGTGTGTTCTGCAAATTTAATCACCTCACTTGTCATTCCGATCTCCTGATTACATTTGCTTGCAGTTCCTTTCTGCATTGACCCTTGAATGTCTCATTTTTGTTTTTTCAGCATAAAATTTTTTAGTAACACCAAAAAAAAAATTGCACACAGGCCAATTGCCGACATCAGAACTCATATACAAGACTAAATTCCCCACACTTCCCCAACTCACTCCCCTTCCACAAAGAAAAGAAAGGAAGGGGGAAAAGGATAGTCAAAAGTAAAACCATAGAGCGCAAGGCACCTCAAGTCATTTCCTTCCAGAGTTGATAGGGCTGCCAGATCACTTGAAAGCAGCTCAAGAACTATTTTTTTTTATGGCAGTCAGTTTAGATATCAAATAGTCCAATTTAGCCTGCAGCTCCATCTGCCTCCAAGCAGAAGCCAAGCAAATCCTTGCTGTACTTACAGTTGAAGCTAGCAGACAAGAGTAGTCATCTAGAGAAACAGGCTATCCATTAAGTGAAGAAATAATGGATGTTCAATGGGCAAGGCATAGGTAGCAAGTCATGTAGAAGCTGGGAGACAAATTTTCTCAAATTTTTGTACCTTAACTCACACCCATCAAATGTGCACAAAGGTATCCTGCCAGCAGTGTCCAAAGATCCGCTTGAGTCGGGCAGGAATATACCACCACTGAAACAGCATTTTGTATCCTTGTTCCATATAATTAGAGGCAATGGATACCTTTAAAAGCTGCACATATAATGCTTCCCACTGCTTGGAATCCAGTGTATATCCCAAAATATCTTCCCATCTCTTCTCTTAGAGATGAATGGTGGGATGACTATACTGCAAGGCTTTGTACAGTCTGGAGACAAGACCAGTTCCCACTCCCTGTCAACCATCCCCCTCCCACAATCAGGGAGCAGTTTTATATACATGAAGTCTCTCAGTTGACAGTAATAGAAATAGGTGTTCTCAGGCCATATTCATCCTGGAGTGCCTCAAAGGAAATAAGAGTCCTATATCAACAGTTGACACAATACCCAAGGCCCTTCCTGGTCAACACTGACATTTTAACTGCATTAACTCTACCTACCCAGTACACTCTCAACCCTTCCCAGCAATCCAAATCTGCCACCATTCAAGAAGTAGAGGGTAATTAAGATTATACAACATATTGAAATCCGCTGGGTATATTCATTCCTAAATAAGTAAGGCTCCAAGCCACCAACTGAAATCTGCTTTTAAGACTGGTTGAGTGAGGGTCATCCACTTTAATGTTCGTTATTTCAGACTTCGTGATATTATGTTCAAAAACAGACATCTTCCCATATTAAGACATAAGATGTGGGATGGCATAGAGGGAGTGCCTTGGATCAGTAAGTGTAAAGAGAATATCGGCATACTGTAGAATTTTATGAACCTGCTCAGCCACCTGAATTCCCCGAACCTCCTGGCATTCCTGTATCACTTGTGCCAGAGTTTCCATAACTAATGCAAATATTAAAAGGGGAAACTGGGCAGCCCTGACCAGTACCCCGATACAGGGGGAAATAATCAGTATAGGCTCTGCACTTTCTGCTTTATTGTTTAACGTCTATATGGCTTTGTTAGGTAGAGGTGTGTTGTTTTTTTTTTTTTAGGAATTTACAGGTAGAGTACAGGATTTATGCCTATGTGCAATTTTGCTTTTCAGTTCAAGGAGGTTTGGCTGGATTGATTGAACAATTGAGTGATTGTATGTCATCTGTTCAAAGATGGATGTATTTGAATAGATTGGTTTTAAATTTTAGTAAAACAGAATTAATGTTTGTAGGAAAGGATGAGGATCTCCTATAATGTCGATCTGTGAGCTATGTTAACAGCAGAGGAATGTATTCATGTTTTAGGCGTCATTTTGAACCTTTAAGGATCTAGTATTGCAGGTGGTTGTTGATTTGTTAGCAAAGTTGTGACTTATGTTGTCACAATGTGACTTTCAGTCTGTGGTACAAAGCTCAGTGATGTTTTGTGTTGATTTCTGCAATGCGCTGTATTTGAGTTTGTCAAAATAAAAAAATACAGGCATTGCAGTGATACAGAATGCTTCTGCTCGATTGTTGGCAGGTGTATCCTGGTTTCAGCATCTCCAATATTACACTCTTTGCACTGGTTCCCAGTCCATGCTTCAGTACAGTACAAGGTGATACGTTTGGTGCACCGAGCATTGTACTCTGTGTTCCCCGATATCTTAAAGATGTAATTAAGGAATGCCAACCTGTTAGATCCTTGTCGTCTGAAAATTTGAAGTTCTTGGTGAATGATAAATTGAAATCTCTGACATATGCCAACAAATGGAATACTGCATGTTCGATGATAGGTCATAGTAACATAGTAGATGACGGCAGAAAAAGACCTGCACGGTCCATCCAGTCTGCCCAACAAGACAACTCATGTGTGATACGTTTTGTGTATACCCTACTTTGATTTGTACCTATGCTCTTCAGGGCACAGACCGTATAAGTCTGCCCAGCACTATCCCCGCCTCCCAACCACCGGCTCTGGCTCAGACCGTATAAGTCTGCCCAGCACTATCCCCGCCTCCCACTACCAGCTCTGTCCACAAATCTACTATAATAATTTGCACCGCCAATGTTCTGAAGCTGACCATGGCACACCGAAGTGAAGCGTTCGTAAGGTTCATCAGTCTGTCACCATCTCTCTCTGTCCCGCCCTCGCGTCAAAACGTGATGACGTTGAGGGCGGAACAGTGAGAGGGAAGGGCACGCTGCAGAGTTGCCAGGCAAAGGAACACAACGTCCCTCCCTCCCTTCCAGTTCCATGCCCTCTCCCTTCGATTTTTAAGTCATCTTCACTTAACAAGTCAGGGTTACGGCAGCAGCAGTAAAACGCGTGCAGGCTCGGCCTTTCTGTCTCTCTCAGCTGTGGTCCCGCCCTCATTTCCTGTTTCCACAAGGGCAGGACCACAGCTGAGAGAGAGAGAAGGGCCGAGCCTGCACGCGTTTTACCACTGCTGCCTGCCGCTGTAACCCTGATTTGGTAAGTGAAGATTACTTTTAAAAATCGGAGGGAGGAGGGACCCTGGACCTGGGAGGGAGGGGGGGTCGACCCTGGACCTGGGAGGGAGGGGGGACGACGACCCTGGAACATGGAGGGAGGAGGCGCCCTGGCACACGCTCTCTCTCTCACAGACACACTCGCACCCAGTCTCACTCTCTCTGTCACACACATACACTCGCACATTCACTCTCTCTCTCACACACACACTCTCAAACATATACACTCCGAGGAAAACCTTGCTAGCGCCCGTTTCATTTCTTTGAGAAACGGGCCTTTTTTACTAGTTTGGAATAAATTACTAGGTTATTTGAAAATGTGTAGTAGCAGGGTTCAATCAGTAAGTTACTGAATACATATCTGTTTGAACATGAATGGGGCTGATGATATCTGTTTTATTTGGAATATTGTATAATTTGGTGTCCATCTTTGTTTTACTGTGTGTTGATTTGTGATCCACCTAGTTGAGGCAGACTAGAAATTTTAAAATAATTAAATATGCCCCATTGAGTTGCCACCGGGTCTTTATAAATAAGAGACAACCAGCCCCCCCAAATTCCATCAAACCCAAAATGATGTAGAGTGGCCATCCTAAAGGGCCATGAGACCTGTCAAAGGCCTTCTCCGCGTCCACCGCCAGCAGCACCATCAGAGAAGGCCCCTGATGGGCCACCCAGATAAGATCTAATAAGCAGTGAACATTGTTAGCCAACTCCCTGCCTGCAATAAAGCCAGATTGATCGCCATGAATAAGATCAGACAGAAAACGCTGAAGCTGGGCAGTCAATATGTGCATGAGAAGCTTATAATCAACCCCAGGTAGGGAAATGGGTCAATACGGTCTGCAGTGGTCAGGATCTATCCCGGGCTTAAGCAATGATGCTTTCCTAAGATATAGAGGGTGTAGACATTCTAGGAGTAAAGAATTATACATATGTGTCAAAAGATCCACTATAATATGCACAAACTTCTTGTAGAAGAAGTTGGAAAAAACATCCAACCCTGGTGCTTACGAGGGAAGTTGTGTGGTATCTGTGAGCGCTTCCTCCATTATGATGGAAGAATATAGTTGTGCTCCCTCTCACTAGATGACAAACTGGGAAGAGAAATCCCTGACAAATACTCCTCAAGGTCAATAGAAGGGACCACCTCTGCAGGCAAGTACAACGGAGTGTAATACTGAATAAAGACTTGTTCTGTGGCCTTATCTCCTTTGATCATCCTCCCCCCTCCCCGATCCTTCACCCATACAATCTGGGTCCGAGCCTGCTGTTCCCTAAGCTTATTATCTAGCAAGCATCCTGCCTTGTCTTCCCCATTCAAAAAAACTCCTGGCAAGTCCTTTGAAGCCTTCTAGTAATATCCTTCAATTCTAACTCCTGTAACTCCCGCAGGTAAGTCTCTAAATCTCGCAACACTTCAAAACGTTTTGGGTAAGATCTGTGGGCACGTTTAGGTTTATAAAACTGTGCCTGAAGCTTCATCTGCCTCTCTCTTCTAGCCTTATGCCTAAAGGTACCTCAGAGATACACATCCCTCACACAAATGATTTAAAACCTTCCCATAGTGTGACTATATCATTGAGGACAAAGTATTCTTGATATCGGCCTCTAGCAATGACAAAGTAGGGGCTCTAAGAGCAGTGATCATTCAGTCTCCAAAACTGCTTACCTGCTGCATACCTGGGTGAAGAGACACAGAGGATGACTGGTGCATGATCAGACCAAATTCTGGGTTCAGTGTTTAACTCTAAGACCCAGAGAACAGTGACACTGCTCCAAAAACCACATATCTATCCTAGTGTAAGAATCATTGAAGAGCTGGAAAGTATAATCACACTCCTCAGGGTGATAAAGATGCCACACATCCTCCAAACCCATTTGCCCCCTGAGGCATGCCCTATCTGTCTTGGCATACTTAATTTTGGCATTAGAATTATCAAACAGGAGATTACAGGTAAGATTGAAATCCCCACCTACAATCATGAGGCCTTCTTTAAACTCTAAAATATTGTGCTCCAAACAGTCCAAAAAAAAAAAAGCCCTTTGCTCAAAATTAGGAGCATAAATATTTAATAGGATATAGAGCTGTCCTTCCCAACTGACTCTTAAATAAATATCTGCCTTTGGGATCAGACAAGGTGGCCTTGACTACATAACAAATATTTGTATGTATTAAAATCCCAATTCCATTAGTTTTCTTATGCTTTTTATTTGTGGCTTGAAATACATATGGATAGTGACTATATGCTAAGAGCTGTTGACGGGAGGGTAACAAATGAGTCTCCTGAACAAACTCTACAGCCATGTTTGTATGGTGCACCTCTTTGAAAAACAATTGCCTCTTTTGGGGTGAATTGAAACTCTTTATAAGACAAAAATTGTAAACTATACTTGGTATCAACTCTAAGGTTGAGTCCAAAATACACCAGGTTAGAGACGTACAAACAGGATCCCCCTTACAACTCCCATCTCCCACAAGAGTAGCAGTATATTAATACATCTTTCCATGCCATTATCCCACTTCCACTAGAAAATAGGAACCCAGTATTAACCCACCCCACCCCACCCCACACTCCCTCCCCCCACTGTCAAACCCACAAAGTATAGGACCAACACTGAAAAATTGAGGTCCCACAAATAGAGGAAGAATAAGAGCCCCAGCAAACGGAGCCAACCCAGCATCAAAGTTAAGACACTTTAATCATAGATGCATAAAACATGCTCCCAAAAGAGTATAACATTAACATACATCTACAAACAGAAAAAACTAAGAAATGCAGTAAGATCAAGTACTCTTCCCAGCTTTCATTATTCGCTGTCACCCTGGCCCTTGTGAAGACTTCTTAGGCTGTGGTGAAGGAGCTGAAGCATCTGTCTTCGTGTGGGCCAAAAGACCCATAGCAATTAAGTTCTCTTTAACCACCGGGACAGAGGTGGCTATGTAGGTTTTACCCCCTACAGTGAAAGCCAGGCCAATAGGAAACAGACAATGATAACGTGCCTGCTTGTCCCGCAACAATTGAGTCCAGTCTCGGTACTCCCAAAACCTGGCCAACATGTAAGGAGCGACATCAGGATAAAATTTAACCTCTGACTCTTTCCAACCTTTGCGGCATAACATTTTCCTTGTCGCTATATTTATGGAGGCAGATAATTATATTGCTGGGCCAATTGGCCTTGTGAGATCCCAGGGCATGGTGGCGTCAAAGCAGAGGAGTCCCCACACGTATGCTAGGATGTGGCCAGCTAGTAGCGCTATAGAAATTAGTAGTAGTAGTTCCAGGACACAACTGTCTCTTTCAGATGGCATGGTGTGTGTGTTCTAGAGAGATGCAACAGAGTAACAATTATATGGAGCATAAAACAAACACTCAATTTCCACCAGCATGTGAAATTTTGTCTGACCGAACCAATCTCCCAAGTGCTACAATAAACATGCTTGATTGTAATGTTTTAAATTGGAAGTCCTAATCCCCCACTTTTCCATTCCCCTAACTTAGCATCTAGCCGTAATTTAGGATTTTTATACGCCCAGCAAAATGACTAAAGAGTCTATTAATCTCCTTCAGATCCTTTTGCAAAAGCCTCAAAGGAAGGGTCTGCATAACATTTAATCATCAGGGAAATTGGACCATTTTCAAAAGGTTGACCCTCCCCATCAAAGACAAAGGGAGATCCCTCCAGTCCTCCAACTTCCTCAGAGTGTCTACAATTAGGACCTTTACATTAGGGCCTCTATTGCTAGGCGGATCCCCAAATATTTAAAAGAACCGACCACCCAACGCAAAGGAAAATCCATACCCCAAGAGTTTTGCACCTGCAAGGATGATGGCAGAGCTTCTGATTTTTCCAAATTAAGACACAATCCTGCATAATCTCCATATTCCCGAATAGTTGTTAAGAGCTCCAGGAGAGAATCCTCTGGGTATGTAATATGGGCCAAGATATCATCAACAAAAGCTGCCACCTTGAAACAGTGAGGACCAATCTGCACCCCCCCCCCCCCCCCCCAATTTCCGAATTCGCCACAATCTCTCTAAGGAGGGGATCTAACGTGGCCTGAATAGGGGCGAAAGAGGACATCCCTGCCTTGTCCCTCTTAAGTACTGAGAAAACCAGGGACTCCCTCCCGTTGACCAAAACTTGTTCCCGGGGTGAGGATTATAGCGCTTTAATCACCGAGAGAAATCGTCCTGAAAAACCATGATGCCAAAGAAGCAAACAAAGTCCCAATGCACCCAATCAAAGGCCTTCTCAGTGTCAAAGCTAATAAGCAGGGACTGGAGGCTAACCCTTTTCCTATAGTCCAAGGAGGCCAAAATAGAACTAGCAACAGAGCGACCCCTCACAAAGCCCACTTGCGCTTCATGCAGGATTGTAGGTAGAATACGGGCCAGCCTATCTGCCATAATTTTTGCAAGAAGCTTAGTCTCACAGTTCAGAAGTGAGGGTGGCAAAGTAAGGATTTTAAACTTTACACAGTATGCAACAGTGAGCCAGTAGTGTTGAATGAATAATTGAGTGACATGATCAAATCTAGATACGCGACAAAGCAAATAGATGGCAATATTCTGACTTTATAAGAACATAGTGTTGCCATACTGGGACAGACTGAAGGTCCATCAAGCCCAGTATCCTGTTTCCAACATGGCCAATTCAGGCACAAGTACCTGGCAAGATCCCAAAGCAATGCAGTACATTTTATGCTGCTTATCCTAGAAATAAGCAGTGGATTTTCCCGTCCATTTTAATAATGGCTTATGGACTTTTCTCTTAGATATCCAAACCTTTTTTAAACCCTGCTAAACTAACTGCTTTTTCTGTCAATGAATTAGAGTTTAATTACACATTGAGTGAAGAAATATTTTCTCTGATTTGTTTTAGATTTACTACTTTGTAGCTTCATTGCGTGCCCCCTAGGCCTGGTATTTTTGGAAAGTGTAAACTAGTGATTCATGTCTACCTATTCCACTTCACTCATTATTTTATATACCTCTATCATATCTCCCCTAGCCACTTCAGCCTTTCTTCGTAGGGAAGTCATCCTATCCCCTTTTTCATTTTCGTTGCCCTTCTCTGTACCTCTTCTAATTCCACTATCTTTTTTGAGATGCGGTGACCAGAATTGCATGCAGTATTCCAGGTGCAGTTGCACCATGGAATGATACAAAGGCATTATAACTTTCTAATTTCCTTGGAAGTCATTCATGAGGTACTTTGTCAAATGCCTTTTGAAAATCCTGATACACAATATCGACCAGCTCACCTTTTATTCACATGTTTGTTCACCCCTTCAAAGAAATGTTGTAGATTGGTGAGGCAAGATTTCCCTTGACTAAATCCATGTTGGCTTTGTCTCATAAATCCATGCTTATGTATTTACTTTGTAATTTTGCTCTACCATTTTGTCTGGCACCGACGTCGGACTCACCTGTCTGTAATTTCCAGGATCACCTCTGGAACCCTTTAAAATCAGCGTTACATTAACTACCTTCCAATCTTCCGATACCATGCTTGATTTTAAAGATAAATTACATATCACCAACAATTATTACTTCAAGTTCATTTTTCAATTCTATTAATACTCTGGGATTGTTTTAAGAGACTCTGTAAGATCAGCATAAACTGTATTAGCATACTCCAATCATGTGGTAACAATGGCGTGAAGTGCCCACAAATATTTGCAAACTACTTTCGCCGACTGAGGTTCTGAGGATTAATGTTGATCCATCAATATTCCTAAGTAGCAAAAAGATTTGGACAGTGGTGTCAAGGAGCCAAGCAAACAAGGTACCACCAAAGGGCAATGACTATCACAAGTGATCCAACAGGCAGCTGATCTAGATTAATTGAAAATAAAACAATTGGAAGAAAGTCAAGAAGAAACAGCATTAAGACAAACTTGTTATTGGGTGAGATCAAGGGAAGTAGGATCAAAAAGGGCTACCAACAGGATACCGTTTTGGTATAATTGTACTCCAACAGCTTCTGTTCCTGAACTAACTTGGAGAGAGGACTCAAAGATATTAGAGGGGCAAGCACTGAGCCCTGCGGGACACTACCTGTACAGTAAAGGTATAGGAGTAAAGGTGGAAAAAGAAAGTGATAACTGAAAAGAACCAGAAAATAAGGCATACTACAAAACATTCTTTGTTAGACCAGTATCTGTTGAGTGGGTAATGATCAACTAAATCAAAAGCAGAAGTTGGATAAAGAGAAACCACCAACACTGTTCCCTCATCGAAAATTACATGGAAGTTCATTCATCAGACGTAAGCAATTGGGGATGGTGTATGTTGTAATTTTCGAAGAGCCTGATAAGTTGGGCAAACCCAGCTCTCTCTTGAACTTTGGAGATAAGAGGCGAGATTCAAAACTGGTCTACAATTTGTGAGAGCCGTTGGAGCAGTTGTGGTTTTTTTTTTTTTTTTTTTTAAAGAAGGGGACAAAAGGGAGCTTTCTTTGAGTGATGGTACTTCACCAGATTGAAGGCTGAGATTCAAAATTGCTTAAATAAAAGGGAATTAATACACAAAATGTAGTTTATCAATGGGAAAAATTTGCAATGCACCCAAAACTAAATAAATTAGCGACTGAAACCTCAGAGCTCCTAATTGTGTTTTTCTCTGTGTATACAATATTCTATATAGGGCACCATTTCTATCGTTGGTTTCAACTTAAGGGGAAAAAAAGAAACCATGAGAAAAACTCCATTTGGAGAAAAATGGCTGTTCCTAAGAAACCTCTTATATATATTCTTATTAAAGTGAATAAAAGGGACAACCCTAAGGTAGAGATGTTCATTAAGGAGTAAGTTCTGATTCATATAAGATGTAAAGTGAGACTGTAAATTGTTAAATAATTAAAATTGCAAAGTACTTGGTATATGTATTAAAGTCTCAAAGAATTGTAACCAAATAGGAAAGATAAATGATAAAGGGGATGGAATGGCTTCCCTATGAGGAAAGGCTAAAGCGGCTAGGGCTCTTCAGCTTGTAGAAGAAACAACTGAGGGAAGATAGAAGTCTATAAAATACTGAGTGGAATGGATAGATGTGCATCGCTTTACTCTTTTTCCAAAAATACTAGGAATAGGGGGCCCACAATGAATCTACTAAGTAGTACATTTAAAACAAACCAGAGAGAGTATTTCTTCACTCAACATGTAAATTAAACTCTGGAATTTGTCAGAGAATGTGGTAAAAGCAGTTAGCCAAACCTTTTTTAAACCCTGCTAAGCTAACTTCCTAAAAGTCCATAAGCCATTATTAAGATGAATTTATTTTATTTTTATTACATTTGTACCCCGCGCTTTCCCACTCATGGCAGGCTCAATGCGGCTTACATGTTGTATGCAGGTACTTATTTGTACCTGGGGCAATGGAGGGTTAAGTGACTTGCCCAGAGTCACAAGGAGCTGCCTGTGCCTGAAGTGGGAATCGAATTTAGGGAAATCCACTGCTTTATTTCTAGAATAAGCAGCATAAAATCTGTTTTACTGTTCTGGTATCTTGCCAGGTACTCGTGACCTGGATTGGCTACTGTTGGAAACAGGATACTGGCCTTGACGGACCTTCATTCTGTCCCAGTATGGCAGCGCTTATGTGCTTATACAGAAAGAAGCTACTAAAGGGGATGAAAAGGCTAAAGAGGTTAAGGCTGTTCAACGTGTGGTAGAGATGGTAGATAGAGAGGATGGAGGTCTATAAAATCATGAGTGGCGTGAACCAGGCAATTTTTATTATTATTTTTTAAAATACTCTTTAAAAAATAGAAAGACTAGGGAATATACCATGATGTTACTAAGTAGCAAATTTTAAAAATGAATCGGAGAATAATTTTTTTCTCTCTATTCCGTAATCTGACAATGAAGTCTGGAGTTTATAGTAAAAGCAGTTTAACATAACTGAGTTTAAAAAAGGGTTTGACAGGTTCCATAAACCACTATTAACATAGACTTGGGGGAAATCGCTTTTTATCCTTGGAGGTAATCTGCATGGAACACATCTATTTCTTGAGGACCTGCCAGGATCTTTGGTCTGACCCAGTATGAACATAAATTCAAACATGCATTACAATAATCCAACTACAATTATTTCAGTGGACTTTTATGATGTAATCTGCCTTGGGTCAGTGGAATATGTGTATTTTTAAACATATTCCCAGCTGAAATAATAAACATACATAGATATATGTATATTATACAAAGGACATTCTGGGTTTCAGGTTCTGGGTGTTCACATTTCATACATGTTATCACATAGGCTCCTTAATTTAATTTACCTCTAGCAATAGTGTGTGTGGTTAATTTGTGATGCAGGCTATAATACACACACTTTTTCTTGCATTTCCATCATGACTGTGTAATGTAAGTGGTCTTGTACCTGCACAGTTAAGTCCACCCTGTAGCAGTGTTCACTGAGGGTGCTTCAAGGGCCAGAACCAGATCTGGTTTCAGAGTAATTGCATAGGGAATGAAGTCTGATTCTTAGCCCTTGTTGAGAATTTGTTTCTCTCTGATCCTTCTGGGATTTGAGCTCAGTTAGTATCAGCCTGTGTTGTGAGCTGTTACAAAACACCAGACAGTTGTGAAATCCTCAAATTCTAATAAAACTCAACTTGCACATTTTTGTTGTATTCCTACTCTAGCAGAGGTATGTATGCAAGGAGCAGAGCACAAGGGGAATGTGTAAGATGGGTTTTATTACAATTCTTACGAAATACCAGATAGTATGAGAGAGTTTACAACACCATAGTGGCAACACAGGAGCCCAGAAGGATCATGCTTCCTCAAAAATACATACGCAACATGTGCTAAGAATCAGAACTACCAGTAACAGATTGAACACAAAACTGGGATCTAGTGCACCCCTCCCCCCCCCCCCTTGTGAATATCCTGTTAGAAAAGAAAACCCATGGGAGGCAGGCTCAGGGCTAACATGGACAGTGTGTATCTGCTGAAGTCACAGTCCCACACTCAGTGCGACATTTCTGTTGTAATTTGATTTACAGATATCCTGAACCTTGACAAGGGAAGTTACTAGACGTGGTCAGTGTGTTCACTATCGGGTTGATTTTTTTTTTTTGTTGTTGCTTCTAATGCACTATTTATGTTTAAAACTCACATACACAGTCAATTGTACATAAAACATCGTGGTCCACAAGACCAAGTATATACTTAGTTCTGTCTAATTCAGCAATTCCCAAACCTGTCCTGGAGGAACCTCATCCAGTCAGGTTTTCAGGATATCCATAATGAATATGCATGATATCAATTTGCACACATTGCCCCTTGGTATGCAAATCTATCTCCTAAATATTCATTTTTTGATATCCTGAAAACCTGATTGGCTGGGGTTCCCCCAGGACAGGGTATGGAATCACTGGCCTAAAGGATAGATCAAATGCACCCATTAGTGGTTCTCGACCAGTATGTTTATAGACAACAAGCACATGCTTTCTGTAACAATTACATGTACCTGCAGGCTGGGGAGAGTACAATGCAGAGGGCTATCTACTTGAAATCCCCAATACGCCTTTTCCCACATCCCTAATGATCATTGCTGCCACCAGCCCAAGCTGGAGATCAGCACTATTGAATCTTTAGCCCATGTGTGCTTGCAGCACAATTGCTCCTGCCATCAACCTGATCTGGAAATGCAGTATCCCGCTCATAAATGCAGGGTACTGCTCCCTCCACTGTGGCAGTGATTGCTGCCATTGCTGGCTGCAGAGGAGGAGGAGATAATCTGGTATGGAAGGTTTTCTACATAGGTTCTGAGTAGCTTATTTGCAGGGCTTGTGTTACTTTACAAAGAATCTGGCAGTGGAGGGTTTTGTGGTAGTGTTACTGAGGTGATATAATCATTTGAATGCTTTTTGGTTTGGTGAGCTGCCCTGGCTCTGCTTACACTTCAAAATAAGCAAAACGTTATTGAGCGTAAATTTATCTCTATCATAGCAAAGAGAGGGAGCAAAGTACAAACAAAAGTCCAAACAGCAAAACAAAAAGTACCAGGAGCCTTCAGAAAAAGGGAATAAAAACTTTAATCAATTGTTTGGATGAAACAATCCTAGAATGGACCCAACACGCTCCGTGTGTCGGCGCACAGCGCCTGCGTCAGGGGTCACAAAGTGTAGCACAAGGCATACGGCTGTGGGCTGGAAGCAATATGCTGCGCCACCGTGCTATCCCTTCGTACAATATCAAGCAGAGAGATACTCTCACAAACCAACTTCTTCTGGTCACCGTGTCGGGTCCATTCTAGGATTGTTTCATCCAACCAATTGATTAAAGTTTTTATTCCCTTTTTTTTAAGGCTCCTGGTACTTTTTGTTTTGCTGTTTCTCTATCATTTAGCCACAGATTTCTAATGCAATAAGCAAAGATTACAATTTTTGTGAGAGAAATTAAGATAGTTTATTTAAATAAAAAAAGTAAATTCTGTTAAGACTAATGCAAGGAAAAAGCTATTCTCAGCCTCTTTTTTTTCTTAAATTTTGGTTGCAGATTATAGTGTTCAGTGTGTCATGCGTGGTGTATCAGGTTGATAAGCACTGCTATTCCCATAGACAACACCAAAATGGTTTTCTTATCTACATAAGATTCCCAAGTTGTCTGATTCTGCCTTTACCTTTATGCAGGAGGAGAGTAACTTTGATGTAAAGATCTGGCAAAGCGATCCCACCTCTTCTCGATGAGCTACTTATTTCACTCACCATCAGTTTTAATATGATTTACGTTATCCTGTACCAGAGAATGAGGTAGGTTGATTGGCACAGCGGAGGATGATATAACTTGATTGGATCACTGCCTTTCATTTTCTGTTTGTAAAGTAACTTAGTGATTGGGCATTTTGCCGTGCCTTTGAGTAGTTTTTCTCTGGTTCTCAGTATGTGAAAAAAGCAGCTGCTAGCTGACTATGCTTAACATTTGAGAATTTTTATCTTCCTTATCCTGTTAGACCAGTCCAGAAGAGCAGGTTATTCCCCAAACCAGCAGATAGAGGCAGAGAATGCTGACAGTTCACTGATGTTTATATCCTGTGGTATTAATTCACAAGAAGTGAACCTCAACTGAAAGGAAACTCTGGAACAAGACTATAGAATGAGAGCGAAAGGGGTAAAATCAGGTGTAATTTAAGGAAATTTCTTTATTAAAAAAAATGTAGGGTACTTGGGACAGCCTCCTAGTGGATATCATCTGAATTCAAGAAAATAAGAGACAAGTACAGAGGATCTCTGAGGCAGATAAGGGATTGTAGCACTTAGTGTAGATGGATAGGTGTGTGGTTTTTATCTGATTTCCATTTTCTATGTTTAATGTAGTAAGTGCATGTTAAACTTGAATCGCATGTTATCTTATGTGCAGATGAAAACTACACAGCAATATAAATTATTTTCTGTGGACAAGCAAGATTGAATCAAGTACACCAAGTAGGTGACATTTTGTACGTTGCCAGTACTGTTCTGATAATGCTTGGACCTTCCTGCACCCAGTAGTCTTAGTCTCAATCTGTTAGATAGCTCATAAGAACATTAATAAAGCTATGCTGAATCAGACCAAAGTACATCAGGCCGAGCACCCTGTCTCCAACAGTGGCCAGTTCAGATTGCATGTTCTCAGCAGATTCATAAAGGAGTCCTATTTCCCATATTTCATTTCCAGTGATTAAAAAATGTCTCTCCCAAATCTACCCGACTAAGTACTTTCAGTACTTTAAAAATAATATTTACAGTACAGAAAATCAATTAAAAATAAATCCCCAAAAGATAGTTACGTCGTAATATTGGAGATAAATTGAGCTGAGTAGCCCATAAAAAGAAAGGAGGAGCTGAGGACAAATTATGGGAAGCGGATATTAAACAGAATTTGCGCTTAACAAGTCATTAGTCCTGTAAGCTCAATCAAATAGATGGTACAAACCCACAATTAAGCAGCTTCAAAGAAATCATATATTCAGTTAGCCACATTAATCACACATTTTACATGGAAAATGCAGTTGAAACTTGGCACTAATATAAACTGCTTGGCACATAGAAATTTCTTCCTCCTTTCAAGTTTACAGAGAAACATCTGGAGAAATTTGATTCTTTGTTCCATAAATAGACTCCATAATATACAAATGTTGAAGGTGCCTCCTTATCTTGCAAAAATACAAAGAACTTGTCCAATCCTCTTTTGAGGATTGTAACTCTTGGGGCGGTGGGAGGGATTTTGTGCCTAATCACTCCTTCCATCTACAGAAATCTCCTGTGAGAAAGAAGCAGGATTAATTCATGAACACAAGCTTAGGATTGCTTGGGGTATCTACAAATTGTCTGTTATCCTGTCATGAAGAAAGATACAAGAGTTACTAATGTTATGTGACAGATTAGCAAGCACTGCTGGATCAGATGCAGTCTTGATGTAGACTGGTTCAGACAGTAATCAGCGGTCACTCTTTTGCATATTATTTCCCTCAAAACAGATTTCAAGAGGGAGGAAGTGGTGTCACCGCATGAGATGGCAGCCTAGTCCTTTCGCTCCTTACCCACGCCAATCAGCAAGTAAGGCCTGGGCTTGCCGCGTGTCGCTGACGCACCTTTCCCAATCCGATTCCAATTCTGCCTTGTTTTTGGTGGAATCACGGCTACCTCCCTCCCAAAAGAAGGGTATTTCCACTGAGCTTAAAAAACTACTTTCATCTATACAATCGGACATAAAAGCTTCCAAAGAAGAAATTCTAAAATGTATTGAAATGCTCAGCACTGACCTTCATGAGCTTGGGGGGAGAGATTAGGATATCCAGCTGAAAATGGATGAGCGTGGGGACTCACTCTCAACACATACGTCCAAAATCCAAGAGTTAGGAAAACAGTATGATGATCTTTCCTATAAATTAGACGATTTGGAATACAGAGGACGCTGAAACAATCTCCATTTTCGTGGCGTACCGGAGGGTGGGGTGACAGAGGATATTCCGGCCGTTGTTAAAGCTCACTGCGTTACCCTGTTGGGGGTCTGAACTGAGTGCTGCACCGATTGAATTGGAACGTGCTCACCACTCGATAGCCCAGCATACAGACGGGAGACCAAGAGACATTGTAGCACGATTCTTTAAATAAGTGGACAAAGACGGTCTTAACACGTGCTTGCCAGATGCAGGATTTGGAGTACAATGGCACTCGAGTGGCTGTGAATCAAGACATCTCTCAATTTACGTTGCAACAGCGGAGGGGGTTGAGACCAGTATTGGAGATTCTGAATAAGGAACAGATTCACTACAGATGGGGGTTTCCATTCTCCCTAAACTTCATTTGGCAAGAAAAGAATCATCGCGTACATTCACTGACTGGAGCCTGGAAACTACTACAGACGGCTGGGTTGGTTACTTCATTGATCCCTCAGACAAGGCTGGCTCCCGCAACTAAGGCTAAACTCCAGAAATGGCAGAGAGTTTCAGACTGTTCTAAAAAGCGTTTGTAATATGATGATGTTGTCTTGCTGGACTGGAATTGACTCTGGAGGCCTTTGTAGGGGGGGAAGGCTTTTGTTTTCCCTTTCCTCCCCCCCTCTCAATGGGGGTCCGAGGGATTTATGTGTGAGTGGAATAGCGGAATTTGGTTTGGTTTGGGGTATAGGCGTAGAGTGAGGGTTTGTAACTGGATGTATGTTGAGATAGGAGAGGAATATGTTTGGACGGATAGGGGAAGGGGGGTGGTATGTATGGAAGGTGGGGTTCTTAGAGATAGGATGTGTTGGGTTGGGATTGAAGTATCATGGGCTGATAATTTGTACTATTTGGGGGAGATACTACTTGGAGTTTGTATGTAGGGGGTGGGGGGATGTTTGAACGGGGCTGCTGGGAGAGTGGGGGGTCGATTCCTCATTATCCCATTCGGGGGGGGATCTATCTTCCTCTTGTTTGGTGTGATTTATGTGGGGGGGAGGGATAGAAGGGTGGGAGGGTATTGGGGCTTGGGAGGAGATGGGGAGGTGGGGTACAGGGCTTATAGATATTTAAGGGTTCCCACAGGGTTAGAGTTCCAAAAATTGTACATTGCTACAACTGTTACTTATGTGCTCTTGTTCTCTTCTAATGACAGCTGATTTAAAGGTTTTATCTTACAGTATTAAAGGTCTCAATATGCCTCAAAAGCGTCAAAGGTTTTTTAAGGAATTGGCACAGCATAGACCACATATAGTCTTTTTTACAGGAGACACACTGTTGGGTCCACGAAAGACTTCTTTCTTATGAAAGCTATCCCACAGCTTACGTGGATTCTTCTAGGAGGAGGGAAGTAGCTATCTTGGTCCGTGCATCGTTGCCAGTTCGGATAATTAAATCTAAACGGGACCTGGAGGGGCGATTCCTATTCTTACACACTAATATCAACTGTAGTGTCTATTTATGCACCTAATGAACACAGGGGGGTTTCTTTGCCCATTTGAGGGATTCTCTTTCTTCCTTTATGCAAGGTTCTTTGACCATTGGTGGAGATTTTAACGCTGTGGTAGATTCTGCTAAAGACCGATCAGGAGGCTTCACGGTTGCTGACAATAAGTTGTCAGCAGATTTGACTTTTTATATATTATCTAGACTCTTTAGATATATGGCGTCTTTCCAATCTGCGTGTAAAAGACTACACATCTTACTCACCAATGTATGATTCCTACTCACGCATTGACTACATTGTTTTTAGATACCAAACTGGTGGAGAGTGGGCCAGAAGCTGGTATCAGTAGTATAACTAACTATTTCAGATCATGCACCGATCTGGGTGACGTTGCCTTGTCTTATGGAGGAGGTTAAAAGTAAACTTTGGACTTTAAGTACTACCTTGTTGAGGGAGGCCAAAGTGGTAGGAGGGTATAAGAAAGTGTTGAAAGTGGATCTGGACAATAACAGGGATTCATACCCATCCGTGGAGATAGTTTGGGATACAATGAAGGCGGTGTCCCAGGGGTATTTCTTGCTAGTAAGCGTGTGCATCTACAGAAGAAGCAGTTGGCTAGCTGTTTAGAGAAAATTCAGTATTGGGAGGCTATTCATAAAGAAAATGGTTTGCCAGAGGCACTGCAGGAATTGCGTAACCTTTAGGCTCTACTTGGGTCTCCATTTACTCTGAACAACTCAGACTGCTGCAAGAGCGTTATAAGATACATTCATATGAATTTACTAACAAAGTGGGGCGTGCTCTTGCATTTCGGTTGTAAACAAAAAGTTGACTGTACGATTGTACACTTTTGAGGCAGTGCAGGAAAGATACTAACTACATCTTCCCAGATACGCTTACATTTCCAGGAATTTTATCAATCTTTATACTCGCAAGAATCTCACCCAATTCCAGAAGCTATAGCAGAGTGCTTAGCCTCTTGTCATCTGCTCTCGCTTATCTCTGAGCAAGCGGCGGACTTGGATAGGTCAGTGACTCCACTTGAGGTCCATCAGGTTATTAAGGATTTACCGACACAGAAATCTCCTTGGTTAGATGGCTTTCTGAACGAGTTCTATAAAAATTGCTTTAGAGATGGCTCCGCTACTTTCAGACCACTTGAACCACCAGTGTTCGGGGACGCCTTTGCCGCCCTCTATGATGGAGACCTGGATAGCAGTGATACCTAAACCAAAGATCATACTCAGTTCTTAATGCAGATGTTAAGATACTAGCTAAAGTTTTAGCGAATCATTTGGCGTGTGTATTGCCATCTCTTAATTCACCCTGCTCAGGTGGGGTTTGTGGCTCATAGGCTATGGATAATATCCGGAGGACTCTAGACTTGCTGTATCTCTCTAAAAGAGACAAGATCCCCATGTGCCTTCTCAGCCTTGATGCTGAGAAGGTGTTTGATAGTCCACTGGCCATTTATGTACCAGGCTATGCAGTGTTTTGGGATAGGCCCAGAGTTTCTTGGCTGGATTCAAGCTTTTTATCACTCTCCCCAAGTGTTTATCTGGATCAATGGGGGCAACTCTGCACTCTTCCCATTATTTAGGGGCACCTGACAGGGCTGTCCTTTATCTCCTATGCTTTTCGCGATGGTGGTGGAGCCCTTTGCTGCGTCAGTGCGGTTGAACTTGGATATATCTGGTCTTTGTTTTGCTGGCCGAGATAATAAAATGGCTGTCTTTGCTGATGACATATTGTTGTTTTTAACTCGGTCATTGACGTCTTTTCCCAACCTCTTGCAGGCTATCGGCGCCTATTCTGCCGCTTCTGGATTTAAGGTCAACATGAATAAATCAGAGGCCTTGAATATCATTTTGCCTGCACGAGTAGTGGAGTCTTTGAAGTCCTCCTCATTTCATTGGACCACAAAGGGGCTATTCTATTTAGGGGTGTACTTATTTTCCACTAACTACTCTGGCTTAATTAGAGCAATCTCTGTGGACTTGGAGAGATGGCAAGATTTGTCCCTATCCTGATTTGGGAGGATAGTGACCATTAAAATGAACATACTGTCATGCTTGCTTTACCTATTCCAGATACTCCCGCTGAAGATGTCGAGGGGGTACCTCTCTACATTACAAGATCGCATTACTAGATTTATCTGGACTGGCAAACGCCCGAGGTTACCAATGATTGTTAAATGATGTTATACAATGGTGTTCCTTAATGCCACAAGGGTACCTGTAGCCATAGAACTTAGTCCAGCTCCAGCTAACGCGCTTCCATCTGTTTCCCCCACTGGTTCTTCCAGCTGCATCCAAGCATAGAGTAGGAAACACTGCCAGGTCTCCCTCAATGACAGGGAAACGCAAATCACACACTTCATATCTACCTGCATGCTCCTTGGCAGGAAGGAGAAACTGCTGGGATGAGAAGGGGCTACTTGATCTTCGGGACTCAAGGAAACCCCATTTGCACTCCTGTCCCTTAGCCCTGGAGACGCCGAAGAAAGTCACTTCCTTTCCGGCGCAACTCCATATTCTTCCAGCATCAGCTGGACCAAGGCAGTCAATCCACTGGAGGCAGGAGGAACTCCTCTGGTTTTAGGCCATCTCTTCTTCCCCATTATATCGAGAAATATTCCAGTCAGCGCTTAGAGGTAAGAGAACCGCTCCCAACACTGCTGCCTACGGTGCCATCGTGGATCAAGCAGGCAGACACTGCATGGAAGTCGCTATTCCCTTTAAGCTGCGCGGCTGTGCAGCAGTTCTAGCTCATTGTGCAGCTGACAGTACCAAGACCTGCTCAGACTATCTTCCTCACCGCCTTGCCACCCACCGCTACTGTTGCTGCTGCTTCCCCAAACCAGCAGCAGTGACAAAACAAGACAGCCATTACATGACCTCTCTGTACCATACCTTCAGCTGCTGATCTGCCCCTTCCTACATCACTTTTTGTTGTGGGTCGGAGCCAGCAGCCATGGGTATGGTAGAGTGAAGTCACTGTGTTCTGCATGTGCAAAAGGAACATGTTTTTGTTAGTATTGACTGCGGAATAGATCAGTATTAATCTGGCTTATTTAGTTTTCTAATAGGTGTATCTGAAGTGTTTGTTGTGCTTTTCCTAGGTAGGTCCTTGTTGTGCAACTTGTAGATGTTACTGCTATTTTGGTATGTTGGAATTTCTCTGTAGGTCCTGAGTGACATATGTAGTGTTTGTATTACTTCACACTATGGCTGGCATTGGATTTACACCACACCCTCCTTAGTAATAGCTCAAGGCAAGTTACATTCAGGTACAGTATTGGGCTCATTTTC
This sequence comes from Microcaecilia unicolor, assembly GCF_901765095.1. NCBI lineage: Eukaryota > Metazoa > Chordata > Amphibia > Gymnophiona > Siphonopidae > Microcaecilia > Microcaecilia unicolor. Next base: position 60,507,601 of record NC_044034.1, read on the forward strand.
GAAAGAGAAGGACGCCCATCTTTCGACATAAATCGGAAGATGGACGTCTTTCTCTCAGGGTCGTCCAAATCGGTATAATCGAAAGCTGATTTTTGGGTGTCCCCAACTGCACTCCGTCGCAGGGATGGCCAAAGTTCAAGGGGGTGTAGCGAAGACGGGACCTGGGCATGCCTAACACTTGGACGTCCTTGACCCCTAATGGGAAAAAAAGAAGAACGTCCCTGACGAACACTTGGACGTTTTCACCCGGACCTGTTTTTATTACGACTAAGGCACAAAAAGGTGCCCGAAATGACCAGATGACCACCGGAGAGAATCGGGGATGACCTCCCGTTACTCCCCCAGTGGTCACTAACCCCCCTCCTACCCTCAAAAAAAAATCTTTCAAAATATGACGTTCCAGCCTCAGATGTCATACTCAAGTCCATGACAGCAGTGTGCAAGTCCCTGGAGCAGTTTTAGTGGGTGAGTGCACTTCAGACAGGTGGACCCAGGCCCATCCCCCCCCCTTACTGTTATGTTTGTGGCGGAAACAGCAAGCCCTCCAAAACCCACCAGAAACCCACTGTACCCACATCTAGGTGCCCCCCTTCACCCTTAAAGGCTATGGTACTGGTGTACAGTTGTGGGTAGTGGGTTTTGGGGGGCTCAGCACACAAGGTAAGGGAGCTATGTACCTGGGAGCAATTTCTGAAGTCCACTGCAGTGCCCCCTAGGGTGTCTGGTTGGTGTCCTGGCATGTCAGGGGGACCAGTGCACTACAAATGCTGGCTCCTCCTACGCCTAAATGGCTTGCATTTGGTTGTTTCTGACATGGACGTCCTTGGTTTCAAAAATCGCAGAAAATCAAACGACCATGTCTAGGGATTTCCATCTCTAAGGATGACCAAATTTAAGGATATGGACGTCCCTGCCAGTATGTTCGAAATGAAAGATGGGTGTCCATCTTGTTTCAGAAATACCCCACCCCTGGATAGGGACGTTTTGTGAGGACGTCCAAATCGAAACATGGACATCCCTTTCGAAAATGCCCCTCTATGTATTTTCATGTCCCTGGATGGCTTACAATTTTTTTTATATCTGAGGCAGTGGAGGGTTATGTGACTTGTCCAATATCTTGAGGGACATCAGTAGGATTTGAACCCTGGTTCTCAGCCTGCTGCTCTACCTGTTAGATATGGCTAATACAGATAAATATTCCTTTGTTTGGCATTTTAAGATTGTGTCAGCCAGAGGTGATGGTTCTTTTGGCAGGACAGTGGTAGAGGGAGCTGTGTCTTCTGCTTGCCCACAGGGATAGAATTTTAGATCAGTCCACACTGACAGAATGTTCCATCAGGATAGAAATGAGGGTGAAATTTGTTCATAGCTGCTAATTTCCTTGATTCTTGCTAGACCAGTTCACATTCCTCAAACCAGTGCAGCTCCCACATAGGAAGATGGTGGCTTTTGGGGTCCTCTTCGCGTTTTGTCTTGTTAATCTGTATGTCTGAGGAGACTACTGGTACTGCAAAAAGTTATTTATTTTTGGTTGGGGGGAGGTATTCTCAGGGTTGTATAAATATAAATAAATATCTATACAGATTATGTATAGTTTTCTGTTTATTGACTTGTGCGTACTGACAATTTCCAGACTGTACTATTCCTTACACTGATGTCTGCTCTGCCACCTCATAGGGTGACATAACCTGTTGGTCTTGACTGGTGTAGCAGGAATTGAGGAAAGAACAAAATTTTACTTTGCTGGCTATTCTTATCTTTCCTTCTCATCCTTATTGTTGATTATTTTTCATCCTTTTCCACATTTTTCTTTGGAAATTTTCTTTTTTTTTTTTATAAATTGATGGAGACGGAACCCACGGGGACAAACTTTGTCCCTGTGTCATTTTCTACTCTTATCTTCCCAGCCAAACATTAATGGACCCCCCCACACACACACACACACTATTGATCAGCTCTACTCATTACCCCCTCTTTATAAAGCCACTCCTAATTTCTCCATCTACTCACACAGTACTCTGACCAAGCATGCCATGACCAAAAAACTCCGTTGTGCAATGCTTTTATTATGCACTTTTAAACCCAAAATTTTTGAAATTGCCATAGTTATTGATAAATTTCAAAACTATACATTAGACAGTTTTTAGTATAAATTCCGAGGGGTCTGTTTACAAAGCAGCGCTATCGGCTGACCATGCGCTAGTGCCGACACATCCCATGCAAAATGGCTTACCACCTTATTTTCGAAAGAGAAAGACGCCCATATCTCGACCCAAATTGGGAGATGGGCGTCTTTCTCCCGTGGGCGCCCAAATTGGTATATTCGAAATCCAATTTTGGGCGTCTTCAACTGCACTCCGTCACGGAAACGGCCAAAGTTGATGGGAGCGTGGCGGAGGTGTGGTGAAGGCGGGACTGGGGCGTGTTTATCGGCCGAGGAGAGATGGGCATCCTTGGCCAATAATCGAAAAAAGAGGCGTTTTTCGAGGCCTCCAGAGAGATGACTTCTCATTTATCTGGAAAAAAAGACCCCCACGAGTTAGAAGGGAAGTCATGTATCAACCAAGAGAGCGAGGAGGGATGGGGGTCCCCTCTGTTGCTTTGTACTTCCAGGCAGCACATCTCAGAGCAATAGCTGCTTGGTTTACAGGTACGGAGAAATGAAGTATAAAGATAGAGCGGGGCTGGATGGGCCCCTTCCCGCTTAGGGCTATACCATGGCTAGCTAAACAGGAGTTGGATGAGCTAATCAAAGGATGTCCACCACTGATGCAGTGGCCTCTGCTTACCTGGAGTAAGGTTTGAGAACAGTTTTTTCCGGGGTGTAGTTTTTTTCGGCACATGTATCTTAGATTTGCTCCACATTTTGCACCAGGGGGGCAAGATAGGGCGTATTGTAATTGGGAGGATATGGGACTATGTACATTAGGCCAAATGTGGGAAGAGGGTAAGACGATACTTTTTGAAGAGTTTTGCAAAGAGCATGGGCTATCCCCCCTACAAGCCTTCCAATACTACCAAGTGCAAGACTTTATAAAGCGGAGGGCAAGGGAAGAGCTTAGTTTATCGGAAACCAAGATAGAACTGGGAATGGTGAGGGGGGAGGAAAGGGCAGTATATCAAGACTTTATGAAGCGCTACTTTTATATTCCAACCCAGTAGAACACTATTTAGCTAAATGGAATGAAGCCCTGGGGGAGATATTCCTGCTAGTTTCCAGCAGTGGAAACTAGCATTTAGATCTCTGCTTAAAGTCTCGATCTCTAGTACCATGATTGAGAATGGACATAAAATATTATACTGCTGGTACTACATTCCACATCGCATTGCAAATATGTTTAGGGGAAGTTCAGCTACATGCTGTCGGCAATGCGATGCAATAGGAGACATGTTCCACATTTCACGAACATCTTCCGCACACTAGTACAGTGAGTGATAAGTCACTTGGATTACTGTAACACCCTGTACGCAGGTTGCAAAGAACAGACCATTAAAAAACTCCAGCCCAGAACACCGCAGCCAGACTCATTTTTGGAAAAACTAATGCGAAAGTACGAAGCCCCTAAGAGAGAAACTGCACTGGTTCCCGCTCAAGGAACGAATTGAGTTCAAGATCTGTACAACCGTTCACAAAATCATCCATGCAGATGCCCCACTCTATATGTTAAACCTAGTGGACTTACTGCCCAGAAACGCCAAAAGATAGGCCCGCAAATTCCTCAATCTGAACTTCCCCAGCTGCAAAGGAATTAAATACAAACAGTCATATGCCACTACTTTTGCGTACAAAAGCACACAGATTTGGAACGCATTACCCATGACCCTGAAAACCATGGACAATCAAACCAACTTTCACAAATCGTTGAAGCCACATCTCTTCAACAAAGCCTACAAAAGACATCCTTAATGAAACAAATCCTCCCTTAAACCACTCAGATTCATCAAACACCTCTCACACGACCTTACCTAACACCTTCCCTTCTAAATCCTCATCTACCTTCAGCCTACTATTGACTGTATTTAAGATCATGTAATGACTACATTACATTAACAATCTGTAAGCCACATTGAGCCTGCAAAAAGGTGGGAAAATGTGGGGTACAAATGCGATAAATAATTTGGTGGGCTTGCACACACACTCAAACATACTGGGCTGCACTATTGAAATTCTTGTCTGAGGTTACTGGGGTGACCTACCCAATGAAAATGGACCACTGTCTGCTACAGTTTAAACCTAAAGAAATCCAAAACCCAATACATCAGTTTGCTGGACAACTATTTGTGGCAGGCAAGCTGGTGTTGGCAGCGGCCTGGAAACAACCGTCGCTGCCAGGTCTTCAGAAAGTCTTGCAGAAACTGGACTATATCTGCCTAATGTCAAAACTTACAGCATTACGGACTGGCTGCCTAGTGCAACATCAAAAGGTTTGGAAGCCTTATGAACGATGGTTATCCTCACAGCACACTCCGGGACAGTAAAGTACAAGATAACATAGAGTGGGATAGAGCGGCCTGGGGAGGGGAAGGGGGAGGGGGAGGGGGGGTTCTTGAAAAGAAAGAGAGGAACCAGCAATGTGAAACTGATTTGGAATTTTGATTAGCAATGTGGTTGTATTAGAAATGTTTTACACTCTGGCATGTTTATGTATGAAAATAATAAAATATATGGTTAAAAAAAAAAAAAAGAGGCATTTTTAGCGTGAATTTGGGTCACTTTTTTGGACCCTGTTTTTTCACGAACAAGTCCCAAAAAAGTGCCCTAAATGACCAGATGACCACCGGAGGGAATCGGGGATGACCACCCCTGACTCCCCCAGTGGTCACTAACCCCCTCCCACCCAAAAAAAACCAACTTTAAAAACTTTTTTTTTTCCAGCCTATATGCCAGCCTCAAATGTCATACCCAGCTCCATCACAGCAGTATGCAGGTCCCTGGAGCAGTTGTTAATGGGTGCAGTGGACTTCAGGCAGGTGGACCCAGGCCCATCCCCCCTACCTGTTACACTTGTGGTGGTAAATGGGAGCCCTCAAAACCCACTGTACCCACATCTAGGTGCCATAAGTGCTATGGTAATGGTGTAGAGTTGTGGGTTTTGGGGGGGGGGGGAATTTGGGGGGCTCAGCACCCAAGGGAAGGGAGCTATGGACTTGGGAGGTAACTTTTTTTTTTTTTTTTTTTAATTGTTACAAATGCCCCATAGGGTGCCCGGTTGGTGTCCTGGCATGTGAGGGGGACCAGTGCACTATGAATCTTTGCCCCTCCCACGACCCAATGCCTTGGATTTGGTCGTTTTTGAGCTGGGCGCCTTCAGTTTCCATTATCTCTGAAAAACGATACCGCCCAGCTCAAATCCGCACAAATCTGATGCATTTGGCTGGCACAAACTGTATTATCGGAACAAAGATGGACGCCCATTTTTTTTTTTTTTTTCGAAAATACGGTTTGTCCCGCCCCTTCACGTACCCGTTCTCGGAGATAGACACCCATGGAGATGGGTGTTCACGTTCGATTATGCCCCTCTTATTAAAGCAGAGCGCTAGTGTGATGTTTGTTTCATATTTGTTTTGTTAGTCCATTAGAAAATTTAACATTAACTGAAGTTTAATTTCTTTTATTGGTGTTCAGTACAGAAATACACAACAGCTCACAACATAGCAACAGACATTAATAAGAAGCAAAGCCAGAGCTCAGCCTACCAAGAAACAAGGTTAACACTCAGTTATGAAAAGAGAGAAAGAAAAGAGAAGAGGGAAGGGGAGCTGGGGGATATATACATTAACTGAAGTTTTGCCTGGTAGAGAGATTCAGCATTTGAAATGTGTTTTAACTGTTGACTCATCTGTTAAAGTGAATGCATAGAATTGCCACTTTTGTTTCAATTTGTTTTACCCTTATGGATAAAATCCATGTGCCACTTCATGAGATTTTTTCTTTTTGATGGTATTTATAAAATGCATGCATTGTTTACTGTTTCTCAGGGCCATTCAGTGCAGTATGATAATGTACTCTATGGAAACAAGTGCATATAACCTTTCAGCACTAGACAATAATATTTTCGCATTCCTTAATACATTTTACAATATTTTATTTTGGTCCTAAATCCTCCTATTTTATTGCACGACTGTGTTTTATTTTGGTGATGGAGCATTGTGGCTGCTGCCTTCTAGAAATAACATTTTTTTTTTAAAGTTTGATTTTCTTGTTCAAAATGGGAAGCCTGTGGCTGATTTTTATTTAACTGATTAGCTCTTTTAGATACCCACCCAACTTTTACTACTTTAGAATAATTTTTCTTTGTTTTGTGAATTAGAAACAGTGAGCAAAAACTGAAGTCTGCACCAAGCCAGGTGTTTCTTGTTGGCAGCCTGTTCTCTAATGACTCTGGCTCTCATACAGCAGCTGCCTACTAGCCTCCTTTGTATTGCCCATTGTTGCTGCACACTCCTTGTTAATGCACATGCTGCCCGGGGCAGATCCTAAGAATGACATCAACTTGCTTATCTAGGAAGCCTACAAACCTGACGCAGGGCCTTGCATCTGCCCTGGCCAACTAATTGTAAAGTAGCAGACCCATGATTGGCTGGCTTTCTGTTCTGTAATAGATTAAGCAAAGACATTGCCCTTCCATCTGTTCAACTATTCATTGTTCTACTTGTCTGCCTGAGAGTCTGCTGCTGAAACCCTGATAAGGAGCTGCTGCCAGAGCTGCTGCAAGAAACTAAATATCACCGTTTTCCTCCTAACGTGAGTATTGTAAAAAATCTCTCCTTGATTCTAGGACAGAAATTACTTATTTTTCTCTCTGTAAATTAAAATATACACATTCAAAATATTTTAAACTGCATGCTGGATAAAAATGATCATAACAACTGAAGTTCATGGATGAATCTGGAGTGATTTTTAGATCCCCCCTCCCATACTATGTATGTAGAAAAGGTCATTAACTTTTGCAGAAACTTTAAAAGAGGTTGTACAGCACAACCATACTGCTAGTAAAGGACATGCAATGCGTCCTCAAATTACAATATTGGTTTAATTCTGTTCACTTTGTGTAATGGGTTAGGCTTTTTAGAGGCTTGGTTTTCTGTAAGTTTTAATTTGATGACTTAAGACATTGGAGCAGGTTGAGAATGTCATGCCAGGATTGTCTGAACACAAATTTGGAAATATAAAGAAATCATATATTTTAATTTGTTGTAACTGCTTTTGAGCAGTCTCAGGTGACCAATAAATTGAAATATAACTGTGAAATTATAAACATAATTTATATTGTTTGAGGCAAAACCTTGAAGCCACCAGAGACTTTCACACAATAGAAATGTTGAATTACTTAAAATCAACATGTTCATCTAGCTTTCAGTGCTCTAGCAAAAATACCTTTTTTGCCTCTTTCTGCAAAGATGGTTGAGGGTAGTTTTTTTGGAACCATTTTTACTTCTAGTGCAGATTGCAGATTTTATGTAAATGTGCAGCACACATGGTATAGTAATATACTACTTATTGTAGGATAGGCAAAATTAGATCATATTTAAATATGTGCCAGTATTTCAAGACTCTTGGGGTGTGGGGGGAACTGAGGGAGAAGGAGAAAGACAAAGACCCTCGTATCAGTTAGGAGGGAAAGAGGGCATAAAAAGGGTTAAAAGAGGTTTGCATTTCTACCACATGCGCTATTGTGTGAACATATGCATAAGTCTATTGAAAGTTTTCAGAAGATGGGCAGGCCACCAGTTGCTGGTCTCCTGCAGTTCCAGTAGACATCTGTTGCCCCAGAACATTAACCAATCTGTTCAATGGAACATCCTTCCTTTGTTAGATGGCTATGCAGACAACAGCACTCACTAGAATACAGTGGTAGCTAAATACACAGAAACTGCAGCATTGTGTGATTATTACATATTCATTATTTTTATTGCATTGTTTCTGTGCCATGAACAAGGAAATGAACATTTTGGGAAAATATAGACTAACTTGAACCTGTGGGATAGGATCTTCAATGCCATTTTATCACAATGTACAAAAGCCCTGTACATACGCCTGGCATGTAAAATTTTTACAAAACAAATATGATTTGAAACAAGGTTGGAATGCATATTTTTCCCAATCTTAGTTCTGTGTTGTAGTAAAATTAAGGCCATCCTCCTATAGAGGACTTCATGAAGATGGGCATACCTGTGCTATTCATTTGCCAAAATGTATGCATATCTGCTCTTAGCCATGTTATTGTAAGTGACCGACTGTCAATAAGTAGCAAGAGGTTTTTTTTGTGTGTGTTTTCTAACTTCTTCCCTTCTCTGAACTTATTACCTAAAAGCAGTAAATAAGTGTAAGGGACTGTAAGTTTTTTGTACTTGTAAAATCTATTCACTACCTACAAATTGCAAAGATAGTTAATGGGCATCATTGTATTTCCTTGCAGTGTTTAAGCATAATTTTTGAAAATGCCAAATATTACAATTTTTTAGGAATGTTGGTTTTAAAACTTGCAGTGATTGCTCTTGAAGAAGGCTGTTCAAATGAAGTACACATTTTGGCATTTATTTTAGTTTTCAGTCTTATATTCTTTACTGCTTTAGATGTAGCAGTTTAACTACTTCAGCAGTAAAAGCAGCTCTTCTAAAAGCATTAGGGATGTCACTGCTTCACGAAGCTATTGTGAAGCTAAAATAACATATATGAAAACATTTGGTATTTTAGTTGCTTTAAAAAAAAAAATCAAGGTAATCTTTTATGTAGTAATAAAAATGAGATTTTAATTGAGTGATCTTCAAAAGATGCAGCTGAAAAGTAATATGAAATACATCAGCCTCAACTTGAAGAAATATATTGGTGCTATCCTTAGAGCAGTTGTTTATTTGGGGTTTAGCACCGATTTTAATCTCAGCCCTTTTAAACTAGAGAATTACTAGTGAAAAGTGCTGCACTTTCAAACTTGAATGCTAGCTGATGACCTTTACAATAAAGGATGAAGCATCAATCTTGGGCATATTCCTTGTACATTTTGCTCGGCTGTTAAACTAACGCTGCCAAAGCTCTGGTAGCATTAGTGCAACACCTGAGCAAAATGTACAAGGAAGATGCCCAAGATTGATGCTTCATCCTTTATTGTCGAGGTTGTACCTCATGAACTAGCGTTCAAGTTTGAAAGTACAGCACATTTCACTATTAATTTTCTAAGGACTGTGGATAAAATCTCCTTTGCGGAGGAAAAAATGGTAATGGATAAGTATGTCTCACACTAATCTTAGCGCTTTTTACAAAACCACACTTGCGATTCACGTGCGGCAAATGAGAGGAAGCCCACAGGAATTGAATGGGCTTCCTGTCATTTGCCGCACCGGGAATCGGTATCCTGGCTTTGTAAAAGAATCCCTTAGTACAGTGGGCATGTTAATGAGTCATACATATTTATTTCAGATGCAGGAGAATACACAAAATTTTAGCACAGTTCCTTCCTGCTTAGCATAGAGTCTTCATTTCATTCCTATAGGCAGTGTACCGTGTTTCCCCGAAAATAAGACACTGTCTTATATTAATTTTTGCTCCCCAAGACCTGCTAGGTCTTATTTTCAGGGAAGGCCTTATTTTTTGGGGAAACATCGGGTCGCTCCCAGAACTAACCTCTTAAACGCTTCCTTTCACCATTCATCTTCGCACTCGCAGCAGGGCAGGCCACTCCTTCCTTCCATGTCCCGCCCTCGCCTGACGTAATGTAACGTCAGGCGAGGGTGGGACACGGAAGGAAGGAGTGGCCTGCCCTGCTGCTTGCTGCAAGTGCGAAGATGAATGGTGAAAGGAAGCGTTTAAGAGGTTAGTTCCGGGAGCGACTAAGGGCAGGGGGAGCCGGCGATCTCGGGTGGGGGGGGGGGTGACCCCGATGTTTCCCCGAAAAATAAGGCCTCCCCTGCTAGGTCTTATTTTCGGGGGAAGCCTTATATTTTCAAATTGCAGCAAGACCTCTACTAGGTCTTATTTTCGGGGAAACACGGTAAAAGGCGAGTGTGTGGTGTGGTTTTTTTTGTTTTGTTTTAATGCTTCCAGTTTACTTCAATGGGTAGTTCAATAGGAAGGTTAAAAAAAAAAATCTCCCAAAAAAATTGAAATTCTGAAATTGGGAGCCTATTGAAATGAGGCTTCCAGTTGGGGGGGGGGAATGCACAGACCCGAGTCCTAGGGTCCAGATTCAAGGACCAAGACACCCTTACTCATTCCACTCCAACTCAGCTAACTCATCCACCCAGCCCACCCTTACTTATTCCACTCCAACTCAGCTAACTCATCCACCCAGCCCACCCACACACCAGTGGATATTGATGGTGAGAGTGAATGGGTAGGATTTTGAATGGCAGTGGGGACTTGAAAGTTAATTTACACCTTCACTTCCACCTCTGACTACTGAAGTTAAATTTAACTTCGATTATAACTTTACTTCCATCTTAATGCACATTTTTACTATTTTTTCAGTTGAATGAACTGAATATTGTGTACTATGTATTTTGTTGTTTCACTTTGGATACAGGTACTGTGGATGTGTTAGAAAAAAATATGCATCAGCAGATTGATTTTTTTTTTTTTAATAGTGTTAATTCCAGTCCTAGTGTTTATATAATACATTCAGTTTTACAAAGCTGTGCTAGTGTTTTTAGCTCGCAGTAAAAATCAGCTGGCGGTAAATGCCAAGACGCCCATTATATTCCTATAAGGCCCCCTCATTTTGTTTGTTGGTGATGAGTTCATAGATGTGACTGTTTGTGTTTGCTTTATCAGATCATTTTGCATTTGTGATAACTTTATTGGACCCATAACATATTTATTGGAAATGAAAAAGTGTATTCTGCTATAACTGAATATATTTATTAATTAAAATCAATGTAAGTTAGATCATTTTGTCATATGAAGCAGCATCTTGCTTTTCAAAGCTGGAAGAAAGAATCCTGAGTTCGGAGAAGGTGTAAACAAGCTTTAACTAAAATCTAATTGTTGGCCCTTTAAAGTAAAATAAACCCATTGTTAATGGCAACTGATAGGAAATGCAAGGTATCTGCAGATGCCAAAGACAACTCTTCTAAGGAACAGCTGCAGCAAGTTTCACTCGGCCAGTCCCGAGGGAAATGAGCTGAACACAGATGCCATCAAGTGTATGTAGAACCACAGGATTTGCATGATGTCTAGAGGCTGAGAATGGAACTATTTATAGACAGACAAATTTGAAAACCCTTTCATGTGGAGTGCTAATTGAGGGACGGTAAGTATTTCCCCATTATTTTGATGCTAGATTGTGACCAGCAATATTAAATCTTCATGTCTCTCTAGTTATATTTTGTATAACCATCTTAAAGGTAAGCTTGTTCTCTTCTTAGTTGCTGTTCTGTTTGATAAACTTATGATGTGAATTACTCTTTGTAATGTGCTGCTGTGCACTTGTATAAAGAAACAGGTTAGGAGACCTAAGTAATTCAAATGACTGCTATATTTTTCACATAACTAATTCGAAATTACATTTAGTATTGCACTGCATTTTATCAGCATATTTATTGGAAAGATGTACTTTATATGAGACATTCCTAAACTTTATGGGCAATTTTTAGATAATGGAATAGTTTATAATTTCTTATCCCAAAAGAAGGGGAATTACTCTTCATGTCCAGGGGTATTAAGATATTTCATAACAAATAGGTTTAAAAGAAAAATGTTAAAATTTTTAAATATCCAAAAATAGGTTCTAATACTTAAAAGAAAATTACATCTACTGTTAAACTAATCTGAAGCATATTATCTTAATGCTATCGTTACCGTAACATGTAAGTTTACCTAAACTTTTTCAGGCAAGATTAAAATTGTTCTTCATTTAATATACATCCTCAAGTCAGAGCAGATTGTAGTAGTTATGGAACAATGATGACGGATCTTCCAGATTGGTTTGGCAGTCGCATTGTTCTCAGAGGGTAAGCCAGACGCACTTTAAGTCTGTCTCTTTTCATGGGCTTTTGTTCATACTAAATTATTCTTTCACTGTGATAGCATGCATGATGGCATGTTAAAGTAGTGCATCCTAGCAACTAAAGGATTGTTGCTAGGCAGCCTGGCTTCCAATAGGTTTTTCTTAAGATACACTTTTGGTGGAAGTGCTGCTGAAAGCCTGAATTAATTTAGAATTGTCTATCCTTTTATTGGGATGTTTAGTGGCTAGTTGCAAGGGATGGCATACATATTCAATACCATGTTGTCTTTAATAAAAATTAGATTTTTTTCATAAAATCTAACATATAGATCCTTCACTGATCTATTGCTTCAGAAATCTTATGCCACTTAACTCATGTCATCTACTTAAGGTAACAGATATATTTTAATTTAGCAATATCAAAATAAAAATAAGATTGGCGCAGTTTAAATTTCTACCTTACAATTAAATTGTTTTTAGCTTTGTAGTGCCATACTTCAAAGAATCCAAGATTGTGTTCAAGCCACTTGTACCTAAAAGTCTGAAAGATGGGACAAGCTTTTGTAGCTAATCATTGAAAATTTGGTCAAACATATCAGTGGTTTGTGGTAAATTTCTAGAGTACTGTCAGTTATATAATGTGTGTATAAGGTTGCAAGCAACGTGGCCACGTCACACCATTTTTGCAAAAACGTCATTGGCTACCAGTACAATACAGGGCTAAATTTAAAACTCTGTGTCTGATCTTCAAGGCACTTACAGGACATGGCCCTGAGTACCCGAAGAATAGGATGATCCTCCACACACCGCCAAAGACACTAAGGTCCTTCCAAGGATTATCACTAACCACACCCTCTCCAAAAGACACTACATGATGTAATACCCATAAGCAAGTCTTCTCAGGAGTAGCCCCAACACTATGGAATGCACTGCCTGAAAGGCTGTGCTTAACACAAGACTCTCTACTTCAGGAAGCAGGTGAAAGCTTGGCTCTTTGACCAGGCCTTTAACTAACTTTTTAGTCTAACACACAGAAGGAGTGACTCAGCCTGCACATACTGCAGCAGGACATGTTCATCCACTCCTACCCTAGCTGAGATTAATATTTAACCATCTCTCTGACCTCGTGCAACTTTCTTTAAATCGGCCACCTTACTTTCTTACTCTCTTACCTATCTATATGTTACATCTTTGCTTTACCCTTCACTGTCAATTAAAATGTTCTATTACATATTGTGTTGACATTGTAAGTAGTATACCATGCCATACTTTATATTGTTTGAATATTTTTACTGTTGTAATTGCCTATTGCTTATGTTTGATCTATTCTTATTGTACACCGCCTTGAGTGAATTCCTTCAAAAAAGCGGTAAATAAATCCTAAATAAAATAAATTATTTTAATTTTATTTATAAAAACTTGCACTTGTCTAGGAAATCGACATGTGTTATGCTTTAAAATTACTAAAGGTATCCTATTCACTTTTATTTCTGGGTCTTGGCGCAAATAGAAATTTGTCAGTATGGAAAATAAAACTATTTGTGTCCTCTTATTTGCCTGAGGATCTATTTTGTTCTAGGACATGGTTATAAATATAGGGGCCGTTTTGCTAAATTGCGGTAAAAGGGGCCCTGCACTAGCAGTGGTGGCCATTTTTGTCGTACGCCAGGTCCCCTTTTACTGCAGTGGGTGAAAATAGCCAAAAATGAAATGGTTGTGCAGCAAGTTCGCACTTGTGCAGCTATTTCAGGGAGGGGAGCACTTACCAACTCCCACTGAGTTTTCAGTAAGGGCTTCTGTGCTAACCTGATGGCAACCAGGAGAGCATTCGATGCTTCGCGATTACTGCCGGATAACTCCCTGCAGCAATATTTTCCCCCTTTAGTAAAAGGGCCCCATAGTGCTGTGTACTGAAATGATTGACTTCATTGTAGTGTGCTGGTCTCAAGGTTAAGTTTTTAACCTTGGACAGACTTTCAATAATTGCTATTGCTGTATGTATCTGACATTTCACCCTAGAAATGGTGTGGTAATGGAATTGCCTTGTTTTGCATTCTGCCTCTTTTTATAAGATTACCTACAGGACTTCCACACTAGTTTGTTTTAGTACGTTTTTAGGATTTAGTTCCTGCCTTTTTAGTAATTCAAAGTGAATTACATTCAGGTACAGTAACTATATTCCTGTCTTCAAAGGGCTTTACATTCCGTGTCCATCCGAGACAGTGAAGGTTTAAAAAAATTCCCAAGGTCATAAGGTGTGTTAATGGGATTTCAATCCTGGCTTGATTTTTTTTTTTTTTTTTTTTAGGTTTTATAAGTAAGACTGATCACTACAAGCTTTTAGCTTTCAGAGCTTTTGAGACTAAATGAATTGCTAATTTCTAAAGTAGAAAAATATGACCTATAAAATACCCATACAATTTTGTTTTAGCACTCGTCAATTAAATTAAAACATCCTTATCCTGTTATGGTTTATGACCTCTGTCAGCAGATGGAGGCAGACTTGAAGATTCTGATGACATTGATAATGGCAGGTGGTGAAGACTAGTATTTATTTATTTTCCTCCAGCAGATGGTGCAGGTTGACTGGTTAAACAGGCTAGTTCAGAAGAAATCCTTTCCTCCTGAGGTGCAGTCCACAGCTTAGAGTACTTTAGGTTGAGCCTTGGCCTAGCATTGCTCCCAGAGACTGGTCCATGGACCTCTCTCCAGTCTAGTGCAGAGGTGTATTTCCTTCCAGGGCCTCAGGCTCTATCCCATAGGCTTCATGTGTGAGGCCAGTCTGCGGTAAAATTAAGGGGCCTGATCCCCGAAGGATGAGTAGTTTTCCTCTCTCTCTCTCTCTCTCTGTGTCTCTCCCCGACTTTGCTTTATCCTTGGGATGCCTCTTCCCCCCCCCCCCCCCCCCCCCCAAAAGAAAGAGGAGGAGTATATACTTTTTTTTCTGTCAGCTTTGCCTGCCTGTTTCAAAGGGGTTTTTACTTTAATTTAAAAAAGGTAAATTCTTTTAGCAGGTGCCCTCGCAATCCTCCTTGATGCAACAAAGACATCTTGTAGAGGTTGAGAAGCAGGCTCCTGCAGCTCCTCTGAAGCTTATTTTCGTAGGAATGGTGGCTATTTTGTTCTCAGACTGCCAGAATCAGGCTCGATGAAGTTTGCTTCAGAGTCCTTTGGAATTGAAGGCTACAGGGCTCTTTTCTTCCTTCACAGGGGAGGGAGTAATTTTGCTTCAGGGCCGTTGGAGTTTCCCCTGAGGGTAAAGTTACTTGGGGGCCCTAGCCTGATCGGTAAACCCAGCATGGGTTTACAAGCAACCCAGGCTGCTCGGTGAGGGCTCTGATCATGTATGGGGGTTAGTCTCACCTCTGTCCTCCATGGAGGACATGTGACTTCTAGATATAGAAGTTTCCTCCTGAGGGATGCCTCCCTGGACAGAGCAGAGCAGTCCCTGGAGGAAGACGTCTGGTGGTGAGACTCTCATAAGGAAGAACTGGCTTCCTTACTTGAGCAGGTCTCTTTGGCTCTCTTGCTCACCTGGGAGGAGTCTATAGATGTATATTTATGTTAATAAGACTTGATATACTGGATATTCCAAAGTGACAGGATCTAAGCAGCCTACATTAAAATCAATAACATAAAACCATAAAGTACCACCATCAGGTACAGGACATAAATTCACTCGAAGAACATGACAACAAGTCAGGCACTGTATACAAGGTTTCGACACAGAGCTGCTATAAACCTTAGCTAAAGGCCTGCTGGTAGTAGTATTTTTTTTTTTTTTTTTGAGTGTTTTGAATTTAGAAAATGATTCTTCACTTTGAATATTTCCTGGCAGATTATTCCAGAGCATAGGGGTCAAATAAGAGAAAGCAGACTGGCATGTAGACTCATAATGTATCTGCTTAGGAGTAGGAAGAATGAGTTGGTTAGCATCCAAAGCCCAAAGGTAACATGATGGAGTATAGGGGATAACTAAGGTTGACAAATAAGTAGGGTCATCTGTGTGGTAAATCTTATGAGCAAGTGTGAGAACTTTGAAAATAATACGATATATGACAGCAAGCTAGTGTAGGTAAGAAAGTAATGGTAATGCATGATCAAACCTTTTGGCTTTACAAAGAAAATGTGCTGCGCAATTCTGTAAAGTTTGAAGTCTCTTGACTTGTACAGAAGGAAGATCAGCATAGAATGAATTACAGTAATCCAGGCGGGAAGTGATAAAAGCATACAAGACAGTGTGTGAAGATTTCAAGTCCAGGATAGAGTGGACTGATTGCAACATATGAAGTGTTGAAAAACCAAGTCTGATTACTTCCAAAATTTGCTTAGTTAAGGATAATTCAACTTCATAATGTTTCACTACCATTTTGAAATTTCTGTTATAAGACTTTGTATTTCGAATTACTATGTAAGCCGCATTGAGCATGCATTGTGTGGGAAAGCGCGGGGTACAAGTGTAATAAATAAATAATTGAGAATTGAAACATACGCCTAGGTAGGGAAAGGAAGGTGCTGGTTGAATTGGAAGATCAAAGAGAATCAGGGAATTAGGCTGAATGAATGAGCCAGAGGGGATCCTGTTCTTGAAGGTCTCCGTAAACCACCCAGGGTCTTCCCGTTTTCATCGAGCCTTCTCGTAAATGGTATTAACATAGTGGAAGATTCCAGATGGGGTTCTCGGGAATACTAAACTCTATGGGCAGACTCTGGGTTAATCCAAGCTGACTCTGAAGTAGAGTTGAGGCTGGTGACCTCTCAAATGACTCAGCTGCTTGAACGCCTGGGCTGGACAGTGAACTAAGCCAAGAGTCAGCTAGTACCCTAGGTTAGAGTACCTTGGAATTCTTTTCAACACCAAACATGGTATGGTGTTTCTACACCGAGAGTGCATGTTCAAGTTATGGGCACAGAAAAGGTCATTTGTGTAGCAGTGTGCCCTGGGTTTGGGACTGTTTGCAGCTTCTGGGCTCCATGGCAGTGACGCTCGATGTAGTGCTAATATATGACATCTGTTTAGTAGTCGCTGTTGTCATGCTGGTCTCCCAAGCCCCAACAATTTGAGATTTAGCTCTGGGCTAACAGGAGGCATATGGTGGGACTGTCTCCAAACCATCTTATTCACAGGTACCCTGGGAACTCTCCAGATGGGTTGGCACTTACCACAGATAAGGAGTCTGCTGGGTTGGGGTGCCCATTAACTGTTGCATGGTTTATGGGCATGGGTCTCCACAGGAACCCACCTAGAATATAAATCGTCTGAAACCCAGGATAGTTCACATGGCACTTAAGCATTTCACATTGAAGCTGATCAGACAGCTTGAGGTGTCAGGCAAGTGCACAGGGATCTTCTTATTGTCAGATGGACTCAGCTTGTCTTGAGATAGGGGTGGGGGAGTTATTCAAGCCAGCCCAAAGAGCTGATACACCCAGCAGTCGGCTCTGCCTGATCTGTGAGATCCAACAGCTAGCATTGCCATCAAGACTTTGTGCCCCATATATGATGGTCCAGTCCCCTTCTTGGCCCTAGTGAAGGTATCTGAGTTGCAAGCTCTGTCTTGCAGGGATCCCTACTTTTCTGGTTCAGATGAGGCTGTCTCTCTGTGAATAAGACCCTTCCTGCGAAAGGTGGTCTCTCCCAATTTCATGTGACCCTAGTAGAGGGCCTTCCAGTTTTTTGAAGTGGAGACATTCTGAGGCCTCAGAAACTCTATAGACTTGCATCAGTATTTGAAGGTGACCAATTCCTTCTGCTTGTCAAACAGATTTTTTTTTGTACTGTTTCAGAATCTGCATAGGGGACAATCAGTACCTAAGTCTTCTGTGGTGCATTAGATTAAGCTACCATTGAAGTGGATTATAACATTCATGGGAGAGTGGTTCCAGTGGTCCTCAAGGCCCATTTCACTCAGACTCAGTGTCCTGGGCAGAGGTATGAGCTTTGTTGCACCTGAGTATACCTGCAAGGTGTGGCGTAGTTATTACTATATTCCTTTATGAAAAAACAGCACCACGGGCCTTTAAAAATGGAACACAGTTCTTTAATGAATGAGCCTTGACAAAAAGACCCGACACGGGCCGTGTTTCGGTGACTAGCACCTGCGTCAGGGGTCTACATAGAATACAAAACATAGAAATAATATATTTTTAAAATTTTTTTAACATATAATGAATAAAACCAAAGATTAATATTTAGACTCATCAAGCATACATATATAAGCCTATATAAACACCTAAAGCATTTAATATTTTAACATTGCATTTAATATTTTAACATTCTCATATATTATTATATAGTAATTTGAAAATAAATGGATAATTAATCAAAACAAAAATGGTAACTCACCACAGTGTTTGGACTGGTCTAGTAAGATAAGGAAGATTACATTTATTCACACCCAAATTTCATTGATTCTTGTTAGACTAGATTCAAGGCCTGACCTGGAAGACTGTCATATGGGATCTCTTTTGGGCTTAGCCTATTGTCTCTGTGTGGTTTATGTAGCTCATGGGGATTGGTGTTTCATGATATATCCCACAATGGTTTCAATGTTTAAATTGGTGTATGGCAAGGTGGGCATGAATTTGCTTCAGCAGCAGCATACTGAAAAATTTCAGGCTGCACCAGCCCTTAAATTGGTGGTGTCAGGTGGGGGGTGGGGAGGGCGCCTCAACCTGTTGGTTTGAACTAGCGGAATTAAAGGAAAGGAAATTAGCAGGTATGAATACATTTCTCCTTAAATGTGCATACTGGACATATATAGATGTTTTTAATATATGAAAATGGTGTGTTAACTCTTCTAAAATAATTTTATATAGGACTCGTAGGTCAGTGGTTCTCAACCCAGTCCTCAGGGCACACCCAGCCAGTCATGATATCCACAATGAATATGCATGAGATAAATTTGCATGCACTGGCTACTTGGTATGCAGATCTCTCTCTCTTGCATATTCATGGTGGGATATCCTGAAAACCTGATTGGCTGGGTGTGCCCCAAGGACTGGGTTGAGAAGCACTGACTTAGTCCCTTCAGAATAAAAGATTTTTAAATATTTTTTACTTTAATGTATATGTACGTGGTATACTTAACCTCTGGGGAAAGTGTGTCTGTTGAGGATCATGCTGTTGCTGTGTTTTAGGTGCTCATTCTGTGTACGCATGTTGGCAGTGTTGTGAAACCAAGGACAAGCACAGGAGCCTGGGCATAAAATGCTCCTGTAGATTTACACCCCAGCAAGACCAGATACTTGATCAAGAAAAGGAAGGGGTTTCTTTTGCTGCTTTCAGCTAATCAGATTTTTCAAATTGAGTTTTATTTCTGTTGACTAGAACTATTTTGATAATTTATGCTATACAAATTAGATTTGTGTATGTTTTGGTTAAATTGCACTTATTTATTTACTGAGATTTATTAACTGCCTTTATGAAGAAATTCACCTAAGGCGTTATACAGCAGTTTAACATAAAACGTATAGTCCTGTTAATAGCATAAACAATAGTAAAATGACCGAATATAAGAACACAGTCAATAAGGTAAACTTGGAAATTGAAACCTAGTAATAGGGCTAACATGACGGTTTCAAAAATATCCTCATTTAAGAGCACTACAGAACAATCATATATCTTAGCCCCTCAAAATCAGCAGTCCAACGGACCTTCTCTTCTGCTAGTGATCTACTCCCCATCGACTTCAGTTCGCTTCCTACTTCTCCTACTGGTTGATAAGTGATTTAGTTTGTTACAAAACAACTGGTACTTGCTTACTCAGAATAAGTAGTTGTCATTCATTGCGTACTGTGGTTCATATGCCACAACTAACGTCAGTTTTAGCAGAGGTGTTTACAAATGGAGAGCCTGCAACTAGTCTGTGAACAAGAAGGACTTAATACAAATGGATATTTCAGGCTGTATTTTGACTATAAGTTGAAACAATGTCTAACAGTTCTGTCATCCCTTTACAAACCTAAAACATTTTTCTTTTGCCCTAGGAATAGAGAAAACACTATCAGTAATACTGGAAAAACAGCAAGACGGAGTCGAGTACATGCAGCAGCTTCATGGGCTTGAAGGACCATTTGGAAGAAGACCTAGGCCATGTTTATGTGGAAAGCACTGATGCATGCACAAGTGCAAATGTGCCTTGGCCCATGGTAGAGAAACCAACAATGGATAAAGTTAACTCCAGAAAGGTGGATGCAGATAAAGATGCTTCTGAAGAGACTAGCAGTTCTAGTTGTGAGTCAGAAGAGAGCACAAATTCTGATAATGAGCCTGAACAATCGGGTGGCATTTCAACTGAACCAAGTCAGGTAACTAAGGCTCACAGACAACTGTGCAGGTCTCGGTGTTTGGAGCCTCATATACTGAAACATAAAATATTACAGGATTTCAAGACGGAGGAAACATATGAGACACTTAAAGAAATAAAGAAGCCACTCGATGTGGTAAAAGAATACCAAACCAAATTGGAATTTGCACTTAAATTAGGTTACTCTGAAGAACAAGTTCAGCTTGTGCTTCATAAACTCGGTACAGATGCTTTAATCAATGACATTTTGGGTGAACTTGTCAAACTTGGAAATAAGAGCGAAACTGATCAGCCTATTAGTGGCAGTAGCAATAGTACAGTAATGCGGGAAGCATCTTCCATAGAGTCTCAGAGGTCGGAATCCCCCATACAAGAAGAGGTGATAGATGACTATGATAACCTGAGACCAATAGTCATCGATGGCAGCAATGTTGCAATGAGGTATGTGCAGAGGCTAGATGTATATTCAGAATCTAAAGGAATATCTTAAACATAGTCTTCTGTGGAAAAAAGAATTTTTAATTTTTGACTTTGCAGTATATCCTTTAAAAATAACAGGAATCTGGTTTGTATGAATCTATTGAACTCTGTAAACTTTGGGGTGTGGTATGATTCTAAGCAGTTTTCACATCTGTATGATGTAAAGAATAAGAGCTGATTTCTAATTTCTAGAAGTTAACGGTTGCAGATTTTTTTTTTTTTTGAGATTTGTCTTGGTATTAAAATGCTTAACCAAATGACACACACATGCTACTTCTCATGAAACTTTTGCCCCCAGCTGTAAATTATATCCATGCAAAAATAGGGCATACAAGATCAGAACAAGTGGGGAATGTTTTGACCTAGAAGAGAATGCGAAGGGAGAGGTCTGATTTGCAAATAATAAAATGAAACAAAATATGATGATGATATCAAACCACATCAGATGTGACTGCCCAATTTCAAGATGGCTTCTACAACTACAGGGTATCACTGTCCCACAGCAAATAAATACTAATTAGCAGTACACAGAACAAGTGTTAAGAAACTTGCAGTTCAGTCAGTAGGTTTCACCCCTTGGGTGTGAGCTGAGGACACTGAACCTTATTGGCAACAGAATGTTGTGCCGTAGTTTTACATATTTGACTATCTGATCTGAATGATCCCTTGCACGTCTTAGAGAGAGTGCAAAATTTTGTCTTGTTTTCTCGCTCTAGGAAGGCAAAATGGCTTTCATACCTTTATTAGAAAAGATGTGACAAGCATCTGGTTTATTCAGACTGAAAACTGCATGGAGCACTGTCACCATATCCATTTGTAATCACAGATTCATAGCACCTCAGACATCATTTTCAAAAAAAGGTTCACTGACCTGTCAAGTTCAGGTGCGAACCTGTTTGGAGAGAGTAAAAACAGTGGACCTTGTCTATTGGACCACCACTTCTCCCATCTCAGAAGGATTAGAGTCAGTTCCACACAGAGCAACCTTTACCTAATGAACATTTCCAAGAGTTGTCTGTCCCAGATCCCAATGATTGAAATTTTAAGCATATGAGCAGAGATGCTGTATGTTGTGTACTGCCACCTGGTGTAAGGTGGTGGCTGGTTGATTTATTTATTTATTGATTGCATCCAAAGTAGAGAATGACACAGGGATGGGGACAAACTTTGTCCCTATGTCATTTTCTACTTTGAAGCCTGTTAATGAACTGGACTGTTATTTATGTTTGAGTGATGCAGACAATGATGTTTTGCAAAAAAACTAGCAAAATTTGCATGGGGGATGCTGTATATTCTGCTACCAGCACATCTTCTAAGAAGACATTTTCTATTGAAGGAAGGATTGTGGAAGACAGGAGAGCTAGACAGTGCTTCACAGGGGGTATTTCTCCCCTTTAGGGCATACAGAACGGGTTGTATTTTGTACCCCTGGACATTTTAACAGGGTGGATTAGGATTCCTTGGGGTCATAGAAATCATCTATTGTTGGGGTTGGAAGGGTAGAGGGTGGTGCTGAGGAGGGTTATTATAGCTGCTCACTGTTTATTATTGTTTTCTACTTGTAATTTATACACAATAGTTGCACAGCATATTGTTCCTTTTTATATTTTAATAAAAAGATTTAAATATAAAATCATAATCGAGGCTTCTGCAGATGGGGACAGAGAGAGAACTTGCAGGGATGGAGACAGAACCCACAGGGATGGGATGGGGACAAACTTTGTCCCCCGTGTCATTCTCTAATCCAAAGTTAATGGTCAATCTTGGTGAGTCTTTGCTATAAGATTTTCTTGTTGGGAGAGGCTATTTTTACAAATTACTGGCCCCCAATAATTTTTGACTTCTTGTTCCTCTAGGTTGTCAAGGACAGTTGCAAATTATGGCTTTAAAAAAATTACTTTAACTTGCCTGGTCCAAAGGATAAGTCAAGGGTTTTATACATCAGGGGACACTCATGTCAAAAATCATCTTTTTATGCCTGTGATTAGTTAAACCTGTTACACTTAGGGGAAGTGACAGATTTTTTATATGGGTTTGGTTCCCAAAAAAGAATCCTAGACATAAAGGAACATATATAGAGTCATATTTTCAAAACACTTAACTTACAAAGTTACATAGAGAGGCATTTTCGATATGATGTCTAAGACTGACTTTGGATGTTTTGCTCAGAATGTCCAAAATTCAAGTGGGGTATTATAGCCATTTTGGGGGAAAAAATAGATGTTTTGGTGTTTGGAAAATGGCTATTTGCTAGATGTTTTTGTGCTCTGTGCGTTTATATTTGGGTCTATTTTCAGGGGGGGGGGGACATCCAAGTGAAAAATGCACAAAATCAAGCCATTTGGATGTAGGAGGAGCCAGCATTCTTAGTAGGATGTCCACACAGACATCGCAGAGCAGTAGGACACCCTAGGAGGCACTGCAGTAGACGTCTCACCTTTGCCCCTTAGTTGTATGATGAGCCCTCCAAAACCCACCAAAAACTTACTGTATCCAACTATACACCACTACAATAACCCTTACGTCTGCAAGTGTCACCTATATGTGGGTACAGTAGGTTGTTAGTGGGTTTTTTTTGGGGGGGGGGGCTGACACATTCCACCACAAATGTAACAGAGTGGATTATGAGTCTGGGTCCCCTTCTCCACAGTGCACTGCACTCACCACTGGGTGACTCCAGGGACCTGCCCGCTGCTCTAAGAGGACTAGCCATAACATTTGAAGCTGTCATAGGCAGGTATGTACTGTTTCTTTCACCTCTTTGAGGGGTGGGAAGGGGTCAGTGACCACTGGGGGGAGTAAGGGGTCATCTGGTCATTTAGGGCACTTTTTTGTTGCTTAGTCATTATTAAAACAGGTCTAGACCAAAATATCTTAGTTTTACTCCTGGACGTTTGTTTTGTACCATTAGGGCTGAAAAACGTCCAAGTCTTAGGAATGCCCAAATCTTGTCCTTAATATGCTCCCTTGAGATTTGGACACATTGCAGACAAACTGCATAGATAAATGTCTGCAAAATGGGTTTTGAAAATACCGATTTGGACGTTTTGGTGAGAAAAACGCCCAAATGCTGCTTCATACCGCTTTTTAGACGATTTTCTCTTTTGAAAATGAGCCCCATAGTCAATAAGATGTCTAAGATTTCCATAAGCACCATCCTCCTAAATCAAGGAGGTTGTTTGGCTGGCTCTTCTTGATCTCAGTGAGTCTTACACCCTCCTAGATGCATAAGTTCAGTGACTTGCATGTATCATATAGGAATGCAACTCTTCTAATAACGTGTTTCTTTGGCATAGGCTCAATATACAGATCTTCACATATCATCTAGCAGTTGTTGCATATCTGTGTTTCTCAAGCCGTTCCTGGAGTAGCCCTTAGCCCGCCTTGTTTTCAGGGTATCTGCAATGAATATGTATGAGAGAGATTTGCATACACTGCCTTCATGTCATGCATGTTCGTTGTGGATATCCTGAAAAGTGTATGGGCAAGAGGGACACTTCAGGTACAATTTAAAAAATGCCAGCCTATCTTCAGAGACTGAAATTGCATGTTTTTCTTTACCTATGTGATTGACCAATTTAAGGAAACATCTCAAGCAAAAACAAATTAATCCAAGAACAGTTATTTTATTTAGGTGTTACAGTTATTAGGTTTCTTCATTAACTTCAAGTAGTCTCTTATCTCAACCAGAGTTTAGTTTATTAGCTTTCTACACTGCTATTCAGTTTATAATAAAGATCAATCACATAAAATACACAAAAAATCCACAGTTCAGAGTCTGAGATGAACACACAAGAGTCAGACTGATAATGGATCACAGAAAAAGAAAAACAAGAAAATGCTGTCTTGATCCAGCCAGCACTTTCCCCATCATTGTTATACGCCTGAGGGAAAAAGGAGGTTCCAGCCTACTTTGAACTTGGTGACAGGCAATTCTGGGGTTTGATGCAGAAAATTTGCATTAGAGCCATGCACTTGTGCTTTTGTTAGACGTGCAAGGGAAATGCCCAATTTTGCTTGACTATGCAGTGACAAATTATATGCAAATAGGATCTGTGCCAAAACCTGTGCACTAATCGGAATATACCAGAAACCTTCCCCTGGATTCTATAAAGGTTGCTCAAATTTGGGTGCTCCAGTGGAGGAGTGGCCTAGTGGTTAGAGCACCAGTCTTGCAAATCCAGAAGTGGCCGGTTCAAATCCCGCTGCTGCTTCTTGTGATCTTGGGCAAGTCACTTAACCCTCCATTGCCTCAGGTACAAACTTAGATTGTGAGCCCTCCTGGGACAGAGAAATATCCAGTGTACCTGAATGTAACGCACCTTGAGCTACTACTGAAAAAGGTGTGAGCAAAATCCAAATAAATAAATAGTGGCTTTAACAAGCACTTAATTGACACTAATAATTGCACTTTTCTATATCTATGGGTGCCTAAATTGGATCATGTGCAACTCAAAAGGGGATGTGGTCATGGGAGAGGCGTGGGAGGGTCAAGGGCATTCACAAGACTTAGGTACAATGTAAAAAAAAAAATTGTAGATCTGCATCCAACTTGCATGCCAGAATTTAAACCAGGTTACTGCAGACATAAGTCCTCATGCCCAAAGTTGGGTGTGGAAGTCCGTGTTATGTACTATTCAATAAAGGACACTCATCCCAGAGTGGCCTTTATTGAATATTTCTATGCTGGGATTTTTCCCGGTGCCTAACTTTTAGTGGTATTTATAAAATCTGGCCCATTGCACACAAGATTCTGCGCTAAAGACAGCTAGTGTTGGGCACATGTCTGAGCAGAAAAGCATGAGTACACATCTGCACATATGCTTGAATGCTATGCATAACATATTTTGTGATGCTGATATTTATGCACAGAATATCATTCAGCTCATGCACAGGTGTTGCTGAATTTTTTTTCTTTTTCTGCTCAGACCTGTGCATGGCTGTCCAAATGTCAAAAGAAAGCACAAAGAGCCTTCAAAATCAGGACAAAAGTTCCTTTAATCACACAGCTTGGACAAGTCTTGGACTTTGTTCTGTAATTTGAGCCCTCTCTGTGCTCTGCTGTAGTTTCCCTCCCCATTCTCTCTTCCATCACACTCTCTTTATTGAGGCCATAAAAAGTTGGCAAGTTCCATAGGCTCACATGGAAAAGAGCAGGCATTTAATGATACTGCAGAAGAATGAACTAACTCTTCTACATCTCTTCGGATTTGGCATTGAAGCTCTTGCATGGTACTCAGCCTTAGTCTTTTGCAAACTTTTCTGCATCAAGGCGGAATTGCTGCTAGCATCGTTACCATTGATTTTGATATTCTGTGCACTGGTGTCTGATGCACGTGTTTGTGCAGGGGTTAGCTTCTGTACCAAGTATTTTTCTCCATCAAAGCGCCCATAGAATTTCACAGTGCTAACCCTCTGCTACTGTATGCACACGCTTTCTGCACCAGCTGCTCAGATAGCAGATTTCGTAATAGGGTATTTGAAAGGGTGGGAGCTAAACAAGGAAATGCAGTGTAGTGAGTAGTCTAAATTGAATCCTTATTGGGGAAGGAATTCTTAACAAATTTGTTAAGAACAATGCAGCCAAATGGAAGTATGGGGAATCTGAAGATTAGTTTAAAATTGAATACCAGAATAGAAGGCTCTGTGTTAGTAATAGTATCTTAAACTTAATTGGAAAGAAATTGGGAGCTGATGATGTATGTACAGCAGGGATTGTCCTTGGTTGTAGTGTTCTGTAGTAATTGTAGCAGCTTTACAGACATGACCTTAATACAAACACAACAAATTACAGTAGATACAATTGAGGATTAAGGTATGAATTAAAATTTGAAGTTCTTTAGCCCCAAGAAAAACTTTGCCTGATGTCAAATATGTTCTGTAAAGAACCAATACTTATGAACAGCGACTTGAGCATTAAGAGATAATGAGGAATCCAAATGAAAACCTAATGTAGTATATAATGAAATGGGATAATCTTGAGTAGAGGGGCTAATTGAGGGAAAGGCTGCTTCTTGACTAATCTTAAACCTTCAGGCTTCAAAGGGACTGTGCTAGATATGATTTGGGCTATTACTTATCTCCCCAGTGATTGGGCCTTTTGACATCGTAATCACAACAAAATTGAAAATATAATCAGCGGATAGCACATACGAGACAAGCCTAATAAAACCTTAGTCTGAGTAGATTCAAATTTCCCAAAGTGTGTAGTACTGTATTTGCTCCAAAAAAGAACTGTGAGACTCTTTGTGGTTCTTTCATTCTAGTTTGACCAAAGGCTTTTCCTAAATCCTGAACCTCAAACCAGGCCTAGGGATCTTATATATCAAATGCAGGTAGAAATGTCATAATAAATAAACGAAACAGGCAGGTACAGGTGGGCAGACTGGCTAGGTCAAAGATGTGCCCATTTCTTTGAATAGCTGGGTTCCCTGATCCCTTCAGGAGTGGGGGTAACAAAACTGTCTTAATATAGACAACCAGATAGGGATGTTTGACATGAGCAAACAAGTCCTTCATCTTTTTTTGAGATGATAGGGTTTTGAACTGGATTGTATGTCATGGGATGGACTTTAGAGTTGCATACTTGTCTGGGAAAGACAGCATCCTGATAGTTGGTCAGTCATCACCTTCTAGAACATGGACAGATTCGTCTTCTGGTTGGATTTGTCCAGCTAGATGTTGTTGGAACAGTCCTAAATAGAAAGGTTTAAGTCTTGTTTACATTTGATATCCCACATACTCTGAGTACAAGCAGGCATGATATTCTCATGTAGGTGATGTCATTCACAGAGCCCACTGCAGACACTACCATAATGCACTGTTGCTTTAAAAACTTTAAGGCAGTGCCCCCACCACAAATGCGCGGGTTCCTTCCCATCTGACACTTAAACAAGGGACCAGCAGTCTAGTGTTTTCCACGAAGCAGAGAGATTGGGTTTCTAATCTTTTCAGCACACCAAAATTTACCTTTTGGTGCCTTTCCTTTTTCAGGGTATTTTTCCTCATATTCTTTTTCTTTATTAATATTGTTCAATTTATTGAGCTTTTTTTCCCCAAAATATTTTTCACATTTTTCTTTCTTGGCCTTTGGAGCTTCTAAGCCCTTTTGCCCAGGAAGTATCAACCTTTTTCGGGTACGAAACTACTTGAGTTTCCTTGGCCATTAAGCCTTTTGATTCATGATAGGGATCACCTTTGGTCACCAGAAATCAGATAATGCCAATGTAGCCCTTTTAGCTTATCAAGCTTTGTTAAATGCATTGTTGCATCAGTGAGCTGTTAAAAAAAACACATTATTATAAATATCAACTCTTTTTGTATATGGTAGTAAATGTGGTAAGTTGTCTCATTTAATTAAAACTGGAAGAGGATCCACAAGGATTTTGCAGCTGGCTGCTGGTATGGATTGATTTACCACCTCAGATTCGGAGATAAATCATATTTTTACACAGTTTTTGAAGCAAAATAGTTTTTGCAGTTAATGGCAAATCATTTAGTGAATGTTTGGCCCTCCATCAATGGAATTCTCCCAAGTGGGTTTTGTCCAGGGTAGAACAACAACTACAAATATTTTTAGTTTTGTTAGAAGCAGTACAGAAACATAAGTTGTCTTTTATACTTATAAGGTTTGACGCTAAAAAAAGCGTTTGATCACATATAATGGAGTTTCCTTTTTAAGGTTTTATCAGCGTATGGAATTGAATGTTTTTTCTCAGATGCAGTGCATGTTCTGTACTCTTAATTCCAGGGCTGTTATGTGGATGAATGAGGTTGTTTTCCAGTCTTTTCTGGTCTGTTGGGGTACTCATCAGTGTTGTCCCTTATCTCCTTTAGTATTTGTTTTGACTTTATATTCCCTTATTTGAGAGATCTTAACGACACTGGCAGTTGCTGGGATGATCTTCAAATCACTGGAGTTTAAACTTTCCAAGTTCACGGATGATTTATTGGTGCTCCTGACTAATCCCCAACAATCACTGGAGACGTGTTTTAAGGATTATAGGGTTCCAATTGAATTTGCAGAAATACCTAGCATTGGCTTTTTCAGTACAGATACACCAGGGTTGGGTAGGTCCATTTCCTTTACAGTGAACTAACGGTTCTTTTCGGTACTTAGGGATTCAGCTTTCTATGAAACCATCAGATCTTAATTTTTCCCATTTACTTGGGTTACATGACAGGATAAATCTTTTTTAATATGGTAGAATTTCCAAGATGACTTTTTTCCTTTGCAGATGCTTCCTCTGAAACTGTCGAGGAAGGATCTCTGCACCCTATACTGGCATCTCTCTCATTTTTTGCTAGGGAGGTAAGAAACCTAAGCTCTCTATATATAATTGGGTAATTTGAAGCAGGGTGGGCTAGGTTTACTGGATTTATATCAGTATAATTAGGCTTGTCTTGCTCGACATTTGGTTTTTGGATAAAGAGGACTATGCGCCTGTGCAGGTAGAGGCAGAATTGTTCGCACCTTGGCATTTTAAATTTTTGTTTTAATTGCCTGTGAAGGTTCTTCCTTCAGTCTTGAGGGGCAGCATCTTATTAACTCCTTTGAAGAAACTTTGGCTTGACATGTCAAAACATTGGGGATTATCTCCTCATATTTCTGCTGTTTTGCCTATTTGGGGAAATGCAGAATTTTTACCTGGGTTGAAGAATGGAACCTTTCGTAGGGGGGTAGTGTTGGGGTTCTCGTTTCTGGAACATGTATTATGTCCAGATGGCTCTCGTTGCCCTATGGGATTTGAGGAGGAAGAGCACTTTGGTTTAGTTGGCAGATGTCTTCACCTATCATCAACCATGCCATTATGTTTCTACCTTGGACAAAGCTGCACTCATTGCTCAGCATAGGGTTAAGATAAATTCCTTCCTGGCTATGCGTCTGTATCTGTACTTTTTAAAACAATTTAGAATCTGTCCTCACTTTAAAAAAATAAAAAGCTTTGTTGTTGTCTGAGGTGGGGTGCGGATTTGCATAAACCACCTGAATCAGTAAATTTGGGTACTAGGTTGCAAGAATCCCCACTTTGACAATAGCGGCGGAATAGGGAATGTCAATTTAGGGGGGTGTCTGTTTCTATGCTGCTGCCAGAGCAAGTCAAGCCACAGTTACAAGGGCTTTGCCCCAGGTATTTGCTAGTTCAGTAAGACCACATTTAGGGATCTTATTCTACAATTGCTTTGAGTTTATACACCTTGACCCAATATTTTTGAGCTTTGAGGTAATACCACTTTCTCCGAGGACAAGCAGGCTGCTTGTTCTCACTGATGGGTGACGTCCACGGCAGCCCCTCCAATCGGAAACTTCACTAGCAAAGTCCTTTGCTAGCCCTCGCGCGCCCGCGCGCACCGCGCATGCGCGGCCGTCTTCCCGCCCGAAACCGGCTCGAGCCGGCCAGTCTTCTTTTGTCCGCACTCGGTACGGTCGTGTTTTCGCCGTGTCGAGCCCCGGAAAGTCGACCTCGCGCGTCCAATTTATTTTGAGCGTGTTTTTTTCCTTCGGGAAAGTTTCTCTTAGTCGGGAAGTGCTCCGGAAACCCCCCGCCGGGTTTCGTGTAAATCCTCCCCGTACTTCCAGCTTTTTGCCCCGGTAAGTTTTCTTTCGTCGTCGGGGTAGGCCTCTTTTTGGCCTCGGTCGAGATTTTTCTCCCTCTAAATTTTGGTGCTTCAAATTTCGCCATTTCGGCTTTTGATTTCGCCGGCGTGATTTTTCCGCCCATGACATCGAAGCCTTCCAGCGGCTTCAAGAAGTGCACCCAGTGCGCCCGGGTTATCTCGCTCACTGATCGACACTCGTCGTGTCTTCAGTGTCTGGGGGCCGAGCACCGCCCTCAGAACTGCAGTCTGTGTTCCCTGCTTCAAAGGCGGACTCAGGTAGCGAGACTAGCCCAGTGGAACGTGTTGTTCTCGGGCTCTTCGTCGGCATCGGCACCGGGATCTTCGAGTGCATCGACGTCGTCAGCGTCCAGACCATCTTCCTCGGCCGCCCCTGCATCGAGTGCATCGAGGCATCGGGCCTCTGCATCGGCGCCGAGACATCGGATAGCTGCATCGACGTCGGTGGTACCAGGACCTCGTCTGCTGATGTCGTCGGACGGTGGTGCATCGGGTGGAGTGCAGGTGAGGGCTGTCCATTCCCCTGCTGGTGGCGGTGAGCCCTCGGGTGGGTCTCCGCCTACCCTGAGGGCTCCTGCGGTACAGCCCCCCCGAGATCGACCTTCTTCAGTCTCGGCCCCGAGGAAGCGACGGATGGATTCGACGTCCTCCTCGTCGGTGCCGGGGAGCTCCAGTGACATGCTTCGGAAGAAATCGAAGAAGCATCGACACCGGTCTCCTCCCCGTGTCGGCACCGAGAGCTCTGGGTCGCCGAGGGATTCGGCACCCAGCAGGCATCGGCACCGAGAGGACCGCTCACCCTCTGTTCAAGAGGTGTCGATGCGCTCCGCTCTGGACAGCCCGGAACAGCCTCCACGCCCGGAACAGGTACTGACGTCGACGCCTGCATCGACCTCTCAGCCTTTCTCTGCAGCCACTCTAAACGAGAGCCTCCGGGCCGTTCTCCCAGAGATTCTGGGAGAGCTGTTGCGCCCTACCCCTCCGGTACCGGCGGTGCTTGCGCCTCCGGTACCGTCGAGCGTGGCGCCGGCTGGCCCATCGCCCAGGTTGAGGTCCCCGACGTCGGTACCGCGTGCGGTGCCGACCGCGGCCACCTCCCAGGAAGGCTCCCCGACCACGTCGGCGGAGGGAGCTTCGCCGATGCGGGCAAGGGAGTCTACCTCTCGACGCCCCCATCGTGGACGGGGTTCCACGGAGTCGAGCAGGGCGAGGTTGCAGACACAGGTCCGGGAACTCGTGTCTGACACCGAGGGTGAGGCCTCGTGGGAGGAAGAGGAAGATCCCAGATATTTCTCTGACGAGGAGTCTGAGGGTCTTCCGTCTGATCCCACTCCCTCTCCTGAGAGACAGCTTTCTCCTCCCGAGAGTCTGTCTTTCGCTTCCTTTGTCCGGGAGATGTCTACGGCCATCCCCTTCCCGGTGGTTGTGGAGGACGAGCCCAGGGCTGAAATGTTTGAGCTCCTGGACTATCCTTCTCCACCTAAGGAAGCGTCCACTGTTCCCTTGCACCATGTCCTGAAGAAGACATTGCTTGCGAACTGGACCAAGCCATTAACTAATCCCCACATTCCCAAGAAGATCGAGTCCCAGTACCGGATCCATGGGGACCCAGAGCTGATGCGCACTCAGTTGCCTCATGACTCTGGAGTTGTGGATTTGGCCCTAAAGAAGGCTAAGAGTTCTAGGGAACATGCTTCGGCGCCCCCGGGCAAGGACGCTAGAACCTTAGACTCCTTTGGGAGGAAGGCCTACCATTCCTCTATGCTCGTGTCCAAGATCCAGTCCTACCAGCTCTACACGAGCATACACATGCGGAACAATGTGCGGCAGTTGGCGGGCTTGGTTGATGCTCTTCCCCCTGAGCAAGCCAAGCCTTTTCAGGAGGTGGTCAGGCAGCTGAAGGCGTGCAGAAAATTCCTGGCCAGAGGAGTTTATGACACTTTTGATGTTGCGTCCAGGGCCGCTGCTCAAGGTGTGGTGATGCGCAGGCTCTCATGGCTGCGTGCCGCCGACCTGGAGAATAGAATCCAGCAGCGGATTGCGGACTCGCCTTGCCGTGCGGATAACATTTTTGGCGAAAAAGTCGAACAGGTGGTAGAGTCTCTCCACCAGCGGGACACCGCATTCGACAAGTTCGCCCGCCGGCAGCCTTCAGCTTCTACCTCTACAGGTAGACGATTTTTCGGGGGAAGGAAGACTGTTCCCTATACTTCTGGCAAGCGTAGGTACAATCCTCCTTCCCGACAGCCTGCGGCCCAGGCTAAGCCCCAGCGCGCTCGCTCTCGTCAGCAGCGTGCGACTCAGCAAGGCCCCGCGGCTCCCCAGCAAAAGCAAGGGGCGAGCTTTTGACTGGCTCCAGCAGAGCATAGCCGACATCCAAGTGTCAGTGCCGGGCGACCTGCCTGTCGGAGGGAGGTTGAAAGCTTTTCACCAAAGGTGGCCTCTCATAACCTCCGATCAGTGGGTTCTCCAAATAGTCCGGCAAGGATACACCCTCAATTTGGCCTCAAAACCTCCAAATTGTCCTCCGGGAGCTCAGTCCTACAGCTTCCAGCACAAGCAGGTACTTGCAGAGGAACTCTCCGCCCTTCTCAGCGCCAATGCGGTCGAGCCCGTGCCATCCGGGCAAGAAGGGCTGGGATTCTATTCCAGGTACTTCCTTGTGGAAAAGAAAACAGGGGGGATGCGTCCCATCCTAGACCTAAGGGCCCTGAACAAATATCTCGTAAAAGAAAAGTTCAGGATGCTTTCCCTGGGCACCCTTCTCCCCATGATTCAGCAAAACGATTGGCTATGCTCTCTGGACTTGAAGGATGCCTACACACACA
The DNA here is from genome assembly GCF_901765095.1 of Microcaecilia unicolor. Classification (NCBI taxonomy): domain Eukaryota; kingdom Metazoa; phylum Chordata; class Amphibia; order Gymnophiona; family Siphonopidae; genus Microcaecilia; species Microcaecilia unicolor. The sequence continues at coordinate 60,540,778 of NC_044034.1, forward strand.
TCCCGATACTGCCAGCTCACAGACAGTATCTGCGATTTCAGCTGGGCACACGCCACTTCCAGTACTGTGTGCTACCCTTTGGGCTCGCCTCCGCGCCCAGGGTGTTCACAAAGTGCCTAGCTGTGGTAGCAGCGGCGCTTCGCAGGCTGGGGGTGCACGTGTTCCCATATCTCGACGATTGGCTGGTGAAGAACACATCCGAGGCAGGAGCCCTGCAGTCCATGCAGATGACTATTCGCCTCCTGGAGCTACTGGGGTTTGTGATAAATTACCCAAAGTCCCATCTTCTCCCAGTGCAGAAACTCGAATTCATCGGAGCCCTGCTGGATTCTCGGACGGCTCGCGCCTATCTCCCAGAGGCGAGGGCCAACAACTTGTTGTCCCTCGTCTCGCGGGTGCGAGCGTCCCAGCAGATCACAGCTCGGCAGATGTTGAGATTGTTGGGCCACATGGCCTCCACAGTTCATGTGACTCCCATGGCCCGCCTTCACATGAGATCTGCTCAATGGACCCTAGCCTCCCAGTGGTATCAGGCCGCTGGGGGACTAGAGGACGTGATCCACCTGTCCACGAGTTTTCTCGAATCCCTGTATTGGTGGACGATTTGCTCCAATTTGACTCTGGGACGTCCCTTCCAAATTCCTCAGCCACAAAAAGTGCTGACCACGGATGCGTCTCTCCTGGGATGGGGAGCTCATGTCGATGGGCTTCACACCCAAGGAAGGTGGTCCCTCCAAGAAAGCGATCTACAGATCAATCTTCTGGAGTTGCGAGCGATCTGGAACGCTCTGAAGGCTTTCAGAGATCGGCTGTCCCACCAAATTATCCAAATTCAGACAGACAATCAGGTTGCCATGTACTATGTCAACAAGCAGGGGGGCACCGGATCTCTCCCCCTGTGTCAGGAAGCCGTCAGCATGTGGCTCTGGGCTCGCCGTCAAGGCATGGTGCTCCAAGCCACATATCTGGCAGGCGTAAACAACAGTCTGGCCGACAGGTTGAGCAGGATTATGCAACCTCACGAGTGGTCGCTCAATTCCAGTGTGGTGCGACAGATCTTCCAGGCGTGGGGCACCCCCCTGGTGGATCTCTTCGCATCTCAAGTAAACCACAAGGTCCCTCAGTTCTGTTTCAGACTTCAGGCCCACGGCAGACTGGCGTCGGATGCCTTCCTCCTGGATTGGGGGGAGGGACTGCTGTATGCTTATCCTCCCATCCCTCTGGTGGGGAAGACTTTGTTGAAACTCAAGCAAGACCGAGGCACCATGATTCTGATCGCTCCTTTTTGGCCGCGTCAGATCTGGTTCCCTCTTCTTCTGGAGTTATCCTCCGAAGAACCGTGGAGATTGGAGTGTTTTCCGACCCTCATCACGCAGGACGAAGGGGCCCTTCTGCATCCCAACCTCCAGTCTCTGGCTCTCACGGCCTGGATGTTGAGGGCGTAGATTTTGCCTCTTTGGGTCTGCCAGAGGGTGTCTCCCGTATCTTGCTTGCTTCCAGAAAAGACTCCACCAAGAGAAGTTACTTCTTTCATTGGAGGAGGTTTGCCGTCTGGTGTGACAGCAAGGCCCTAGATCCTCGCTCTTGTCCTACACAGACCCTGCTTGAATACCTTCTGCACTTGTCTGAGTCTGGTCTTAAGACTAACTCCGTAAGGGTTCACCTTAGTGCAATCAGTGCATACCATTACCAAGTGGAAGGTAAGCCGATCTCAGGACAGCCTTTAGTTGTTCGCTTCATGAGAGGTTTGCTTTTGTCAAAGCCCCCTGTCAAGCCTCCTACAGTGTCATGGGATCTCAATGTCGTTCTCACCCAGCTGATGAAACCTCCTTTCGAGCCACTGAATTCCTGCCATCCGAAATACTTGACCTGGAAGGTCATTTTCTTGGTGGCAGTTACTTCGGCTCGTAGGGTCAGTGAGCTTCAGGCCCTGGTAGCCCAGGTCCCTTACACCAAATTTCATCACAACAGAGTAGTCCTCCGCACTCACCCTAAGTTTCTGCCAAAGGTCGTGTCGGAGTTCCATCTGAACCAGTCAATTGTCTTGCCAACATTTTTTCCCCGTCCTCATTCCTGCCCTGCTGAACGTCAGCTGCACACTTTGGACTGCAAGAGAGCATTGGCCTTCTACCTGGAGCGGACACAGCCCCACAGACAGTCCGCCCAATTGTTTGTTTCTTTTGATCCCAATAGGAGGGGAGTGGCTGTAGGGAAACGCACCATATCCAATTGGCTAGCAGATTGCATTTCCTTCACTTACGCCCAGGCGGGGCTGGCTCTTGAGGGTCATGTCACGGCTCATAATGTTAGAGCCATGGCTGCGTCGGTAGCCCACTTGAAGTCAGCCTCCATTGAAGAAATTTGCAAAGCTGCGACGTGGTCATCTGTCCACACATTCACATCTCATTACTGCCTGCAGCAGGATACCCGACGCGACAGTCGGTTCGGGCAGTCAGTTCTTCAGAACCTGTTTGGGCTTTAGGATCCAACTCCACCCCCCGAGGGCCCTGTTTGTTCTGTTCCAGGCTACACTCTCAGTTAGTTGGTAAATTTTTTAGGTCAATCTCAGTTATGTCCTCGCCGTTGCGAGGCCCAATTGACCAATGTTGTTGTTTTGAGTGAGCCTGGGGGCTAGGGATACCCCATCAGTGAGAACAAGCAGCCTGCTTGTCCTCGGAGAAAGCGAATGCTACATACCTGTAGAAGGTATTCTCCGAGGACAGCAGGCTGATTGTTCTCACCAACCCGCCCGCCTCCCCTTTGGAGTTGTGTCTTCCCTTGAAGTGTATTGTCTTGCTACATACTGGACTGGCCGGCTCGAGCCGGTTTCGGGCGGGAAGACGGCCGCGCGGGCGCGCGAGGGCTAGCAAAGGACTTTGCTAGTGAAGTTTCCGATTGGAGGGGCTGCCGTGGACGTCACCCATCAGTGAGAACAATCAGCCTGCTGTCCTCGGAGAATACCTTCTACAGGTATGTAGCATTCGCTAAATATGTATGTGTCCCCCTGTGAACACAATCTCCAGCATTTGTACCCCATTTTTGGAAACCTTGTATTTATGTAACCTCACTAGGGTTTACATAGAAACACAGAAAATGGCAGCTAGTAAAGATCATATGACCTATCCAATATGTCCATCATACAACTACTGAGCTCTGCAATACCTTCCTTTCCCTCAGAGGTCCTCTGTGCTTGTCCCATACATTTTTGAATTAAGATAGTCTTAATCTCCCAACACCTCCACTGGAAGGCTGTTCCGTACATCCACCATCTTTTCTGTAAAGAGATATGTGTATGGATTACACCTAAGTCTACCCTCTTTCAGTTCATTCGCTGTACAAGATGTTGTGCCCCCTTTTACTTTGTGTATCTGTTCAAATACTGTTGCCTACTGTTTCTTTACCTACTTTATTCCCAGATCTCTCTCCCATTTAATTGTGTGCACTTGTTCTGTGTAGGCATATTAGGATACTGCAAATCTTTGTCATCCCTTGATTTATCTACAAGGTCATTATCACATACTTGAAGGAGGCCTTCTCCAAAAATTTGGGGTTATTTAAATTAAAACTAGTCACTTATATGAAACCTATTAATTAAATGCTAGACAATCATATCAAATATTTTTTTATTTATTACAAATGATTAAACATAGACACATGAAACCATTCATTCATCTCCAGCCTGTTTAGAGGGCTAGGTTGTTGATGAATGAAATGGTTTTATGTGTCCATGTTTAATGATTTGTAATACATAAGAAATATTTGATATGATTATCTAGCATTTAATAGGATTAAATTTTATCTACCAGACCCTTGACCATTCTTCTAGCGTTTGGAGAGCCCTTCTCATAGTTTCTACTCTCTCCAGGGTATACACTCTATTGGCTATCTTCATGTCATTATGAACAAGACCAACAAACAAAATTGCCATGCCAGTTTAGCACAGGAGTACAACCCAATTAAGGCCATGAAGAACAGTGTCAACATTTCTGATCTCCAGTTTTTTATGTTCAACAAAGGACAAAATATTCCTTCTTCCACCCTCCACCCAAACCCAAGTAATAAACTAACACAACACAACACAACCCACTCAAATGTTATCGGCAGTGATGATGGCCCAATGTAAAACAAAAATGAGTAAATGGAGAAAAGGAACTTTACTCAAGGATGCAAACCTTTTCCCATTTGGAAAGAATGCCCAAATAGGATGCTCTTATACCCTCCATTTCTCCTATAAAATGCACCTTGTTAATCCAGTGCAAAACTAGGAGGAATAGAGGAGACTTCCATTGCTGTGCCACCAAAAGTCTTGCTGCACTAGGTGCATGAGTAATAAAAACATGTTGCACAGAAGTAAAGGTCATAACTATACGACCAAACAAAAACTGCCAGATCCCATGGAACAGCACAACACAGCCAAAATGAAAGGCGAGCCTGAATTGCCTCCAATGCTTGCAGAGAAGTTCTTTGTCCATGACTTACAAAATTGCTTAACTGTAATAGTTGGCTTACAGTAGAACAATAACCACAAAAACCACCTTTCTCCCCACTGGGACTTGTCCTTTCTTTTTTCATCCTTAAGCTTGACTGGATGGGAAACTGAGGAGCTCTCAGGCCACAACTGTGTGTAAAGGCCAGTATCTCTTTCTGAGCAGAATTTTTAAATTGAGATAAATATCTGCTAGATTATTGGGAAACTGAGTGTTGGTTTTTTTTTTTTTTTTTGGGGGGGGGGGGGGGGGTTGCATTATTGCTGTTTGTCTAGCAAATCAGTGCCAAGATTAGGTTTTGTGTTATAGTTCAATGTAGGCAACTATTTTTGTCTCAGCATAATGACATTGCTTTCTGGATTTCTAACAAAATCATGCCAGTATACTACACCAATACCAAAGGAAGAGGCTTAGCTCAGGAAGGTCTATACAATCTACAGGCATGACTATATAATGCCTTATTTGCACAGTGAAGCAGAGTGCCTTCATTTCCTCAGAAGCATGAAAATTTCTACACTAGATACTTGGGGGGGAGATTCAGTGCAACTGTGCAACCTTCTGTTCTATCACAAAAGTTTTACATTTTACACAAAATTTATTAGCAATGACTGGAAAGAGGCTTGGGGAAAAGGTTGTCATTATAGACTGGTTACATTTGTGACCAAACTGGATACATGTATACTGGGTTCCAGAAGGAGCTATGGCTGGGGCTCTGGATGCGGCAAGTAGACTAGCTGTTGGAGAGAGGGGAGTATGGGAAAAAACCCACACAACCTCCAGGTAGAAACAGTAGACGACTCGTGCTGTAGCTTAATACAGCAGAGCTTCCCAAGCATGTCTCGACACCACAGCCATTTGGGTTTTCTGGATATCCACAGTGACTGTGCTTACGAGAAATTTGTATATGATTACAATCTCCAGGCAGAGACATGCATTGTAGTGCAATCTGTAAGGACAGTAACATTTTGGGCAGCAGCACAATTTGTTGGTGTGTGCCATCGCCCATACACAAACATACACAGTCATTAATAGTGATGGTGAATTGCAGAGCTAGATATAGGCATGCAGAACTGTAAACACTAGCATGTGCTCAATTCAACAATTGTTTATTGATATATCGATATGAGAGCATACAAGTCTTAATTGCAGACAAGGTACGTTCTAAACCCTGGACAGAGGTCGGTTCCTTATATAGGGAATTTGGCATCTTGAGCACAAAAGGATCAAAAGAATACATAAAAAGATTCATTATTACAGGAGCATAGGTTAGTTTTACTAATGACTGCATTGTCTCCGTGATAGTCTCCTTCACCCCTTGATCATCAGATTAGCCATAATATATTGGAGTCATAAATTGCTCCCAAGTTAAGATACAAATGGCTTACAATGTTTTTTTATCCTAACACCTAACAGCTTACCCTGCTCTTCAAAGTTAAACAATGAAGTAATACTCAGTAACAACTTGGTCATACTGACTAAATTCAAACCTACTATTAAAATATATTTCTAAGTTAGAATATTTTCCACAGTTCTTCCCCTCTGGCCTGTACTCTCACTACAGAGAGTTATGGACCACTTATGGATTCTATTAAAAATTTGCCAACTTCAAATTCAGTATCAACAGCTAGTTCTGGTATCATCATATTGTGGGACTGAACAGCATACAATTGAGGTGCTGTGGCTGTAGCCATACATTTAAGGACAGAAAGACACAGGCATCAGCAGCGAAACAATACCAATCACAATTATTATTACCAGTATTTGAATTATTTTTCTCCCCCATGAGCCTATATCAGGTATCCAGCCAAACAACCAAGACCAATTCCAACCTCCAGATAAGTCACCCTTTGGAATGTGGACCAGCTGCGCAGAGTTCTTCAACATCTGGTAGTTGTCATCGGTGTACACACAGCACTTAGTCATTCACCACTCCACAGACTCCCCCTTGGGCTGCCAGCAGATAGTCCAGTGCCATCCTATTCTCTAAGACCATTTTCCTAGTTTTGCTTAGCTTTTAACTTTTAATTCTAATGAGGTTTTGGTTAAGGTGGAGTCACAAGGAGAAACCTTCTTTGTTTTGTAAGTTTTGAGGAAAATAATTTTTATTCTTTAAACCTAACAGCTGTTAAAACATTTAAAGGCTTGAGATGGTACTGGGGTTTTGATGATGGTTAAAACTAGGTAAATGGGTGGATTCTTTTTTTGCAGTTTCCCTTTTGTCTTTTATTTCCTGTTCTGGATTGTTAATATGTGTATAGTGGAATGGTATTTCCTTTGGACTCCCTCATAATATTGTGGTTTGAGGCTTACGGGTCTGTAATTTCCCAAATCAACCCTGGAACCGTTTTAAAAAACCGTTGTTATATTGGCCACCCTCTGATCTTCAGGTACTACAGACAATTTTAATGACAGATTACTAACAACAGATCTGTAATTTCATGTTTTGAGTTTTCTGAGGACCCTTGGATACATGCTATCTGGTCCAGGTGATTTACTATTCTTTAATTTGTCGATTTAGATCAGTACGTCTTCCCAGTTCACTGAGTTTCGGTTCCTCTGTATCATCACACTTGAAAACCATTTCTGATACAGGTAGATCTTGCATCTTCTTCCATAAAGACCGAAGCACAAATTCATTCAGTCTCTCTGCTGTGTCCTTGTCCTCCCTGAGTGCCCCTTCACTGTTCATGATTTAACGGTCCCACAGATTCCCTCGCAGGCTTTCTGCATCGTTTCTCTTGATATTCTCTTTTAGCCACCTTTATCAATGCTTTGCATCTAACTGGCCAGTTCTTATATTGTTTCTTCTTTTATGTCCTTTTTCCATTCTTTGAAAGATGTTCATTTGGCTCCAATAGCCTTCTTCACTTCACTTTTTAAGCTTACTGGTTGTCAAGGATCATATTTAAAATTTACTAATGCAAGCTCACAATTTTATTTATTTATTAGGATTTATTTACCACCTTTTTTTATGGAATTCACTCAAGGCGGTCTACAGTAAGAATAAATCAAATATAAGCAATAGACAATTCGAAGTATGGCATAGTATACTACTTACAATGTCAACACAATACATAATAAAACATTTTAATAGACAGCGTAGGGTATCAGCAAAGACGAAACCTATAGATAGGTTAGAGAATAAGAGGAGTTAAAAAAAAAAAAAAGGGGGGACTAATTTAAAGAAAGTTGCACATGAGGTCAGAGAGGTGATTAAATATCTCAGAGTAGGAGTGGATAAACGTTGGGAAGGGATATCTATCAAATATTGAATAAATCACCAATGCACAAAAAATCGGTCACTGCATCCCCTCACTACCCTTTTCTGAGGACTGAGCATAACAAGAAAACCCTTGCTGGGGGGCCCCTATCTTAGGAGCCAGATCTCTGTGATTGCAAATGGAATCCCAGCTTTTTCACTTGAATCATGTCACATATTGATTATTGACCTTGGCACTAATTAATAGGCATCTTAACTTCTCAGATTAATCATCTGAAGTTTCAATAATCCTTGGAAAATAATCTGATTGATCTAAGGTTTTTACAACATGGTCTATCGTACCCCAGCCATTCTTTATTCTTTTATCTACCCTAACCCAAAACACAGATAATGTTGCTATCCTTGTAGACCTGTCTGTGAAACACACCAACACTGATGCATAAACAATCTTAACTTGATAAAGAATGTCCAGTTGCACCCGTTAGCCATTTCCTTTAGGTCCAACCTAGAAAAGCATTTCTTAAGGCATTGGACGGCCACCAGAGATGACATCACCAGTGTCATCCAGAGGAGGAGGGCTGCCATGCAGTGCTAAATTGCCTCTGAGGCTGTTGCTAAGGTAACTCCATACAGCTGAATTCCAGCATATCTGTTGATCCATATAGTAGTTGAGGAATAGCCTAGTGATTACAGCAGTGGGTTGAGAACCAGGGAAAGCCAGGATTCAAATCCCACTGACTTTCGTTGGGACCTTGGGCAAGTCATTTCACTTTTCACTGCTTCAGGGGACAGGAAAATACCCACTGTATCTGAAGTTCAACTCTTTGAATTAGCAAAGATAAAGCTGAACTAACCCCAAATATAAATGTTTGGCGGTTCTTGTAAATTGCGGATTTGGGGATTTGACATAAATTATGTGATTGTTAAAGTTTTATGTTGCATGTGAACGTCAAATATTACAAAATTAAAGTTGATTACAAGCATTTTTGAACATTTTGGTTTTGTTGAAATGCACTTAAAGTATATTATTATAAAAGCTCAAGGACTATTGTACTGTATGCCTTGGTAACTTAAATGATACACTGTATGACTGCTGTCCATTTTGAAAGCTTCTAGCTTCATAGTATTTAATAATGCAGCACTAAATTGAAACAACTCAATAGCACTCTTTATACTCATTTATCGCAGTTTAATGAAAGAGCAGAAAACAATTGTAATATAATTCTGTTATGTTTCAGTCATGGGAACAAAGAAGTGTTTTCTTGCCGAGGAATAAAACTGTCTGTAGATTGGTTTTTGGAAAGAGGTCATAAAGATATTACAGTGTTTGTACCTGCATGGAGAAAGGAGCAGTCAAGACCCGATGCCCTCATCACAGGTAAGCATGGCCTGTTTTTAAAGACCACTTTATTCTAATGTGTTTTCTTGCAACAACATTGCAATACAAATTCCTAGGAAGTATAGAAACCTCAAAGGGAGATTAATACTGGATCAGATTCATCCAAAGTATAGAGTATTCATCACAATTTTGTTCCATTCCTGCCTTTTTGCAGGTGCTTTCACGAGTAAGTCTGATTGTACCTTGATGGAGATTTGTTTCAAGTATTTAAATGTCTGTATCATATGTCCCCTGTCCCTTCTTTCATCTAGAGTATACAAATTTAGGTCTTTCCATCTCTTCTCATACATCTTTTGGTGCAAACGTCATACCATTTTTGTCACCTTCCTCTGGACCACTTCTAGTCTTTTTACATCCTTTGCAAGAAACAACTTCCAAAACTGAACACAATACTCCAGATGGGGCGTCAATTGTACAGGAGCATCAGCACCCTCTTTCTTCTGGTTACGCCTCTCTCAATGCAGTCTAGCATCCTTCTGGCTACGGCCACCACCTTGTTGCACTGTTTTTTGTTACTTTAAGATCCTCGGACACCATCACCCTGTCTATGCATATCAGCCTCTCGCCTTCTAGGACATACAGCTCCCTTCGATTTCTACTCCCCAAATGCATCACTTTGCACTTGGGTCCAATGTTTGGCAGTTAAAATTTAATGCATTCTTCTAACTTTTGCAGATCCTTTTTCATGTTTTCCACTCCCTCCGAGGTATCGACTCTTACAAATCTTAGTATCATCCACAAAAAGGCAAACCTTCCTTTTAACACTTTGGCAATTTTGCTCACAGATATATTGAACAGAATCGTCCCCAGCATTGATCCTTGAGGCACTACATAACTCATGTTCCCTTCTTCCAAGTGAATTCCATTGACCACTAGCTGCTGGTGTCTGTCAGCCAGTTTCTTCTTTTTTTTTAATATTTGTTTTATATTGAAAATTTTCATATTGAGAAGCAATTCTTACAGATAATACAAGAAAAAAATGGCAGATTAAATATAAAATGAAAATTACAGACCACAATTAGGAGGATTCTAAGAATAGAAAGACAATAACACAGGACTCTGAATAAGAAAAATAAGGAATTCTAAGAGTTCTTTGTCAGCCAGTTTCTAATCCAGTTCTCCTCTTTGGTGCCTAACGTTAGCCTGTCAAGTTTATTCAAGAGCCTTCTATGAGGAATCGTGTCAAAGGCTTTGCTGAAATCCAAGTAGGTTCATCTAGCACACATCCTCTATCCACTTCTCTTGTCACCCAGTCAAAGAATTTGGCATGATTTACCTTAGATAAAACCATGTTGCCTTGGATCTTATATCCCATTGGATTCCAGGAAATTCACTATCCTTTCCTTCAGCAAGGATTCCATTTCTTTTCCAATAACTGAAGTGAGGCTTACTGGCCTGTAGCCCTCAGTGATAACTTTCCACCTCAGTTTGTTAATTTGAAATCCACTTCTTTCAGTAATTCTATGCACCTTATAATAAATAATTATTAAAATTTATATAATAAATAATAATTAAAACTTACACCTCCTAAAGACACTAAATTCTTTTAGGGAGCTCTCACAAAATGTCAAAACTTCTAATCTCCCATAAATGATAAATATACCGCAAACCTCAGCAGTATCGCTCACTGATTCATGTCTTAATTCAGCAAGAATTACATACACCTCCTAATCGGTGTGTGGTAATAATTTTCTAATATCAAATTTTAGACTTAAATATTTATATCTTTGTTTTCTTTTATAGTTTGTATCAAAAATATTTCAACTTTAATCAATTCTTATAATTTCAATAGATGCTTAAATTGCAATACTCATCTCAAAGATGTACTTCTGCTGGGAAAATGTGTGGATTGATTAATGTTGACATTGTTCTAAGCAGGGGGGTATGCCTTGATACTGCTGAAAAGCGAAACATAGTCACTTTCCCAACCCACTCGTGTTGCAACTATTCTTCCAGGAGATACTCAGGTGCAGGTCCAAGGAGACCCTACTACACTCAAAGGCATAGGGGTCCTCATATTTGCTCTTCCTAGTCTGCCCAGGGCCCTCGCTTCCACCCAAAACACCAGAGCACTTAGAAGTCATAGTCAGCTTCCCAGTCAAAACAAGAGATGAGTTTTTGACTAGCTCCGAGAGTATAGCACAGTAAAATAACCGTTCCAAATGACTTAACAATAGGAAAGATGCTGAATTTTTTTCCAGGAAAGGTGGCCCCTTGTAACCTTCATTGTGGGTTCTCAAAATAGTCCATATGGATTCTACCCTTCATTGGCAAAGACCCTCTCATTCAGATACATCCCAGCAACCACCAATATCGCGTTCTGCCTTCTATCAGCTCTCAAGGTTTTTACAAAGTGTCTAGCAGTAGTTGCAGCATCACTATGCAGACTGGAAGTCCGTGTGTTTCCCTACCTGGAAGATTGGCTAGTAAAGAGCACATCAAAGGAAAGAGCTGAAGAATCCATGTCCATCTGCTTCCTGTCCAAAGATTGGAATTCATAGGAACCCTGCTAGACTTGGTTCAGGCCCAGTGCATAGATGCCCTAGTCCGCATTGCACTTCAGATACGCCAGAACTGGCAGGTCCCAGCTCGATAGATGTTGACATTGTTGAGCCACATGGCCTCCACTGTCCATGTGATATGGCACATCTCCATTTGAAACTGGATGAATGGACTCTAGCTTCCCAATGGTCACAGGCCACTGGAAACCTGGCAGATATTACTGATGTCACTCTTGCGCTGCAGGAGTTGCTTTTTTACTGGACTGTTTGACCCAATTTGACACAGGGACTTCCATTCCAAATTCCTCCTCCCTGCAAGATATTGACAACCGATGCATCCAACCTAGGTTGGGGAGCCCATGTAGGAGCGTTCCACACTCAAGGTCACTAGTCCTCTCAGGAGACTCAATTGTGCGTCAATTTCCTGAAGCTATGGGCAGTATGGAACTCTCTAAAGGCTTTCAGAGATCAGATCATGCACAAAATTGTTCTCATCCAAACAGACAACCAGGTTGCAATGCACTATATCAACAAGAAAGGAGGCACAGGATCGTACCTCTCTTGGGTCAGAAAGAATTTGAGTTGTGGACTTGGGCATACAAACACAGTGTAGTGCTCGGAGCCCATGTCAGGGAAGGACAGGCTGAGCAGGGTGATGCAACCACACAAGTGGTCACTCAACATGAGCATAGCCTGGAAGATCTGAGAGTGGGGCACCCCCTCGGATCTCTTTTCCCTTTATTTGAACAACAATGTCCCCAGGTACTGTTCCAGACTGAGACCATACAACAGACTCGGATGCTTTCCTCCTTCCTTTGGGAACAGGTCTTCTGTATGCATATCCACCCATACCTCTGTGGAGTGGAGGAGTAGCCTAGTGGTTAGTGCAGTGGACTTTGATCCTGGGGAACTGAGTTTGATTCCCACTGCAGGTCCTTGTGACTCTGGGCAAGTCACTTAACCTTCCATTGCTCCTGGTACAAAAATAAGTACCTGAATATATGTAAACTGCTTTGAATGTAGTTTCAAAAACCTCAGAAAGGCGGTATATCAAGTCCCATTTCCCTTTCCCTTCCCTTTCCCTCTTTTAGCAAAAACTTTGCTGAAACTCAAAACAGGACAGAGGGACCATAATCTTTATTGCTCCCTGTTGGTAGAGGCAGATCTGATTCCCTCTACTTCTTGTGTTGGCCTTCAAAGATCTGTGGAGGCTGGACTGTTTTCTAACCCTCATCACTTCTGCATCTCAACCTCAAGTCCCTCTAAACCTCACAGCTTTAAGTGTTGAGAAATTAGTAATTGACTCTCTTCACTTGCATGAGGGTGTCTCCTATGTCCTGCTTGCTTCCAGAAAAGATTCTACTAAAAGGTCTTATGACTTCAAATTGGTTTGCCATCTGGTATGAGGCAGGGCCCTAGATCCTTTTTTTTTCTGTTCTACACACAAATTCTTGAGCACCATCTGCACTTTCAAGTCTAGCCTCAAGAGCAATTCTGTCAAGGTTCACAGTATAATTGGTCCTTACTATCGATATGTGGAAGGTAAGGCCATCTCAGTACAGCCTCTGTTTGATTCATGAGAGGTTTGCATTTATCCAAGCCCCAGTCAAACCTCCCACAGTGTAGTGGACTCTCAGTGTTGTTTTCACCTAGGTAGAACCACTCGATATCTACCACCTGAAGTTTTGACCTGGAAGGTTTGATTCTTAGTGGCAGTCACTTCAGCCTGCAGAGTCAGTGAGTTTTAATCTCTAGTAGCTGATCCACTTTACACAAGATTTCATCACAGCAATAGTTCTTTGCACACATTCTAAGTTCCTTCCTAAGATTGTGTTGGAATTCCATCTTAATCAGTCGGTTGTTCTGCCAACATTACTACTACTATTAAATATTTCTATAGTATTCTTCCCAAAACCTCATGCCCATCCTGGCTAAAACGCACTGTATACTGTTGGACTGCAAGAGAACCTTTGCCTTCTATCTGAAGCAGAGTAAAGCTGATAAAACAGGCCACCAAGCTTTGATCTGATTGAATTTCTGTTGCAATTTCTTTCTTTGGAATATATAACCCAAGTTATTAGGCAATATGGAAGACTAAAAAACTTGGATATGAGCAAGTAGACAGTAATTTTTGCACCTGAAATTAATGAATTCTGCAATAAAATAAACAGTAACCTACAATTATGAAAACTTTCAGCAGTTTTCATTAGATCCTAGTGATAATGTATGGGTAAAGGGCAAATGACCACACTTTTTCTTTATTGGATGCCTACCTGCATGCATAACGTCCATAAGTATCCTATGAATCTTTTAAAGCTTTTAGGTAGGGGGTATCATCGGAATATACTTCTAGCATTTCACCAACAGTATGATGCTATGTAGTGTGAGTGAAACAAAATCAAATTTCCAGCTGCAGCTATGTAGACTTTGTTTTACAAATTTATATATCCTTGACCTAATTTGTTGAACTGTTACCTTTCTTCATATTAGATCAAGAAATCTTGCGTAAACTAGAAAAGGAGAAAATTTTGGTGTTTACTCCATCTCGTCGGGTTCAGGGACGGAGAGTCGTGTGCTATGATGACAGATTCATAGTGAAATTGGCCTTTGAATCAGATGGTATCATAGTTTCTAATGACAACTACAGAGATCTTGCAAATGAAAAACCTGAATGGAAGAAATTCATTGATGAACGGTTACTGATGTATTCATTTGTCAATGACAAGTAAGTAATTAGTGTAATTTACTGAAAAAAAAAGAGGGTGAGCAAGTCTGCTGTTGACTCATTTGATAAGATTGTTTAGTCAATCAGGCACTAACTGGATAATTCTATAACAGCCCACCTAGGTTAGGAGGGTAAGAAGGCACTTATGTGTCTCAATAAAATAGCATAAATCCTGCAGAAACTGAACCTAGATTGAAGGCACAGGCATTACACCTTCTCGAGAGCAGGTATAAATAGATGCACATTTTTATGCACACATCATGACATCACCCATTCTCCACCTAGACTCTGTCCCAGAACAGACCTGTACCAAATGCATGTCCAAGTGCACATGATCTTGCCATTGCATGTACTTATACAATGCTGCTTATAAAACTACCCCACATGTAAATGTGTATTTTGACATACATGCTCAAAAATAACTATAAAATCACCCCTAAATGTAGCATTGATCTGTTTTCTTTTAACTCTGTATAGATACAGATTTTTGCGTTCTAATGTCTCTGCCAGTCTTGCAGACAGTTTGTTTTATCAGAAGCATCTGTACATCTTGGTATTTCACTCTTAAAATAGTAAGATTACTCACCGGAGCAGTTTGGTGAAATTGCCTTAATTGCTATAAATGGGAGATTTCTTAATTGTATCTACATATTCACTTCTGTTATAGCCATTTACATAGTGTGCCCAGGAGGGAAGAGCTAGGATGACTGTATTATATTAATTTGTTTTAGTGTTGGGGCCAGGTAATTTGATCATTAGGATGGGTGTCTGTTAAGTATGAGAATTGCTTGGTCACATGCTCACTTAGATATGATTGCAGCTTGCTCCTTCCCAGCACTTTCTAAAATCATACATATGGGTACCAACTACATAGATAAGTGGTGAAGGGGAAGTTCTGAAAGCCAAATTTAGGCAGAAAATTGAAATCATTATTATTAGCATTTGTATAGTGCTACCAGATGCACACAGCGCAGCACTCATCCAGAGCCTTTAGGGCAGCAGCATCCTAAGAAATTTTCCTGTTCATGTGCAGAACCCCAGAGGCAGTCAAAGCTCTGGTATCTCAATGTGTGAATAGATGATAGTGCAGGGAAAGAGGGATTTAGATTGTGTTAGGAACTGGGCAACATTCTGGGGAAAAGGGAATCTGTTCCAAATGGAGGAGATCCACCTTAACCAGGGTAGGACCAAGCTGCTTGTCCTACCATTGAAAATTTGATCGCAAGTGGTGGATAAGAGAAGTGAGAGAGCAGATACTCATGATTGTATGGTTTGGAATAATGTATCTTCAAAGTTTTGCCAGTGTCTTTTGAAGTTCATATATCCTGCTTGAGAGGTTATGGTAAAGGCTGAAATAACCCAAATATATTTAAATAAAGACTAGACAAATAACGGATTACAAATTATCCCATCAACTGCTACACAGATTGTAAATGCAACCAAAACATACTTGTCTGTATTTAAATGCCAGAAGTCTAAAAACATAAAATTGGAGATTCAGAAGGTAGGGCACTAAATGAAGAAGTAGATATAATAGGCATCTCAGGGATCTAGTTGAAGGAGAACAACCCTATGGGACCACTAATTCCAGCATACAAATGTATTGAATGAGAAGGTGGATTTTCTTTGTGAAGGAGTGGTGTTATATGTTTGGGAAGACAGAGAATCAAAACAGGATGAAAGTCCTGCAGAAAACAAAATAGTCTGGAATCTTTATGGATAGAAACTCCATTTGTGATAGAGAAAGAATGTAGTGGTCACAGAAATTCAAATAAAGAAGACTAACAAGCCTAGTAACATTGAGAGATTTCAATTAATGAGATATGCTAGAGAAGTATAATTTCTAGATGCCATAAATGACTACTTCATGGAGCACCTGGTCCTGGAGCTGACAAGAGGGGAAACTACTTTATATCTAGTCCTCACTGAAACCGAGGACCTGGTGTGAAGGGGATACAGTGGTGGAGCTGCTTGGCAATAGTGATCGCAATATGATTAAATTTGACATACTCACAGGAAGGAGGACACTAAAGAAAATTACTGCTGTAACATTTAATTTAAAAAAGGAAGATTATGATAAATTGAGAATTAAAATATACTAAGAAGAGCAGTTACTAGGGTCAAAACTTTGCATTCACCATGGCCATTATGTAAAAAGACCATCTTTGGAAGACGAGAATAAATTTCATCCATCCAGAAAAGGTTGCAAGAAGACCAGGTGACTGCCAGTGTGGTTTAATAGTGAAGTGGAAAAGGTAGGGAAAGCCAAAAGGACATATATTAGATAATGGAAATCAAATCCTAATGTGGAAAATATAGATGAGAAGCACTAGCAAGTTGGATATAAGATAAGGCGGGTAGGCAAAAACTTTAAGAAGCTTAATGTAGAGGCAAAACCTAGGTAGATGACCTTTAACATGGACAAGTGCAAAATGATGCACATAGAGAAAATAATCCCAATTGCTGATATGAAATGCTGGATGTCAAGTTAGAAGTCACCAGCCAGGGAAAGACCTTTGAGTCATTGTGGATAATGTATTGACATTTTCGGCCTGGTATGCAAATAGGATGTTGGGGATTATTTGAAAAGAAATGGAGAATAAATAGAATATCGTGCTCTGTTGTACTTCCATGATTCCGTTGTACTTGAGTATTGCGTTCACTTCTGGTCACCCCATTTCAAAAAAGGATATAGCAGAGCTAGAAGAGGTTCAGAGAAACAAAGAAAAAAATGTAGGCAAATAAGGAACATATGGCTTATCCAGTCTGCCCATCCTTCCTATCTACTCTCCCTATCACTCCCTTAGATATCCTATGTATTCGTCCCAAGCTCTCTTGAATTTGGATACTGTTTTCATCTCCACCACTTCCACTGGGAGGCTGTTCCACGAACTTACCACCCTTTCTGTGAGGAATTATTTCCTCTGGTTATTTCTAAGTCTACCCCCTTTCACCTTCATACTATGCCCCCTCATTTCATAGCTTCCTTTCAGTTGAAAGAGACTTGCCGCCTAGATATTTAAATGTGTCTATAATACCTCACCTCTCCCACCTTTCTTCCAAAGATCTTGTCTGTCCCCATACCTTTTATGACAGACCACTGACCATTTTAGTAGCCGCCCTCTGGACCAACACCATCCTGCTTATATGTACATAATATTCTCAGTGAGGTCTCACCAGAATGTCTTATACAGGGGCATCATCACCTCCTTTATCCTACTGGCCATTCCTCTCCCTATGCACCAAGTATCCTTCTAGCTTTCGCCATCGCTTTGTCTACCGGTTTGGCCACCTTAAGATCATCACATACAGTCATACCCAAGTCCTGCCCCTCTCTTGTGCACAAAAGTTCTT
Source organism: Microcaecilia unicolor (assembly GCF_901765095.1). NCBI lineage: Eukaryota > Metazoa > Chordata > Amphibia > Gymnophiona > Siphonopidae > Microcaecilia > Microcaecilia unicolor. The sequence continues at coordinate 60,558,464 of NC_044034.1, forward strand.
AACCCCTTAAACAGGTTTTTGAAACCCAAATGCCAAATGCATGACCCTGCATTTTATTTTATTTTTTTTTACATTAAGTGTAAGCTGCCAAATTCCAGACCATTCCTTTGCTTTGCTAAGCCCCTTCCCCATATTGTCCACACAGTCAGGGGTATGTACCCTATTGCAAATTTTGGTTTCACCTGGAAAGAGGCAAACCTTACCATAAAGCCCTTCAGCAATATTTTCTTACAAACATGTTAAAAAGAACTGGCCTAAGAACCAAACCTTTCGGCACACCACTTTCTTTTCCTCAGAATGAGCTCCATTTACCACTACCCACTGTTGCCTAGCACTCAACCAGTTCCTAACCCAGTAAGTCACTTTAGGGCCCATACCAAGGGCACTCAATTTATTAGTCATCTATGCGGAACCATGTCAAAGGCTTTGCTAAAATCTAAATACACCACATCTAGCGCTATTCCAACTCTCTGGTCACCCAAAGAAATTAATCAGATGTGTCTGACAAGACCTGTCTCAAGTGAAACCATGTTGCTTCAGGTCCTGATTCCAAAAACTTTACTATTCTCTGTTTTAAAAATGTTTCCATTAATTTACTTGCTTCTGAAGTCAGACTTACCGGCCTGTAGTTCTCAACCTATTCCGCTTTTGTGGAGAGGGACCGCTCTCGACTCTAAAGAAGCAGCAGAGCTGCTAGAACTTCTTCAGTACCCTGGGATGTATGCTATCTGGCCCCATTGCTTTGTCCACCTTTAGTTTAGCCATTTCCTCAAGAACACAGTCCTCTAAACGTTGTTCAGAGACTACTACCACCCCTCCCTTCCTATTTGTTTGTCTTCCGTGGTCCTACTCCCAGCCCTTCAGCTGTGAACATTATTTAAGTAATTGTGCCTTTATCAGCTTCTACATATTCCTCCCTTTCACCTTTAGAGTATCACAATGCCACTTTTGCATTTCCTCCTATCACTAACATATCTTTAAAAAATGTCTTGTCCACACCCCCCCCCCCCCCCCCCCCATTTTACCATATTGGCTGTTTTTTCTTCCATATGCATCTTTGCTTTCCTGACTACTTTACTAGCTTCTCTTAGCTTTTCCTCTTAATTTTACTTCCTTACAAAAAGGTTTGTTGCCCTTGCAGTAGCTCTGTTTTGCCCAATGCTTTCTAACTTCTTCCAGATGTTCTCATCTAGACAGCAATTCCTTGAGGTAATCCCCCATCTGAATAAAGTTAGTTTTTTTTTTGAAGTCTAGAACCTTTACTTTTGAATGAACCCTCTCCACACCTATCTTATTATTAAACCACACCATTTGGTGATCACTGGATGGCACCTATAACATCAGAAACACTCCTCATTATAGTAAGCATTAAGGGCCCGATGCATAAAGCTTATCGTGCTGTTAATGTTTGGTTTAGACTGGTTCTATTATTATTATTAGCATTGTATAGCGCTACCAGATGCATGCAGCGCTGAACACCTGATACAAAGAGAGAGTCCCTGCTCAAAAGAGCTTACAATCTAAGTAATACAGATAAACAAGACAGTTACGGGTGAGGGAAGTAATGGGTGAGAAGGGAGGAAGGGACAAGGGGAGGGCAATTGTGGCTAGGAGCTAAAAGCAGTAGTGGAAAGGTGGGTTTTCAGCATAGATTTGAAAACAGGTTCTAGCCAGTTTAAAGCAAATGTTATTTTGCGATTAATGCAAAAAAGGGTTTTCTGTGGCTGTAACATGTGTCGTTTGTTAGCCACCGAGAACCCCATGCAGATGAGCTCCTTAGTATTTTAATGAGCATTCTGAGCGATGCAAAGCTCCAGAGTGCCTAGCTGTAATGAGCTAATTTTATGGCTGCTCTGGAGCTGTTGGAAGAGGAAGGAAACGCGAACAGTCACACCCCCTGGACTCAACACTGGACCCCCCCGCACCCTTCCCGGCACCTCCAACAAAATTCCCTGGTGATGGTGGACCTCAGACCCCCCCCCCCCCCCCCCCCACTGCCTTCTGACCACCCCCTCCCCAGAAAATAACCTTGGTGGTCTAGCAACTCCTCTTCCTCCTCCCCTTCCTAAGTATTTAACCCTGCCCGGTGCCATTTTGAAAACAGCAGTGCCAAGGCAGAAGGGAAGGAGCTGTTGCTTCTGCCCAACTCTTTTTAAGGTACCAAAGAGGACAAGGGAGGAGAGAGTTGGGTCGCTAGACCAAAGTCATTTGCTGGGTAGGCCGGGGGGGTGTGGTCCACTAGACCACCAGGGATTTTTGTCAGTGAGGTCTGAGAATTTACCTGGGAATTTTGTCAGGGGTGCAAAGGGGTTGGTGTGGGGGGTCGGGGTCCGGTGCATCAGAGATGTCAAATGCATTTGACAGCACGGGCTTTCAAACAGCGAGCAATTCACAAAGGGAGATCTGTGCATCTCATTTGCATGCGATCTCCTTTGTGCATCGCTCACTGTGCAACTTGCTAAAGTTTAGCGAGGCAGCCCTATTTGTGCATCGGGCCCTCAGTCTAGTATGACCCCATCCTGCATGGGTTCTATTACCAACTGCTGGAATAGTTCCCACTGTAGAGAATCCAGGATCTCCCTGCTTCTAAAGGATCTTGCAATAGGGATACCCCAGTCAACACCTGGCATATTAAAGTCACCTATTAGTAGTGCTTCCCTTTCATAGCTATATTTTGAATGTTTTCAATTAAGTCTCTGTCCATTGTAAATACATTTGTCATTCCCTCTTTCCAGATTAACCACAGTTCCTGCAATTGTATAGCTTTAATATTATCTTTAACATATAATGCCACTCCCCCACCCTTCCTTCCTACCCTGTCTTTCCTGAACAGATTATAGCCCGTTATAACTATATCCAGTCATGGTTCTCTGTGAACCATGTCTCTGTGATTGGCTCTAAATCCAAATGAGCCATCACAGCCTCAAGATCTAAAACCTTATTTCCCATACTTAGGGCATAAGTATATACTGCTTTCCAGATGTTGCCTCTTTTCCCCATTTGTGTAGAGGTATTTAATTTACTTGGGGGCTTTGATCACCCTGCCCAAATGATTCTAGTTTAAAGCCCTGTTCAGTAGGTTAGACAGTCTCCTACTGAAAACAATTCTTCCCTTCTTTGACAGATGGACACCATCTCTGCTCTGCAGCCCTTGGAAAAAGCATCCCATAGTCCAGGAAGCCAAAATGCTCTTCATGACACCATGTGCACAGACACATACTCATCTCCAGGATGCAGTCTTCTCTGCCTTTACCTTATCCTCAACAGGGAGAATTGATGAGAATACCACCTGTCTGCTTCACCTTCTCTCTGAGCCATTAAGTCACTTTTGATTCTTTCAGAGGGGTACCTAGCAGTATCATTTGTGCCAATGTGGATAAGCAACATTGGATAATAGTCATTTAGGCTTGATGAATCTTGGCAAGCTCTCTGTAACATCTTAAAATGTTGGCACCTGGTAGACAGCACGCCTCCTGGGACATCATGTCTGGTCTGCAGATGGACGCCTCTGTACCCCTCAGAAGAGAATTGCCAACCACCACTACCTTTCACCTTGTAGCAGTCACTGATCCAGCAAGTTTGGGGATTTCAAGCTCTGATTTCTTCTCTCTGATGCTCTCACCTCCTCCATTTCCAGGGCTGCATATTGGTTCTTCAGTTTGAGGGCAGGTGGAGTCATGGTATCAATCCTGCAGGATCTTATGATCTGAATCCAGTTGTCCTCTTTCAGCACAGCTGCTTCTTCCTTCACTGCTGGAAATCTTTTCATGAAGCATTTCATGAATGTAGTTCTCATTTTTGCAGATGGTTCTCAACCTTAACACTTCCTTTCTCAGGTCTCTTACTTTCGTGAGGGCTTCAAGGGTTACAAAAATAATGGCCCCACCTCCGTTAAAAGCTAATGAAACAGGTTAGGGTTCTTAAGCTTGAAAGAGAGACTGAGAGGGAATATGATAAAAATTTATAAAATCACAAGTGGTATGGAATAGTTAAAATAAAAAAAAAATAATTGTTTAACCTTAGAAACAACACTATAATACAAGAGGATGTTAAATAAAACTAACAACCAGAGGTTTAAAAACAAATCGTAAGAAGTTTTTTTTTTTTTTTTTTTTCATGCAGCACACAATTAAGCTGTAAATGTTTTTGCTAGAGAACGTTTTCCTGACAAGTAACAAGTTTAAAATTATATTCTTGGGGGAATTCCACGCTAAAAAAATTTTTTGAACATTTAGTGCACACTTTTAAAATTCTGTATGCTTTATTTGTAATTTTTGTGCTGAATTCCTACAGCAATAAGTCTGGTCTCTTCTAGGCTTGAAATTCTTCCCTCCCAGGCTTTTCCCTCCTTGGGCTTAACCCTTCCCAGCAATATCACTTTCCAGGTGCCACTCACCCTAGCTCATTCTCTCACCCCAATTTAGCTTGAACCCCCTCCCCCTCCTCTGGTAGGTTCAGCCTCCTTCCTTTTCTTTCTTTCTCCATTCTGCCTCTCCCGTTAACTCCCCCTCCCCAGCAAGATTACCAATTTAAATAGCCCCAAGGTCTCTCCCCTCCACCAGCACATCCCTCCCTCCCCTCCCCCCTTGAAAAAAAGAAAGAAAGAGAATAATCATAGAGCAAGAGTTGGAACGGCTGTACATCAGGTTGCATCATTATCCTGGGTTGGACTTGAAGCTACATGGTTAAAATGAGATATCTGACCCAGGATGGTAGAGGATGACAACACCCAGTGTACAGTTGTTCACTACCTCCTCTTGGGGAAGGTGTTCATGAGAGCCTCCAATTGGCACAGAATTCCCTCAAAGGAAAAAAAAAACAGGTTTGTACAAGTTCTTGGGGGGAAAAGTCCATAGAAAAAAATTAGCCAGGTGGACTTGGGCAAGCTATTAAATGAGCTATAAGAAATAAATCTACCTTTTCAAATCTGCTGTGTAGTTGTGATTTTCAAGTCTTTATCATAATGTGCCTTATTTTTGCAAACAGCCAGCCCCCTACTGCTATTGCTTTTAATTTCTCAAGTTCACTTTATCTGAATTAGTGTACTTAATTTGGCTTTGTCCTCTTAATTGAAAATATTGCCTATTTTTTTCTTTTTATGAAACATTGCTCTCTGTTGAATGCTTTAGAATAAAATGTAGTAAGTGACCTATATAATTTCATGTTTGCTGTAAAAGATCAATCAGTCGTAAATCTGACCTCTAAAAGCCTTCATTTTAATTCTTTTCATTGACATTCTATAGATTTATGCCTCCTGATGATCCTCTTGGCCGTCATGGTCCAAGCCTTGATAATTTTCTAAGGAAGAAACCAGTTGTTCCTGAACATAAGAAGCAACCATGCCCATATGGTGGGTGACCTGTTTTGAATAATTTTACTTATGTTAGCTTTGTTTTTGGCATAGAGAGGAGCTGTGAAACACTAGGGCCTATAGTTGCTAGTTCTGTCACTCATTGTGCAACCTTGAGTAAGTCCCTAACGTTACTGTACTCAACTTCTGGATACAGAAAAATAATGTACTTTATATTGAACAACATTAAGATAACTTAAATCTGAGATTTTTTTTAAATTTGATTTTATTTTTGAAGAGTCATATATCAGGATAGGTAATGTAGCCTGAACCTAGGATATGAAAGGAACCTGATCCCAGTTCCAGTAACCCAAAACATTAGTAGTGAGTTTATTTCTTTCCACACTATGATGTAGGCTGGATTATTTGTTCTTATCAGTACCCCTTCAGTAACCTTTTGCCAAATGTAGATTTGTTTTTGCTAGTATACTCTTTAAAGATTTGCACACAAGGCAATGTCCTATACAGGCTGCTTTGATCTTTGTTTTGTCATACACAACATGCATCTCAACTTCACTCTTTGATAAAGTATGCATTTTACAGTCTCGTGAAATGAGCCATTTTCAAATTTATTTATTTTTTTTCAACTTGAAATTTTCATCAAAGTTTAAATTGGGGGTTCTCAACCAGTCCTAGAGGCACACCCATCCAGTCAAGTTTTTAGGTTATCCACAGTGAATTTGCATGAGATAGATATCAGATCTGTATTATGCATATTCTTTGTGGACATCCTGAAAACTTAACTGGTTGGATATGCCCCAGGGGCTGGATTGAGAACCACTGGTTTAAATGATATAGCTGTATTCATAACAGGTGCTCCATGACAAACATCATTATCCCATTACATAGAGCTATGTAATATCAAACCTCCAAGTTAGTTAACTATAACATCCAACCTTTCAGTCCCCCAACCCTAGCTATCAAAATATCTCAAAATTACATTCTATCATTTTTCAGATTTACGCAAACAGCCGTGATGGAATTTAATAACACATTTACAAGGAAAATTCAACTTGAATAATCCCCCCAAGCTGGTGAACCTGAGAACACATTTCTAAAAACTGTTTCCTTCTCTTCTGAATCGTTCGCGCAACATCTGAATAAATTCTAATCACACAATTAAGAAACTTCACATTCTTTTTCAAAAAGAAATAACCACAATATCCAGTCTTTACCTAGTCCAAATTTGAAGCTTACTGTGTCAAAGTTGCTAGTAAACCTCCCTGAACATTGCCCTCAATAAATCATGTCACAGAGAGCTCGTTAAAATTAGTATCTTGTCCTGTTGTGCTAGTTGTTCCATAGTTTGCTTTACAAAAGGAGATAAATAATAAGCTTTAGCAATAGTTAGACAAGACTGTTCAGGTATATTCAAAATTTTAAAAAAAAACTGTTTCTTCAAAGTCATAACAGGAGCAGTTGATTATAGTTTGGAAAAATTAGCAAATCGAAGAGACCTCCAACAAATTATTTTCTAAACTTTATATTTTATGATGTACTAAAGTATTATCAGCAAATAAAAACAGAATGGTGGTGGCCAGAAACTTGTATTAACATCTGTAATAGCATTTTGCACTCCCTTTTCCTTAGATTCCACTCTTATGTTCAATCTGTGTCAAAGCACCCATTTGGGACTGAATGTAAGAATCTAATGTCTCGAACTTGGTGAAAATAGATTGGTCCATTTTTGCCAAAGTTGTCCCAGATCACATCTATTGTAATTAAAGAAGGTTTCAGGAGACAAGCTAGAATTTGTTCAGTTCTCCGTCCACCTGTTTAGACCCCAAATCCCAAGAGCTGCATTCTATCAAGTCCTTTGATCCACAATGCCACTGGAGGCAGATTGAACTCAACCTTCATGCAGCAGGAGTTGTCCTGGCATCAGGGTATCCAGACCTACATATAGATTTGTGCTTATGTTTTATTTTTAGAATAAGTTGTTCTTAGATTTCAATCAGTCTCTCTCTCTCTCTCTCTCTCTCTCTCTCTCTCTCTCTCTCTTTTATATCTTGATGTTTTATTTTGTAAATTGCCTTATGTGTTCTGGAAAGGGTGGTGTATTAAATCCAATAAACCAGTAATAGCTCAGGGCAAGTTACATTCACGTATAGTAGATATTTACCCTGTCTGTAGAGCAGGAGTTTTTAACCTAGTCCTCGGGGCACACCCAGCCAGTCAGGGTTTTCAGAACATCCCCATTGAATTCAGTGGAGATATCCTGAAAACCCCGACTGGCTGGGTGTGCCCCGAGGACTGGGTTGAAAACCTCTGCTCTAGAGGGCTTACAATCTAGGTCTGTACCCTAGTCAGTGGAAGGTTAAATGACTTACCCAAGATCACAAGGATTTGAGCCCTGGCCTCCCTTGTTTTCAGCTTGCTGCTCTAAACTTTAGGTTTTTCCTGGGGATACTGTAGAAGAAGCATTCACAGCCTCTGGAAGAAGAGGTCCCAGATGCACAACAGTTACACTTAATAGCCAAACATAATACCCATTATTACAGAGTCCTGAAAGGAGAACTGGTGCATGGCCCCAGGTTGAAGACATTCACTATGATGACTGATTTAAGTGATTTGGAAGGTTGTATAAAATTGGAGAAAATGATAGGGGCCCTTTTACTAGGCAACAGTAAATGGGGGCCTGCACTAGTGTCGGCACTGAGGCCCCCTTTTACAACAGTAGGTAAAAAGCTGTCTTTTATTTAAAAAAAAAAAAAAAAAAAAAGGATGTGTGGTAATTGAACCACTTGCCGCACAGCCATTTCAGGTGGAGCACTTAACCGCCATCCATTAAGGTGGCAGTAAGGGCTCCTGCGCTAACACGGTGGTAACCAGGCATCATGAGGCACTGCCCGATTACCGCCGAGTAAACACCGTCACTAGAAAAATAGAAAATATTTTTGTAGCGCTGAAAATGGCGCACACTGGGATGGGAATTACCATTGGGCTGCTGCAGTAGCCCGGTGGTAGTTCCTGTTTGGCACACGGTAAGCCCACGGTTGGCTTACCACTGGCTGCTTAGTAGATGGGCCCCATAGTTAAGAACCAAGAATTATGGCATTAGAGTCTAGCAGACCAGGATGCCCAAAGGAGCAGAAAGAAACTGTTGGGCTGGGCCAAAAAATAAAGCTAAAACCATGGTGTACTGAAAATTATATGACACTTTTGTCATCTTGTTTTACAGGAAAGAAATGTACCTACGGACATAAGTGCAAATACTATCATCCAGAAAGGGGTAATCAGCCTCAGCGATCTGTAGCTGATGAACTTCGTGCTATGTCTAGAAGCACAGTGGCCAAAGCTGCAAGTGAAGGAGGACTGGTAAAAAGTAATAGTGTTCCTTCAAGTATCAAAATTGATAGCACTTCTGATGTAAAACGTACTGCTCCAAAGAGGCAATCTGATCCTAGCATAAGGACTCCAGTCTACCAAGACTTGGAAGAGAAGCTTCCCACCAAAAACAAGTTGGAAACCAGGTCTGTACCTTCTTTAATTAACATACCAAATCCTTCAACTGCAAAACCCCAAAGTACTGCACCTTCAAGCAATGGCATTCCTTCTGCAGTCCATTTTCCACCTCAAGAACAAAGACAACAGGGACAATATCCCCAAATAATGATGGGAACCAAAAATCATGGAAGCATGCTTTATGACCAGTACCCAAAATGTGATTCACCCAGGGACGTAGGATATTTGTCTGTAATGAATGCGTATTCACACCTTAGTATTTCTGGACCACGAAGTCCTGAAAGACGCTTTTCTTTAGACACAGATTACAGGATTAGTTCAGTGGCCTCTGACTGTAGTAGTGAAGGAAGCATGAGCTGTGGCAGCAGCGATTCATATGTGGGTTATAATGATCGGTCTTATGTTAGTTCTCCTGATCCACAATTAGAGGATAATTTGAAGTGTCAACATGTGCAGCCTCACAGTCGCCTTAATTCACAACCCTTCATGCCAAGTTATCATGATTCTTTAACCAGAGTGCAAAGTTATGGCCATGAGGAACCAAAGCATCATAAGCCTCCATATACCTACATGGCTGTTCATCTGTCGCATCCTGTTGTTGGTACATGCTCTAGTTGCCCCAATGATTATCCTGTTTCTCAGGGTTCACCACATTCCAAAAATATGCATATGGGGAGATCCCTAGTATCCACGAGGATAGAGAGCATCTCGGATTCTCGTTTGTGTGAAAGCTCTCCTTTAAGACACAGGAAACCTTATTCAAGCCAAGATGGGATTGGAAGTTGGGAAAGGCACAATTATGGTATTGATGTATATGGTTATCGCCAGACTTATTCCTTGCCTAGTAACCCTTCACAGCCATGTTATGAACAGTTTGCCTTCCAAAGCTTACCGGAGCAGCGAGATCAGATATGGAGGATACCTTTCTATGGAGGACCACAAGAACCTCAGAGATATCAGGATACCCGGGAAAAGGTTTACATAAATCTTTGCAACATCTTCCCAGCTGATCTGGTGAGGATTGTTATGAAAAAGAATCCTCATATGATGGATGCTCAGCAACTTGCTGCAGCCATTTTGGTGGAAAAATCACAGCTAGGGTATTGAGAGATGATGCATCTATGTGGTGTTCATTATTTTTCTGGTGTTCAGCTCAAATGCTGAGGGCAGTTTGCTACAGTAGCATTTGTGATCTTCTTCTCAGCAAGAAGATTTATAGTAATCCATTTATGTGAGAACTGTATCATGAATACTTAATCCCATGATTCAAGGTATCACGTTATTTTTGCATTCTAATTTGAAACATTTTAACCTCAAATTCTTGCAAAGTTGTTTTTCTGACTAGTTCCATTCAAGCTTCAGTGAAGGTATCTGGCTTGTTTCCTTATTTTGGTATTTGAAACTTTGGTTTACATATAGCACTTTTGTATTCTTGCTTACTCCACCTGCTTATTTGCTTTGGGTACTCTTCCAGCTGCAAGGGCCTGACTAATTTAAAGTAAGTTAAGAGTATATTAGTAAACCTATATTTTCAAGTCAAGTTTAATTTGTACATTTCACAGCAATTAAGTTATTTATTCTTGCATGGACTACTTTGTGCTATATAATCATTATTTATATAAGACAAAGTTTTTAATATAGCACTGATTTTATTTTCATTTTTTATTTTTATAGTCATGGAAATTACTCATTGGTAAAATGGGTAGTAGATTTAGTTACTTACCATATGGCACTTTTATGTAGTTTTGTTTTAATATGGTTGACTTGAGAGCAGATGCAATCAATATTAAGGTAACAAAAATCAATTATGTATGTTTAAGACAAGAGTCTTATGATGGGGGGAGGTTATAGAATTATCTAGTTTTCCCATACTTTTAATAGAATTGGGCTTTGAAGATTAAAATTCCATTCTGCTGTTGGTCACATCGTGTAGACGTTCCCATATTGATACATCATTATGCTGGATACAATGAATTTACAAGATATATTGATATATCTTTAGATATAAATGAACATTTTTAATTTTATTAAACATACCATTTTAAAGTAGCCCCAGCCTTTATTGAGACTGGTCAGAGACTGTTCTGTTTGAAAGTATGTAATATTTAATTGATGATGCACTAAAGTAATAAATGGGGATTTAAGTACTAATTTAAACAGTTCTGTAAGATACTGTAGACTTTCCTTGAGGGCTTTTTTTGTTGTGGGGTGGTGGGATGGTAGTGTTGTACTAGAACTAATTCTTGCCATTAATACTTTTCAGTTTAAAAACTGTCAACTCTGTTTCAGAAAGGGATATTTCTGGTACTTGTCGTGGGTTTTGTTAGTTGCTCTTAAATATTGTAGAAGTCTTCTGTAAGTTTTACAGTTTGTCATTGATAAGCAGTGGGATATTATTTTTGCAGCTGCTCATTGCCTATAACATTAATATACTCTGAAGTCCCTTTTTGCCTGTTAGAGTTCTCTGAAGACACTCTAGGTCCATGGTTTGCAACCCAGTCCTCAGGGACCACCTGACCAGTCAGGTTTTCAGGATATCCACAATGAATATGCACAAAATGTGGTCCTGCACCTGCTCCATTGCATGTGTTCTGTCCTTGCAAAGTATTCCTAACACAGACAGTTAGTATAAAGCAGCATATAGAACATCACTATGAGAAGACTCAGAACTCTTGAACCAAAATCATCTTTAATGCAGTAATTAAACAAGGAAAAATAACTTAGTTCAGATGTACTGGACAAGAATTTTTGCCTCGCAAACTTGGAGTCTGTTCTTCAACCAGCTCTCTCTCGGGCAAAAGAGACTGGGAGAATTTCAGCCACAGGGTAAAATTTATATTGGTGAAATCTGGATAGAGTCACTGTAGCTTGAAGGGATCATACAGCATAAGCAATTTCAATTCACAGAAGAAACATGCTGCAGATTAGAGTTGCCAGACAGTGAAAAATTTCATGCTGGGAAAGTATTTTAGTTGAGTTTTATTAGCGCTTGCTATACCGCCTTTGCCAACTCAGCAGATTAAATTGGTTTACAAAAAAAATCAAAAACAAGTCTAAGTAAACAGGAACTACAATATTTTAGAAAAGATAAAAGCCATCCATACAAGCTACAATCAGGGGAAAGACTGGTTCAGGGCAAGGGAAAGGAGAGGGGGGAAGGGAGAAGAGGGACAGGTAAGGTACTTCTGGAAATGAAATCGTCCAAAAGAAAAGAAACCCAGGGCTTCTTTTACAAAGCCGCACTTGTGATTCTCGGTGCGGCAAATGAGAGGAAGCCCATTCAGTTCCTGTGGGCTTCCTCTCATTTGCCATGCGGGAATCGCTAGCATTGCTTTGTAAAAGAAGCCCCCAGTTAGTTGGTACCTAAATAAATAAAGTAAAAAGCCAGGTCTTTAAGGCTTCTTTAAATTTATCGTATGATGATTCACATCTAATTTCTTTTGGAAAAGAGTTCCAATGAAAGCAGGCGGAGAAAAAGAAAGCACAGTGACATGTGAATTCCAAGCTGGCCTTTTTTGGTGTACGGAGAACCAAATGGTGATAAGTAGCCCAAAAATAGCAATGCCAAAAACAGCTATGTGAGGAGTGGTGTGGGGGTTCCTGTCCATCTGCCCCTTCTCCGTCTGTCCTCACCCACCCACCCCCCACGGCAGGTAGTCACTGCCTCGCCCATGCTGTGCTTACTTTGCTGCCTCCTCCTCCTCCTCACCCCTCCAGCCTGGGACTTGATGATGAATCTGAGGACATAGGCATGAATAAGAGAAGCTATTGGAGCCCCAGACTGAGGCTTGAAATGCAAAGAGCTCAGTAGCCAGAACTGGAAACAGCTGCCCCCCCCCAAAAAAATAAAATGCACACACGCGCTAAAGGTAACCGAAAAATCCACGACCACTGAAAATTTTACACAACTGACTTTAAAAACCTGCCCAATTGGAAAACTACATAGTTGGCATCTCTGCTACAGATGACTTTTACAGACCCAATGGAGAGAGAGGGAGCAACTTACCCAGCAAACTTAGAGAACAAGGCAAGCCAATAAAAAGAGACCCATAAGACACAGAGAACTGGACGTGCTCTGAAAGAGCCTACTACAGGGAACTACAGGATTACAGGGATTTGAAGTCCTGTTATATGTAATCCTATCATCTGCTTCCATGCAAATGGAGGCAGAACAGCATTCAAATATCTCTTATTCATATTCATTGTGGATATCCTTAAAATCCCACTGGCCAGGTGGGCCCTAGGACTGAGTTGAAAACCGCTGCTGTAAATCACTATTTAATAGTTAATGTTTTTGTATACGTATTGCAATTTGAAAGCAAGGCCCTGAATAACCAGAAAGTACCTTTTGCTGTTGATACAAATTGTATCTTTTTAATTAACATGATTTTATTTTGTAGATCTATTTTATTTTGTAGATCTAGGTGAAAGTGAGGTAACTGGGACTAGTCTTTTGGGCAACATTTTATCCCCTTATTTAAAAAAAAAAAAATGTATGGTTGTCAGATTTAGAATAGGGTAGAAGAAATGTTGCTTGTTGCTTCCTTTAGAAGAAATCTATATGGCATAGTATCCATAATTTTAGTTTTTTTTATTTTCCTAAACCACAAATTTTAGCATTCTCTAATGACAAGCATAGGCAATGGAGCCACATACATGGGCCTTGTTCCAGAGCTTTGAAGGAATTTCTGCTGATTTTTCCTTATTGCTGAATCCATGGGTGCTGTTCCCCACCTTCTACTCCCACAGGAAGAGGATGCTTTTGAACTGTTTCACCGGAAATATTTGCCTCAAGTGGGTTTTTTTTTCTTCCAGTGAATGCTATTTCTTTAACTTCCCTTCCTTCTACTAGTATCCTATTTAGGGTTTTTCACATTCATTTACATTTTTTAACATTGGTTTCTCACCATGGTAGCCCTGTCAAATATTTTCTTGACCTATGTTTTCTGTGAAGATTTGGTTTTTCTAACCATAGCCAAGGAAAAAACCAGAGACTTTTAGGAGTTTCTGAAATGCTTAAAGAAGTTCTCTCTCATAAATCATCAGATCAAGTGCTATAAGTAACTTGGGACCAGATTATATCATTTCAGCTTCTGCATAAGGGTGGTATTGAGTGACCAGTGTAATTCCAGCTCAAAGCTGGGTCTCCAAACCTAAGGAGAAGGCTGAGAGATCTGTCCATGGCTGGGCTGGTGGCCAGATCTCATCAAAAAAGTTCAGCCAAATCAATTCCTTGAATTAAGGATAAGCCCAGCTTCCACCACTTTCCCTAAGTCACTTCAAAGGTCTGAAAACCTTGGCACAGGAATTGAAGCTGGCAAGCACCAAGACTGAAATCAAGACATTAGTGTTCCTCCTTGGTACTCATAATGTGATGTGGCAATACCTGACGGACGCACCAGATCCCTGTTTCAAGGTAGAGTCATGTACTTTTCTTCAAACAATATCTCCATACTACATCTTCAGTTTGTGTTGCCCTCCTGCCAGAAGGATTTGAGGATGTTCATATTAAAAATACAATACACACCAAACAAAAAAAAATACATTATAAGACAATAATGCATTAACAATATCAAAACTATATCAATAGTCCTCTATACCCCTCTTCTCACCAGGAGTTGGGATGATAAATAACAAACCAAATCACTTACCCATAGTGCACCTTAACCATCCCTCTTCAGTCCTGCAGTTCCCCAACCCATTCTTATCCCTAGCAACACTCAGAGCAAAGGCAGACAAGATTATCTTGGAGGCATTAGATTAACATCTTGTACAGTGAGTCCACCTGCATTTTGACAATGGGTGGTGTTGAATAATTTGCCTCAGTGATATAATCAGAGTGCCAGATGCATCACTGTAGACACTAGGCACAGGCTGCACTTAAGTCTCGTTGCCCTTGATACAGTGAGCTTTGCTAGTTTCCTTTCAGTCTCTGTCCCTAGAAAATGTGTTGTGTTGTGTTTTTGTTTTTTCGCTTTTTATTTTTCTATTTTTTATCAAATCTGGGTTATCCCCACTTTTTGTACTTTGGCCAACCTGTTCATAAAATTTAAGAAGAGTTAAATTTGGGGGATTCTTGATGAGTCTCTAAATCTGGCATATCTGTGAAGAGTAGTACTTGAACATGATTGATTTCTATATATCCTGAGTCCTTTCAAATATTAACCCCCCCCCCCCCCCCCAAAAAAAAAAAAAAAACATTCTTCCCTTCCCAGCTAAAGATGTTTTCTTTCCCACCTATGTGCAGAGGATGACCAAGGTGTAGCCCCTTTAAAGGACTCAAAAGAGCCTGTGACTCAGCCTACTGAAAGACATGGATACACTTAAGGAGTTGGAGGTAATGTCTGTTCACCCTCCTCATGTCTTTGGGGCTCCCTTGAAGAACACTCAAATATGGTGCTTTTGTTAGTAAGCACTATAATGCTTGCAGATTTGAACAAGGTCTAGCTAATTCACCATATTTATACTAATTGAACCCACTTTCAAAAAGTGTAAGATGTATGCCTCTCTCACCAGGTTTAAGTCTCTATAGTTCATTGGGAAGTGTCTGTTTAAAAATGCTGGGTTCTTATGCATAACTGAATCTTAGATCAGTATAGTAAGTTACTTGTACATTTTGGAGGATGACATGGAAATTTCCGCTCTCATCCTAGAGGAAGTACCCTCATTGCCAGAGGAGAGGAGTATGAGATGCATCCAGTGCAGTTGGCCTGTGCTGATAAAGAGTAGCCTTTTTGTTGGAAGCAGCACTTCCAAACCTAAGGCTCAAGGACTCATCAGCATAAACAAAGAAGCCAAGAACCCCATTTGACCACCTAAACCAGTGTTTAGTTTTTAGCTTACATTTTCAGTTTTTAAGGCGTGTTCAGGGTCGATTACAAATTGAAGGAAATGCAAAACAAAAGTTGTTTACTATTTATGTTTTTATAATTCAAACTGACAAAAACTAAATATACATTACCTCCGGCAAGGCCAGTACATCAATAATTTTGAGTTGACTGGGTCCGAAGTAAATAGTGAGCCTTCTATTTTGTATGTCAAATAATTTACTTGTAGGTAATGAAGGTGTGATCTCTCGTACACCATTAGCCCCTTTTAGCCTATGAAAACTGGTTCCTCTGAGTTACTGAACATAAGAATTCCCAAAGTAGATCACACCAAAACACCATTTGGCCCAGTACCTTGTTTACAACAGTGGCCAGTCCAGGATAGGTACCTGGCAGGATCCCAAAAAGTAGATTCCATGCTGCTTACCACTGGGGAGAAGCATTGGATTTCCCTGTTTACATTAGTAATGGTTTTTGAATTTTTCCTCCATGAACTTGTTAAAACCTTTTTTAAGCCCAGCTATGTTAACTTCTTTTACTGCTTGCTTGCATACATACTTATATATTATTTGTATACCACCTGAAAGTTAATTAAATCTATTGAAGAAGAAAGCCTTTTAAACCCTTTTCACCCTGAACCACAAGACACATCTCTTCCAAAAGGTCAGCCCCAATACTGTAAATATCTAAATAAAATTAAGGAAATAGCCAGGTCTTTAAAGCTTTTCTAAAACTGCCATCCTCTTGCAATGAATTCCAGAGCTTAATTATGCTTTGAAAAACACTTTCTCTGAGATGGTTGCAAGCTGATTCCTTTTGGAAATCTCTTCAAATTGCTCAAAAGAGCATTGAGGCTCTCCCTACTTTATTGTAACTTATCTAGAGCACTTTTTGTGTGTCTTCTTGCAAATTCTCCCATTTCAAATTGTGCTCGCTGAACATACAACCCATCCTGGACTTGAGGGATGATGTAGATGAGCTACTTTCCCAGTAGAGAATTGCACGGGGACAGAAATTACACCCATACCCACCCATACCTGCTAAGATCCATTCTATTCCCACTATTAATCTCCTCCATCCCCACCCATATTGCAGGAGTCAACACTATTATTTACTTGCAGCCATCTATTTCTTCCCAACCCCAACAGTCTCCCATGGTTTTTTTGATGGTATTCACTTTTCAACCAATGAATGCTCCAACTGTCTGTCTGTCTGTGTCTCTCTCTCTCTCTCTCTCTCTCCCCCCCCCCCCCCCCCTCTCGTACTGGTGCTTCAACTACCTCTCACTGCATTCCAAGCCTTATTCTGGAGTTACTATTCATTTTGATTACACTCCCACGGAAATCCTATGGCAACTTCTTCCGTATCCACAGGAATCCCTTGGGATTCCTGGAATCCTCATTCCCATGCAGCTCTCTACTTCCCAGAGCCACTAGTTTCAGCAAGAAAAATCATTCTATGTCACCCTCATTAAGATGAGGGTAGTTCTAAATCCTCTGAAGTGTTGTGAAGACTTTTGGAAATTGAGTGGCCAGTAAAAATGTCCTGGCTCAGGCAGACACAGCCAAGCATTCATCTTCCTGAACAAGTACAGAAACATAGAAAGTGACACGAGGCCACTGCTATGTTCACCTTAGAGATCCTCTGTGTTTCTTTTACTTTCTTGACTTTAGATATCACTATCAATAAGACTTGTATACCGCTATATCCCCTGTAGGGTTCAACTTGGTTTACAAAACAGAAGTTAGAAAGTATACCAAATAACACCCACACCCCCAATACCTCCTGCTTCTATATTATTTATTTGTCAAATAGGAACATTTTAATTTTTTTCTAGAAGATCGGACAAGATGATTCTAATCAACTATAAGCAGGCAGGCTATTCCATACTGAAATTATAAAAAAGGGATATAAAGTACTAGAGATACGCAAGTACCGAATGCCTCGTATGCAAGGAGGTTGAAACATTAACGAACTATAAAACCTGGATGAGAAACAACGTAAAGAAGGTTGCAGTAAATCATTTAGTAATTGAGGTTAATCCATACACCAGACACTGAGGCTCATTTTCAAAGCACTTAAACTTACAAAGTTCCATAGGTTACTATCCAGCATATTTTTGAAAAAGAAAGATGCCCATATTTCGACCCAAATCGGGAGATGGGCGTCTTTCTCCCGTGGGCGAACAAATCGGTATAATCGAAAGCCGATTTTGGTCGTCTTCAACTGCACTCCATCGCAGGAATGAACAAAGTGGATGGGGGGCATGTCAGAGGCGTGGTGAAGGCGGGACTGGGGCGTGGTTATTGGCCGAGGAGAGATTGGCGTCTTTAGCTGATAATTGAAACAAGAAGGGCGTTTTTGACGAGAATTTGGTCCGCTTTATTTGGACCCTTTTTTTTTTCAGGTCCAAGTCCCAAAAAAGTGCCCCAACTGACCAGATGACCACCGGAGGGAATCGGGGAACACCTCCCCTGACTCCTCCAGTGGTCACTAACCCCCTCCCACCAAAAAAAACCCCACTTTACAAACTTTTTTTTCCCAGCCTGTATGCCAGCCTCAAATGCCATACCCACCTCCATGACAGCAGAATGTGTTCTATCCTCTGACAGCCTTTCCCTGGTTCTGATGTGGCTCTCGGGTGAGTGTGACACCTTTTCTGTTATGCGCACTGCAGAGTCACATCAGCAATGCATTGTGGTGGGTGTGTAGGGTATTGGGCTCCGTGATTCCACTAGCTTGTGTTAAATGCTCACGATGTTGGTAGTTGGTAGGCTCTACTCTCATGGTGCTTTTCCCTCTGCTTACTGGGTCAGGGTGTGCCCTGTTTTGTTTCCGGTAGTCCATGAGGTAGTGGCCATTTTTGTACGCCAGTTTTAGCTCCCTTTCATGTGATACCCACGTTACTGAAAGTGGGCATTGTACAGCATTCTGCCAGCTCTGACTTACTGCTAATCTCAGTACCATGGAGACTCTTTGCCAGTGGGGCACAACCTCTGATCTGCAGTTAACTGTGAGTAAACATGCTTATTCCAATAAAGGAATAAGCATCCCGAAGACCAGTATTGAGAGTAAACATTATTTTTTCTGACACAATAGTATTTATTTATTTATCTGTTTGTTGCATTTGTATCCCGCATTTTCCCACCCATTTGCAGGCTCAATGTGGCTTACATTGTTCTGTCATGGCTATCGCCATTCCAGAGTAAAAGATACAATTGGTAATTACATAACGAACATGGGAGACATAGTGAAAATTAAGCAATCAGGTATAAAGAGATTACATTTGGAATAACAGATAAAGCGGTAATGCATTAAAGTTCATATGATGGATCGTTGTGGTATGCTCTGTTGAAGAGGTAGGTCTTCAGTGATTTCCGAAAGTTGGTTAGGTCGTGTATTTTTTTCAACACTGACCCAAATAAGCCAGTGTCACTTAACTTTCCCAATAACAAGCTGTGATGTACGTCAAAAGCTGCTGAGATGTCAAATTGAAGTAGAATGACTTGCTGACCCAAAATTTTTTTTCACATAAGATGTTAAGATTAGTAGTAGTAGTATCTCTGTGCTATGTGCCGGAGGGAAACCAAACTGACAATAGCGTACGCATAAAACTCTTTCCAAATAAGCTGCAAACAGTTTACTTACAAGAGTTTCCATCAATTTTGTAAAGAAAGGAATATGGTCTAAAACTCGCAGGAAGAGAAAGATCCAAACTAGGTATCTTAGGAAAAAGCGTCAAAACTATTCTTCCCATATCACCAGCTAAAAGACCTAACCTCAGTAGAGCATTAACAGGTGAAGTTAACTAACCCAACAAATAAGTAGGACATTCATCCAAAGAGCAGTGAGAACGTGACAGTTTTCTTAACAAAGATTCCACATTTTCCTTCATACCCACAGAAAGAGAGTTCCAACATTGGTCCACTTTTATTTCATAAATATCTAACTGACTAACCCCCTTCTCAAGGTCTATTTGAATTACTTTATGATCAAAATAATCATCCAGTTGTTGTGCTGGAGGAGAATGAGGCTGACCAGAATTATTTAATGATAAAGGGCTGGTTCCCATCCTTACCTGCTCCACTAGGAGGCTGTTCCACACATCCACCACCTTTTTCTGTATTTATTTTCATAGACTACTTCTGAGTCTATCCCCTTTAACCCTCAACTTCCTTTCAGTTTACAAATGCCTGCCTCCTGTTCATTTATACCATGGAGTTATTTAAATGCCTCTGCCATATCTCCCCTCTCCTGTCTTTTTTCCAAAGTATGATTATTTAGACCTTTGTCACCATATGCTTTATGGTGACCACTGATCATTTTGGTAGCCACCCTCTAGACCTGTTTATATCCTTTTGAAGGTGTAATCTCCAGAATTGTATACAGTACTCTAAATGAGGTCATATCAGAAACTTGTACAGAGGCGCTATCATCTTCTTTTTCCTGTTGAGCCACTCCTCTCCTCTCCTTATGCACTCACTCATCCTTCTGGCTTGTGTTGTCACTCTCATTTTGAGCACTTGAAAGCCTTTATCCTAAAAGGCCAGCCCTCAAAGGTCCAAAGATCTCTATATGGATAACAGATTGCATATTTGTCTGCTCATTTAGTTGACCATGGAAACTAGTGGCTGACTGTGGGCTCTGCAGCACTCGGGATACTGTTGTTTATGCCTAGAAAGCTCTGAATATATCTTTTACGCAAATATGACATGGATTCACATGTTCCATGTGTGGCTCATTGCATTGCTGTCATCTTGCAACACTTAAGCAGGTAAGCAGTTTTGCATTTTCATTTTCCCTTATGTAATTAGTATTCCTTTTTGAGTTTGCTAAGACATATCTATCTGTGTTTAGCAGCATTGGTGTATTCATGTTCCTGAAACAAAAATATTCATAGTAAACTTAAAATAACGGTAAAGTGCTGCCTGAAAATTATGTCCAAATACCTTTTGAGTAGGATAAAATTTACACCACTTGTGCAACACTATGTGTTAGAACAAGTAGGATTTGGGTATACATAAATGCCTCTAAAGGCATTGTGTGTGTTTTGATATATCCAATAATCTGAACCATGTTCAGCAAACTTTAATTCAAGAAATGTTCTTTTATACAACTTGTATTCTGGATTTTAAGGTGGTTTGCATTCTTCAGTCCCCTCAAGAAAAAAGGTGGACTGCTATTCATAATAAGCTAGTGCAAGGTTGTTTGGAAAAACAATCCATCTACTTGTGAAAAAATCTTGATTTAGTTGGTCGTTATTGGTAGAACATGTTTTAATGTAGAAAGTGGTATAGCGCTCAAGACATATTTTATAGTGTTTTTTTCCTTCTTGGCTTGCTAAGAGGTACTTCACTTAGTTACATTTCTAACTAGTTTAGGTGCAGCTGTTTTAAAGTTGCAGTAATCATTTTATTTATTTTAGAATTTGTTCAAAATGAGCATTTTTTTTTTCTTGTCGAAGTGACCTTCTGCCATTAGCTGCTGAAGGCCTTTCTGTGTAGGAGAATTCATAGGAGACATTTGTACTGCTTAAAATAATGTCAGAATCTTTATAAAGCAATTAAAGTTGATCTCATTATTTATGCAAGAACTGTAGCAGCTTTTATTATGTATGTGTATTTGTGCATCTTTTAAAGCGAACTGATAGCTGAAAGCATTGAAGCCAATATTCAGAAGAATTATACGGTTAATGACTGAAATTAGCCATAAAACTCTTCTCTTTTAAAACTTTGGAGGCCACTGAATGACCTTTGGCCAAACATTTTGATGTTCGACCAGTAACTATACAGTTATGTAGAGGAGAGCTGAGAACATTCTGGAGAATGCCAATAGTTAACCAGAATGTTCTAATATTAGCACTTTCCAGTTAAGTGTTTGATTTTTGGGCCACAAAAAAGGCTGTTCTAAAATTAACTGGATACTATATCTGGTTATGTTTAGGACTATATATTTATCTGTATAATTCGAGCAAATATTCATGCAAAGATTATCCAGTTATCTTTAAGCAGATATTGGTCTGCTGAATATCTGCACCATTATTAAGCTAAATGGTCTTATCTACTTTGTACTGGAAAAAAAAACCTGTATTTGCTTTGATGTACAAAAAATAATCATTTGATAGCTTTTAATTATGTGCAATGATATTCTAGTGTAAGATGCTTGATATAGTACAAAGGACATACATTGCAGACCAGTATTGACTTTTCCATCCACTTTAAGGCACCTCTATAGAAGTCCCCTTTTATTTTTAAGAAAAGGCAGAGAGGTCCCATGGAGTTCCAAGTCAGTAAAATTTTATGGTCTTGCAGCAGGTGATTCTGGTCTCCAAATGACTACAGCAACCTTACTTCCTTTTAGAGGAAAGACAAAAGCTACAGGAAAAAAGTAATTTTCAAAAGGGGGGGGGGGGGAGGGACACCTTACATAAATTAGCCTTGTGTGGGGTTTCCATGAATCACCTCTGTCTTATATTTTGAAAGTAAAGTAAGGGGAAAGGTGGTACAATAAATGTGTGTGATGGCAAATGAATGTTTTCATTCTGGAAATTGTATGTTTTGAGGAACATAAAACATACTAGTATTTAAGATGTCTGATACTGGGTATGTCATGAATATGTCTTATTATAAAATGTATATATAAACATTAAAAGTAGGTTTTTTTCCCTTGATTTTGGTTCCTGCTTTCCTCCTCTCCACCTCCCTGCAGATTAAACCTACACAGAAAAATGTTCGGAAAATCCCCTTGACCTTACCCTGCATGCCTCCCAGTCCTCTTGGAACCACTTGCTTCTGCTCATTATGGGGCTGTTTTACCAAATGATGGTGAAAGGGCCGTGCGGTGATGTCAGCATGCGGGTTTGCCACGCACCAAGGCTACCTTTTACCGCCACCAGTAAAAGGATTTTTAAAAAATCTATGCCCCTCCCCCCCCCTTGCTAGGCTGTTTAGCTGTTGATGCTACATTGTGCAAAATATTGGTGTGGCCATGGCCCCAAAGGCCCACCCCATTCCGCTGCCTATGGAGAGGGCAACTGCCAATCTTGAGTGCATACTGCCAATATCATGAACTAAAACATTGTAGTGCATACTATCATCAAATAGCATGCACAAAAAAATAAAAGATGGAAAACAAAAATGACAGAAAAATGAGGAGGGAGAGGAAAGCCTGGCCAACAATAGCATCTATATGGTTATAGCACACTATTGCAAAACTGGATTAGTTTGCAGAGTAAGTACAAAACCTAGGTACTTTCCTTAGGTGTGCCATAACCTTGTAAGTATGCTTTATCATGTTTAATAGAGCTATTGAAAAAGAATATCATATTTTCTAAGAATTTTAATATTTTTAAATAACTTTTTAATTTAATGAAACTTGTATAAAATATTTCAAAAGCAAATTTATACTAATACAATATTTTATTGATATATAGATGTAAATATCAAATGTAATGAATCTGTGTAATATGCATATTGTGTAGGTGCATACATAGTATTATGTATTTCATGTCTGTTACTTAAATAGTGAATACACATCTTAAAGAACTATGTTAAGATTGTTGCTTGAGCTTTTATTTGTGCCAGTGGTTGCTAGCCATGGGGCTTGTTTACTGAAGTGTAGTAAGAGTTTGCTTTAACAGTCTAAATTAACATACAAAGGCACACTTGAGGTGGCATTAAGTGCCAGCAAACTAAAAACTAACTGCACACTTGACACCGCATGTTAATTTTTGTCCATACCATGCCCAGTTCCAGCTCCATCCCGTGCTAGACAGTGCAAGATTTTTATTACACTAGCAGTTTCAACATGCAGTAATGGTTAGCACCAGCCTGCACTAATGGTTACCACATGCTAAATCCTATGCTAACTTCTTGTCACACTTCAGTAAACATACCTCTTGTCATATTTGTCAAGTAACATACCACCTAGTTTTTTGTTATAAATATGTATTCTGACCCATCTGTGTTATTTTAGCATCTACACAGTCATACACATGTGATTGGCAAAAATGATGATTTTTGTAATATAGCCTTAATGGTGTGGGTCACTTTTCTTACTGTTAATGCTTTGTCCTTCTACTACCACCTTCTGTTCACATGATATTTTCTTCTGCCTTATGTTGAAGCAATATTTATAAGAGATCTGCTTTATTACATTTGATTGAAGCTCTGAAAGGGTCTTGCCAGCTTGAGCCTTCTGAAGTTAGGGTCTGCTGGTACAGTATATTGTAACTGATTCTTGTTTTTCTTAGCAAGAGGAAGGAAAATAGGCAGTAGCTCTCTACAGTCTTAACATATCTAGACATTGCAGTGCCCTAACTGAAGAAAGCTATCTGGTATCTGAAAAGAAATAATTGAGTGAAAGCCTTAATCGGGCATAACAAATATTCTGAGACAATAGTTTGTGGAATTGATCAAATGCTAGCAGTAGGAGTGAAGGTGTCTGAGACTCCTTGCCATATCAAATAAAAATGTAACTGGTTTACAATAGTTATAGCAGCATATTGTTACACGAAATTGCTGTGTCTGTATTACTGTGAATATTAAAAGCAGAGCATTGTGGAATATTAACGGAACATTGATCCATGTTTAGAAGTAATAACCAATAAATGTTTAATTTGTTACTACTTTAATAGATCATTTATTTCCTTTCTAAGTTTTGTAATGCTGTTGAGCCATGAAAAAAAAAAAAACATTGCTTCTGAAAAGAGAGAGTTATAGTGTAAACCATACATGGTAGCAAGTGTGCATAAAATCCATTTGTTAGGTCTTTTCAACTAGTCTTAGGGGGTAGTTCTATAAAATGGCACCTAAATGTAGGCACAACAAAGAAGCGCACTTAGTGCCAATTCTATAACGGCATTAAGGCGTTCCTAGCCCGCTTTGGTGTACCAAAACATAGGCGCAACAGTTTACCCCAGGTCAATGGCAGGAATAAGCTGGTGTACCTAAGAGCGCCTTGCAATGCGTGCATCTGATACAATTTTGTAAGGTGCAGCATAGCTAGGCAGAAGCACCCATGTCATGCCTATGCTCTACCCACTGGTACAGCCTATTTGCTGTTATGCACCATGGGCTAGATTCTATTTATAACACCTAAAAAATCAGCACCAAGAAAAATACACCTAGGCATATTCTATAAATGATGCCTGAAGTTAGACGCGATTTATAGAATATTCCTAAATTTAGGCATAGTTGCCCAGCACCCATTTCGGCTATATTTAGTCACGGCCACTTAAGTCAATTAAAACCTGGTATAAATGCCGATGCCTAAGTTACACACGGAACTGGCATATTCTATAACACTGCGTGTAAATTCTAGGAACACCTACGTCCCTCCCATGGCCACACCCCTTTTTCAGATCTGCGTCTTAGAAATTATGCACATCACTTTATAGAATACACTTAGAAAGTTGTGCATGTAAATTCTAATTAAAGCTAACTAGTGGCAATAGTTGCTTGTTAAGCGCTTGGCACTGATTGGCTTTATTAAGCCAATTAAGTTGAACCCCCAACTCAAATTGCACTACATAGAATTTGGGGGCATGTGTCTAGCGCACCAAGTTTATAGAATAGCACCTAGCATATGTGTATAAATAACAATTTGTGATATCGTTCATGCATGTAAGTACACCTATTCTATAAATTAGTATGTGTAATTAGTGCCTAAAATTAGGCACCTTTTATTGAATTGTCCTTTTAGTTTTTTATAGGGAGCCATATAATTGTCCAATTAAAAATGAGTTTTATAGTTATAATTATATATACATACACATAATATATATGTATTCTTAAGGAGAAATATCTAAGTTTTATAGTTGTAATACACACATAATAGCTATTGTAAAGGAGAAAAATCTAATTTGTACAGTAATGACTTTTTCACATCCGTAAATCAGTTGTCTATATTACTGATTTATGTTGGTCTGTGTTGTGCAGCACACAACTGAAATAATATATATTAATGCTTATGTACATCAAGGTACATATAAATTGCATATTATTTAACAAGGACTTTCTGTCTTTATATGTGCTCAGCACTGTTCCTGGAATATTTTACAGTTTGTGTTCTCTACCACATGTAGGTTAAATCAGTGTTTTCAAGCTGGTCCTGGAGTATCCGTTCCCTGTCACCACATAGCCAGTTTGGCTTTCAGGATATCCAGAAAGAATATGCATGAGAGAGATTTGTTTGTAATTTTGTGGATATCTTTAAAACCAGTACCCCTGAACCAGCCTGGAAAACACTGGGCTAAACGTTTTGTGTTGTTTTAGGACTAAAGCAATAGGCATTATTCAAAAAAATTATATATATTTTCTTTGCATACAGCATGGGGAAAGTACTTTTTCATTTAGCCGCAGAGCCTTATACAGTCTTCCATTCCTCCAATTAAGTCTAACCAGTGGTGTTACCAGTACTTTGCTAAAAGAAAATTCTGTTTTGAACTTGGAAATAAAGATTAACAAAAAGCTGTGATTCTAACTTTTTATTGGATTAAGTACTAGCCTTCAAGCGTTCTGCTCCCTTTAACTCCAGTGCTTTTGCAACTTAATTGTTGATCTTTTATTTTTTTTTGTATCGAAAGGGACTAATATGCAATTGTAGTGCATTATTAATGTTTTCAATAAAAACAGTTACTGTATATATCATGCAAAATCTTTTCTAGATTTGGATTCAAATTTGCTCCAAATTTTTACTTAATTTCTTTCAAAACATATTTTTTAAACAAAAATCTGCCATGTTTTTATACTTCATATAATACAGTAAGGTAAAGCAACCTTAGATCGTACGTAAAACTTATGGGATACTATGGTTTGTAAGCCATTAGTTTTAGATACTTTAAATTTTTTTGTATTTAAGAGATGATCATATTTAATAGACTTCTTGGACCAGTAATGTAGCCTAAAGGTTTATGGGAACTTTTTGCTGCATATAATTCCCATTTCTGATTTCAGTATTGTTGTACAATAATATATGTGTATAAATATATGTAGTATGTTCTTCCACTGCCAAATGTTTGTTTTTGTGCATCTATATGTGGTGCCACAACTGAAATGTGCTACAACAGATTTATTTCAGATTTTAACCAGAAATCTTAAACATGTACCTGAATTCTACTGTTAATAAATAAAGAAAAAAATGCTTACTCTTTGTTTTTTTTTTAATTGACTTAAGAAAATACTTGGAGCATCTCATTAATAGAACTTGTAGGTAAGTTCGATTTTCAGATCTCTTCTGTGATTAATTGTGAAACCTTATGTTTAGCATGTAGTAAAGCAAATCAAGAAACCAAGTTTGGTTACCTGTGGAGAGAAGTGCTGAAATCAGTAGAAGACATAAGAATATAACAGTAGCCATACTGGGTCAGGCCCATGGTCCATCTAGGTCAGGCCATACTGGGTCAGGCCAATGGTCCAATATCCTGCTTTCAGCAGTGGCCAATCCCAGTCACGAGTAACTGGCAGAAATCCAATTAGCTGCAGCATTGCATGCTGCCAATCCCAGAGCAAGTGGTGGCTTTCCCCATGGCCATCTTAATAACAGACTATGGACTTTTCCTCTAGGAACTTGTCCAAATATTTTTTAAACCCAAATACACAAACTGCTGTTACCACATCTTCCAGAAACAAGTTCCAGAGCTTAACTATTCTTTGAGTGAAAAATATTTCCTCCTGTTTGTTTTAAAAGTATTTCCATGTAATTTAATTGTGTCACCTGTTGTTTGTACTTTTTTGAGAGAGTGAAAAATGGATTCAATTTTACCTACACCACTCAGAATTTTGTAGACCTCAATCATATCACCCCTCAGCCATCTCTTTTCCAAGCTGAAAATACCTAAGCTCTTTAGCCTTTCTTCATTTGAGAGGAATTCCATCCCCTTTATCATTTTGGTAGCTGTAATTTGAACCATTTCTAATTCACTATATCTTTTTTTGAGATACGGCGACCAGAACTGAATGCCGTACTCAAGGTGAGGTTTTATTTTATTTTATTTTTGTTACATTTGTACCTCGCTCTTTCCCACTCATGGCAGGCTCAATGCGGCAGGCAATGGAGGGTTAAGTGACTTGCCCAGAGTCACAAGGAGCTGCCTGTGCCGGGAATCGAACTCGGTTCCTTAGTTCCCCAGGACCAAAGTCCACCACCCTAACCACTAGGCCACTCCTCCATCATAAAGCGATACAAAGGCATTATTATATCTTATTTTGCATCCCTTTCCTAATAATTCCTAGCATCCTATTTGCTTTTTTGGCTGCTGCCCATGTCATGTCTATGCTCTGCCCACTGGTACAGCCTATTTGCTGTTATGCACCATGGGCTAGATACTATTTATAACACCTAAAAAATCAGCGCCAAGAAAAATACACCTAGGCATATTCTATTAACGATGCCTAAAGTTAGACTTGATTTATAGAATATTCCTAAATTTAGGTACAGAAAGCACAGCACCCATTTCCTGCGGCTATATTTAGTCACGGCCATTTATGCCAACTAAAACCTGGTATAAATGCCGATGTCTGTTACGCACGGAACTGGCATATTCTTTGGCATTATATAAAATCCCCTTTCCCTTTCACTGTGAGAGCATATGGGGAAAGAAGGAAGGAAGGTGGGTGATTAACCCCTGTAGCAAGTTTGGATTCCGGCTGCTAACCAACACATTAAAACAAATTGGTTATGTTTCCTTTATTCAGAGGGATGTTTGCCATAGCAAGAAGGGTCATGAGACAGATCACTGACAATCAGATGCCTCTTTTCCTCTCATGAGCTACTTGCCTGACAAAGGGAGCCTACAAGGTTATATAGGCAACAACAGCTTACATCAGAAGGTCAGCTAACCATTCTATTCAAAGAAATCAATGTTAGCAAAAATACGAAAGAAAAGGGACTTTGACCATTAGCTAAAAACAGGTGGTTTTCAGAACAGAAAAACATATCAAATACATATGTTTCCTCAACCGTTGATAAAAAAAAAACAATTACTAATATCTTCTTATCTAACTAAAACATTTTATATGCTGCATGTGAACTGAAAAAGAAAACAATTATCAATAGTATGGCTTATTTAAAGATATGCACCTTGCCTTGAGAAGCTTATTCTCCTTCATGGAGCCTCTCAACTTCAAGCAATTTGGTTCACATCAGGGGCGTAGCCAGACCTCAGCAGGAGGGGGGGGGTCCAGAGCCCGAGGTAGAGGGAACAGTTTAGCCCGTCGCTGACCCAACCCCCCCCCCCCACGCCACTTTTGACCCCCCCCCCCTTCCTGCCGCCGCCAGGTACCTTTGCTGTCGGGGGTCCCCAACCCCTGCCAGCTGAAGTCTTCAGCGCTGGTCTCCGGCACATTCGCTGAACTGTTTCTGTGAGTCCTGATGTCCTGCGTGCACACGTGCAGGACGTCAAAAGTCAGGACTCGCAGAAACAGATCAGTGAATGCGCTAAGAGCTGCACATTCCTCTCTGGCAATTTTCTAACATTTTTCAGTCTAGAAATGTTGACCCCCAAATTTTCCAAGGCCACAATTTCTTCCTCTTGTCCATATGATATCCTCTAGGACTCATTTTTGACAACATCCATCATAAGGGTCTTGTACCGCTACATAGTACCTTTCTTTTATTACATTGCATGGGCTAACCTGTTAGAAAACTTACTAAAGCTAATTACTTTGTGAGCACTTAAACAATGTCCTACAACCAAAATACATATTACAACTACTTCCTAATTTCAAAAACGTATCCCTAACTCCAAAAGCTACAAAATAAGCTATAATCCTTATACAATCCTCTAATGTCATCTATGAGTTTCATCTGCACTGTCTGGAAGGTAAGTACAATGGTCCTCTCCAATTAAGGCGCATACTTTCTTCTTAAGAGGGCAAAACAAAATCATGCAGTTATGTTACTACCTTTAACAATTGTTATCTCTTCTGATAGCTATTTCTATCCATTAAGGGTACAGTTCAAGTTTTCTCAATTATAAGGGGCAAATTGTCTCCTCATTTTGACAATTCTACCAATCTCATTCACTGTTCACATTCTAGCATTCCATTATGTTCTCAGCCTTTATATCCCACATGTCAACACAAAATCAAAATGGGTTACATAGTAAACTTACGGAAAAATTAATTCTTACCTGATAATTTTCTTTCCATTAGTCCCAACAGATCAATCCAGAGACTTGTGGGTTGTGTCCCTCTACCAGCAGGTGGAGATAGAACCTCCGAGGTTTGCTATATGTGGACCTGTGCAGCCAACTGGACCTCAGTATGAACGATACCAAAGCAATGGAATGGACATAATAGAAAACTCTACTGACATTGTCAGACCAATTGCCCAACATACTTCTACCACTTCTATATTTATTTACTTTATTTTATTTTTTTAATCTAACAAAGGAACATTCAGTACAACGGAACCTGAAAAAAACTAACCAACTGCAACAAAACCGCAGACAGTAAACCCGGCGGGGGGGGGGGGGGGGGGGGGTCTCTGGAATGATCTGTTGGGACTAATGGAAAGAACATTATCAAATAAGAATCAATTTTTCCTTCCGTGACGTCCCACAGATCAATCCAGAGA
Organism: Microcaecilia unicolor; assembly: GCF_901765095.1. NCBI lineage: Eukaryota > Metazoa > Chordata > Amphibia > Gymnophiona > Siphonopidae > Microcaecilia > Microcaecilia unicolor. Next base: position 60,588,683 of record NC_044034.1, read on the forward strand.
CTTGTGGGATGTATCCAAGCAGTCCTCAAGTAGGGCAGGACACCCCCAACCCGGCAGAAATCACTGACGAGCCAAGCACCGCATCCTGCCGAGCTGCCACATCCACCCGATAATGACGAGTGAATGTATGGACCGAAGCCCATGTAGCTGCCCTGCAGATATCTTCCAGAGAAACCAAACGGGACTCTGCATAGGAGGAAGCTTGAGCTCGTGTAGAATGAGCACGAACTTGCAAAGGGGCTTGCCCAATGCCACATATGCCGAAGAGAAGGCCTCCCGCAACCAACGGGCTATGGTGTCTTGGGACCCCATATGACCCTTCTTACTGCCTCCAAAAAGAGCAAAGAGATGGTCAGAAAGACTAAATTCATTTGTCACCTCCAAATACCTGAGAAGAGCCCGTCTTACGTTGAGGCAGCGAAGAGCCCGGAATTGCTCAGGGTAAACTTCCCGGCAGAAGGCCGGCAAATGCAGGGAAACGAGAAACCACCTTGGGCAAAAATAAAGGAACTGTCCTAATCGATACCCCACCTCTGTAAAACGCAGGAAGGGATCTCTGTAAGAAAAGGCCTGCAACTCTGAAATTCTCCAAGTGGAAGTAATGGCTACTAGGAAAATCACCTTCAAGGTGAGATCCTTAATCGTAATCCCCGATGAGGGTTCGAAAGGAGGACGCTGAAGCGCTTTGAGAACTAGATTAAGGTTCCAGGATGGCAGAACTGGCACATGAGGAGGGCGCAAACGATTTAAGCCCCTCAAGAAACGAACCACATCCTGGTGGGAGGCGATGGACGCCCCCTGAAGCCAGCCTCTAAAACATGCCAGAGCTCCCACCTGCATCTTAAGAGAACTCAACGAGAGTGATTTTTGTACAGCCTCCTGAAGAAATGCGAGGATAACCGATATTGAAGCTGAAGCCGCACACCACGAATCGAAGGTACGCCACACCCTAGCATAAGCTATCGAGGTGGATCTTTTCCGAGCCTACAGCATCGTAGCGATAACCGCGTCCGGATACCCTTTTCTTCTCAACCTTGCCCTTTCAAGGGCCAGGCCGTAAGACCAAAGGGGGAGGGATCCTCCATCGTAACTGGCCCCTGCAGCAGGAGACCATCCTGCGCCGGTAGCAGAAAAGGACGATCGAACAGAAGCCTGATCACCCTTGCGTACCAGGGTCGTCTGGGCCAATCCGGGGCCGCTAGGATCACTCGACCGGGATGACTGGCAATGTGAGTCAGTAACCTGCCCACCATTGGCCACGGGGGAAAGGCATAGAACCAGGCCCCTGGGCCAAGGTTGAAGAAGGGCATCGATGCTTTCAGAGCCTAGCTCTCGTCCCCTGCTGAAGAAACGGGGAACCTTCGCATTGAATGCGGTGGCCATTAAGTCCATCTTTGGCATCCCCCAACGGGTAGTTATCTGATCGAAGGCCAGCGGGGAGAGCGTCCACTCCCCAAGCTCCAACTAGTGGCGACTGAGAAAGTCCGTTTGCACATTCTGTGACCACGTTATATGAGCTGCTGTCAAGAAAGAGATGAGTCTCTGCCCAATGGCAGATCAGAGCCGCCTCATGCACTAGGGGTGCACTCCTTGTGCTCCCCCCTGACGGTTTATGTAGGCGACTGCCATCACATTGTCCGAAAGAACTTGACCTGGGCAATCACAGAGACAGAGACTCCCGAAGGGCCAGATGAATCGCCCGTACCTCCAAGCGGTTGATGGACCATGACGCCTCCGTCGAAGTCCAAACATCCTGGGCCGTCTGTTGCAGGCAATGAGCCCCCCAGCCAGACAGTGACGCATCTGTGGTCACTATCTTCCAGTCCGGGGTTGCCAGAGGAATGCTCAACACCAAATTCTTTTGAATGAACCACCAGTGCATGATTGTGTGAAGACGGGCCGAACATGGCACCTGAGCCTCGTAATCCTCCGAGAGCGGAGACCAACAGCTCAGAAGGTGCCACTGGAGGGGGCGCATGTGAGCTCTGGCCCACTTTACCATATCCAAGGTGGAGGCCATGGAACCTAGAACTTGTACATAGTCCCAAGCCGTTGGGTTCGGAGTTTGAAACAGCACTCGTAACTGAGCCTGTAACCGCTGTGCTCGAGCTGAAGGAAGAGAAACTATCCCTGTTTGGGTATCGAAACACAGCCCCAAGTATTCCAGCGTTTGGGAAGGCATTAGGCTGCACTTCGGGATGTAGATCACCCAACCAAGCAACTGAAGCAACCCGACCACTTTGTCGGTTGCCTGCCGACTCTCCTCAAAAGAAGACGCCCGCACAAGCTAGTCATCTAGATAGGGATGGACGTGAATCCCTTCCTTCCTGAGATAGGCCACCACTACTACCAGGACCTTGGAAAAGGTCCAAGGTGCTGTGGCTAGGCTAAAGGGCATCGTTTTGAATTGAAAATGATGACCGATCACTGCAAAGCGAAGAAAGCGCCTGTGGGGAGGCCAGATTGGAATGTGTAAATAGGCCTCTCTGAGACCGAGAGAGGTCAAAAACTCCCCTGGCTGTACTGCTGCGATCACCAATCGGAGGGTTTCCATGCGGAAAAGCCGAACCCGTAAGGACCTGTTGACGCACTTGAGATTTAAGACGGGTCGCCAAGAACTGCCCTTTTTTGGCACCACAAAATAAATGGAGTATTGATCGCACCCTCTTTCTGCTGGGGGTACAGGCTGGATGGCACCCAGCCGTTGTAAGTTGATGAGGGTGTGTCGAACAGCCCGCACCTTGGAGGGACATTTGCCAGGAGATTCCAGAAAAGAGTCTACTATCGGACGAGTCAATTCTAACTTGTAGCCGTCTCTGATAACCTCCAAGACCCATTTGTCGGATGTTACCCTGGTCCACTTCACCAGGAATAGGGACACTCTGCCCCCAATAACCGGCTGGATATGGACCAGGGCCCCATCATTGGGCGGACCTGGCTGTGGGCTGGTTTCTGTTACCGGAAAGGAAGGCCCGCCTGTCACCTTAAAAGGGCTGAGGCCTCTGAGAAGACCTTGCTCTCTGAAAAGAGGCCCCGCGACCTGGATGGTAACGCCGTGTATGCCTAAACTTAGGTCTAGGTTCCGCCAGTCGTACAAATTTGGACCTGTCCTCCGGGAGGCACTGGCCCTTAGTCACCGAGGTCCTTCACAGTCTGTTCTAAGTCTGTCCCAAACAAAAGCTTTCTTCTTTATCACAATCTTGATATGCCCAATAGTGCAGTATTTATATTGTCCCATATTAAAGTTTGATGTTACAGTTATTGTCCAACATCTCTGATCTTCCACCAGAATTTGCATAAACTGCATTTCTCAATACTGGGACAATGAATCATAAACTTGTTGAGGGTCCAGTTTTAGTGTCCATTAAACTTTCTTTAACCTCAATGTTTTCCAAGATGTAGAAATGAAACATAAAACCCGACACAATTGTGTTTTGCCAACTATGGCATCTTTAAGGGTCGTTCATTCATCCCGTACTCATGATTGCCATGCAGCTCGTCTTCCTCCGGCTCCACGATCAGTAGAAAATGTATGGCAAATCCATCACATCCCTCGGCGGCACCTTGAACAGAAACGATTCCTGCCTAAAGGGCTACAGCCGAGCGAGGGCTGCCCAAAGCCCTGCGCTCTACAAGCAGCGCGATCGGTTCTGCTGGACGTCTGGATTTCCCTGCTTCCTCCAAAAGCTGCTGCTGTGTCTTGAGTTCCTGTGCTCAGTTCAGGAAGGGCGCCATCTGTTGCATGCATATATATATATATATATATATATATATATATATATATAATTTAAACCAATAAGCAAAAATGTTCTAAAAAAGGAAAAATCTAATTTCCCTTAGCTATTAAAAAAAAAAACATTTTCCTACTTAGATTATGCACCTTGGCACTCCATTGTTAATTGAGAACCTAAATTAAATCCTAAGATTCTGAGAAGACATTTCATAATTAAATTTTTTTTATATCTGTCCTTAATGTAATAGACTTAGGAACATCCAATAGAGTATTGTTAAAATATAGCAATTTAGCCTTTTGCAGAACTGTTATCTTTTCTCAGAAATATTCCAGTAATCTATACTTACTAATATTCTGAAGCTATATTCCCTTTCTAATTCCTAACATACAAGAAATACAAAGTTATGAAAATGTGTCTGCATGACAAGTAGTAATATGGGCTTTGGGTAATCTTGTGCATAATTTCCTATTGTAGCTATATATTTTAATTGTTATAGCCTTTTGTTATGCTGTAAACATGTTATTTCCTACTAAAATGTAAACCATGCTAACTGATCCTGTTACTTTGTAAGCCACATAGAACCAAACCTGATTTGGATAATGTGAGAGATAAGAATAAATAAGTGAAAATGGAAATTTATGCAACAGGTCTCAGAAGGAAAAGGAGATGACATTTAATATACCATCTTTCTGTGGTTACAATCAAAGTGGTTTACATATTATATATGGGTATTTATTTTGTACCTGGGCAATTAAGGGTTAAGTGACTTTCCCAAGGTCAAGAGAGATCACTATTAAGTTCGTGATTAGGCAGTCACCTAGGGTAGCACTTCTTTTCGGCAGCAGCATAAAGCAGCTCCAGTCAAGGCAAAGCAATAGGTCTATCAACTTCATAATCCTAAAGAATCATCAATGTATACTCTTACTAGTGGGCACTTTCTCAGTTATGTCATTTACCTGGGTAAATGACACACCATCATATCAATTAGCATCTTATAATATCTCCTTTTCTCTAACAACCATTGCAGAACAAAAGCAAAAATCTGTGTTACTAACAATGAGAACTTGAATTTAACTTTCTAGCTGATCATAAAATCTTATAATAGACATTTCTCTCTATGACTACAGCATTTGGCACAGGCATGAAAACTAAGAGATGTGGTTATGTATGAGGAGTGGCCTAGTGGTTAGGGTGGTGGACTCTGGTCCTCGGGAACTGAGTTCGATTCCCACTTCAGGCACAGCTCCTTGTGACTCTGGGCAAGTCACTTAACCCTCCATTGCCCCAGGTACAAATAAGTACCTGTATATGTAAGCCGCATTGAGCCTGCTATGAGTGGGAAAGCGCGGGGTACAAATGTAACTAAAATAAAAAATTAATTTCACAAAATATACAGAAACAGTTGAGAGACTAAATAAATATATAATCCAAAAAAGCTTTCCTAAGCTGATTCAAAGTAAGAAATACTTAGGGGCCCTTTTACAATGTGGGCTTACTGCATGCTAATTTAGGACTACCGCCGGCCCAGCGCAGCTGCCGATGGTAGTTCCGGCTTGAGAGTGCGCCATTTCCAGAGTTATCTTGCCACATGGCCATTTTGTGGGGGGGCGGGGGGGGACTTTTGACCCATGGCAGTAAAGAGGGTCCTGGCACACTTGGAAAAATTACCCCTGCCATTACCGCAGGGTCCTTTTTCCCCACAGCTTAGTAAAAGGACCCCTTCGTGTTTATTCTCAAAAATTCAAAATTTCCAAAGACACTCAAATATATAAAAGATTTTAAAAGCAGTGCCATTTTCAAACAGCCTGACTCACAACCGTGTTCAGAGCATTTAAAAATTGGGCCTCACATGAACACCCGGTGACCCTGATAAAACCAGTATATTCTGGCAAAATGGATCCCATTGGATCAGTTAGAACACTTTAATTAAAGAACTAGAATTTCAAATCAATATTTTAGCTGTGACAAGGCACTTTATTATTTATTTATTACATTTGTACCCCGTGCTTTCCCACTCATCGCAGGCTCAATGCGGCTTACATAGTAAGAAGAGAATACAATCTGTAGTATCATAATCAACAAAGGAGGTATGTGATAGAACAAATGAACAAGGAGTAAATGGGATAAGAGAGAGAGGATGGGGAAAGGTAAAGAAATGGAACAATAAAGGAGAAGTTGGGGAAGAGCATGTAGGTGAGAAGGATTGGAAGGAGATATTTCACTTTTAATTCTTTTACTGAGAAGATTTCTCTGTCATGAAATTTTATTTATAGCATGTAGCTCATTGGAATGTGAAGATTTTCTTGAACAAGGAGGAGGGTGAACAGTGGAGTGCCGCAGTGTACTGGGACCAGTGCTGTTTAACATATTTATCAATGATATGGAAATCGGAACTATGAGTGAGGTGATCAAATTTGCAGATGATACAAAACTATTCAAGGTTAAAACACGTGCGGACTGTGAAATGTTGCAGGAAGACCTTAGGAAACTGGAAGACTAGGCATCCAAATGGCAGATAAATTTTAATGTGGACAAATGCAAGGTGCTGCACATTGGAAAGAATAATCCGAATCATAGTTACGTGGGGGTCAGCACTCAAGAAAAAGATCTGGGTGTCATTGTAGATAATACACTGAAATCTTCTGTTCAGTGTGTGGTAGTGGCCAAAAAAGCAAATAGGATGCTAGGAATTATTAGGAAAGGGATGGTGAATAAGACCAAAAATATTATAATGCCTTTGTATCGCTCCATGGTGCATTCGCATGTTGAGTATTGTATTCAGTTCTGGTCGCTGTATCTCAAAGATTCAAAGAAGAGTGACCAAAATAATAAAGGGGATGGAACTCCTCTTGTATAAAGAAAGGCTAAAGAGTTTAGGGCTCTTCAGCTTGGAAAAGAGACGGATGAGGAGAGATATGATTGAGGTCTACAAAATCCTGAGTGGTGTAGAACGAGTAGAAGTAAATCGATTTTTTTACTCGTTCCAAAAGTACAAAAACTAGGGGATACTTGAGGAAGTTACATGAAAATACTTTTAAAACAAATAGGAGGAAATATTTTTTCACTCAACGAATAGTTAAGCTCTGGAACTCTTGGCCGGAGAATGTGGTAACAGCGGTTAGTGTATCTGGGTTTAAATAAGGTTTGAACAAATTCCTGGAGGAAACGTCCATAGTCTGCTATTGAGACAGACATGGGAAGCAACTGCATCTGTAACGATGCACATAATTTTTAGGAATGCCCACAATCCACCCATGCCCCTCCCATGGTCATGTTCCTTTCGAGATCCATGCGGTCCGATTTACACACACCACTTTATAGAATACGCTTAGTAAGCTATGTACCTAAATCCTAATTAGTGCCAGTTAGTATGATAATTGCTTGTTAACATCCAATTGGCACCAACTGGCTTGTTAACTAATTAAATTCCATGTGCAAATTGGCTAAGCATGCTGATTTGTGCACAGAACTTTAGTTGCTGTTAGAATCCGGGGGAATGTGTGGAAGAGAAGAGCTAGTCAAAAAATATATTAAGGTAAGTAAATACGAGGTATTCCTTTTATTCTTTGTTTCTGTTGATTAACCTTTATTTCTATACATTTCTGGTGAGCACTAAAGTTATTAGTATACTTTAGGGGTATAAAAGTTTGTTTTTTTTTTTTTTTTTTTAAGTAATTTTGTTTAGTTTGCCTTATTGTTTTCAAGATTTTTTTTTTTTTTTTTTTTTTGGGGGGGGGACAATGTTGTCAATAGTGCGTCCCATTATTCAAATAGGGATCACGAAGCTGCGTGTGGCAAAAGGAGGCCTGCACTGGCAGCATGTGTTTTTGACATGCGCCAAGGCCCCCTTTTACTGCAGCAGGTAAAAAGCCAGGTTTTCTTTTTTTTTTCAAGAAATGGGCAAGTGAAGCACGTTGCGTGGCTATTTCGAGAGGGATGCACTTACTGCCACCCATTGAGGTGTTGGTAAGGGCTCCCGCGCTAACCCGGAGGTAACCATTACCGCTGGGTACACACCGGCGCTACAAAAATTGAAAACTTTTTGCAGCGCCGGAAATGGCGTGTGCTGGGGGGAGGGACCTACCGCCAGGCTGCTGTGGTAGCCCGGCGGTACTTCCCTTTTAGCAAGCGGTAAGCCCGCATCAGGCTTACCGCTGCTTCGTAAAAGGGCCCCATAATGTACTATTTGAAGAATAGTGTATGCTCTTGTACAATAATATGTACTATTGACAACAAGATGAAACATGACATTTTAGTTTTTCCTGTCATTTTGGACTAAAAATGACATGAAATGACTTGGGAAGTGTCAGTAACATTTCCCATGTCATTTCAAATGAATGCACATCCTTAATATACGTATGTGTTTGGTGTTAAAATATCTTTCATATCCACTAGAGGGTATGCTGCTGATTCCTAATTTATGTGAACAAGATTTTTCTTCTACGTGACTAATATGCATGTCAGAAGCATTATCATTCTTAGAGAACATTTTGTCCCATTCCCAGCAGCTTTTTTAAACAATGCATGATTTGATGATACACACTCATATTTATGTATTTCTCCGAATCTGTTGTCCATAGGAGATTTTTTTTTTTATGCAGGTTCATGTAAAGTTGCCTGTTTCAGTAAGTTGGAGATCAAGTAGAAATACTCTACGATCTATGTAAATATTATTATTTATATATTTTACAGCAGCCTTATTTTATTTGGATGTGAAATGACAGTAGCCAATCCAGTTCACAAATACGCTACCTGGTCAAAATGGCCCCGACAAAAAAGCTACAAACAAAAAGAGCTCCCGACATAATAGTCCCTGATATAACAGCCACTGTCAAAACGGCCTGCCCACAATATAACCCTTGACAAGTTAGCCCCCCAACAAAAGGGCCCAATCAGGCTGCCAAGAATATGGGACTGCATTTTTTTCCTAATAATCTTACCTTGCCAAACAGGACAAGGTTGGTAAGACTATGAAAATGATGACAATATTTTTTTTAATTAGCATGTTGATAGAAGAATAGTTTCTTTAAATAGCAGAACAGATCATGACTACCAGTTTGTAGCTATAGAATTTTGTTTATTTATATATACTTTATGCAATTGAATAATGGTAGGAGTCTTTATCAGCACTCTGCCAGTGGGCCCAAGTACATGTCACTCATTCTCCCTTATCTTGTAGCACCCTGGCCAACCTATTAACTAGTACACTTGCTTACTCATAATCCTCATTTAAGGTTATTTTCTAGTCATTTGTAAAAGCTCTCAGACTCTGTCCTTCTTGTTCTGATCACAGACACAGGGGTTCTTTTACTAAAGCTTAGTTTGAGTTACCTGCAGCATAGCCCATAGGAATAAGATGGAAATGGGACTTGATATACTGCCTTTCTGAGGTTTTTGCAATTACATTCAAAGCGGTTTACATATATTCAGGTACTTATTTTGTACCAGGGGCAATGGAGGGTTAAGTGACTTGCCCAGAGTCACAAGGAGCTGCAGTGGGAATCGAACTCAGTTCCCCAGGATCAAAGTCCATTGCACTAACCACTAGGCTACTCCTGCTGCAGATAACTCTAAGCTAAGCTTTATTAAAAGGCCCCCATAATCTTTCCTCAAAGTAGTGCCTTTGCAGCATTCCAGTGTTTCTAGGCCCACAACCTCATTTGTTATTTGGCTGAACCTTTTCCAGCCTTACTAAATACATATGGAACTCCATATCCTGGTACATATATGAGCTCATCCTCCAAAGTACAAATATTTAGCCATGTCCCCAAATCTCAGCTTTATCAGACCATTCTGCAGTAGAGAATATAGGCGAGCTTAAAAACACTTTCTACTACTAGCATCTAATCCAAATTCACATAAACACCATACACATATGTCTACTTTGCCTCAATAGGATTTAACACTCACCAATCATCTAATTCCAATTCTGACATCATGAAATTTACCCCTTTTCTGCTATTATCCTTATGCACAGCCCTTGAAGGCTTGCACTTTACCCTCAGTTCAGCAGTGATATTAAAGTCACCTGCTACTACCTTTTAGTAGTCATTAAATTCCATTAACCTGATCTCCCCTCTCCATCTTTTAATAGTTAAGAACATAAGATTAATGAGATAAAGACAACATAGATTTAATCAAGGAAAACCTTGCCTCGCCAATCTACTACATTTCTTTGAAGGGGTGAATAAACCTGTGGCTTAAAGGTGAGGTGAGCCGGTTGATATTGTGTATCTGTATTTGGATAAAGGTTTGGTGAGCCGGTCGATATTGTGTATCTGGATTTTCAAAAGGCATTTGACAAAGTACCTCATGAATGACTTCTGAGGAAATTAGAAAGTCACTTGATAGTAGGTAATGTCCTATTGTGGATTAAGAACTGGTTGAAAGATAGAAAACAGAGAGTAGGGTTAAATGGTCCATATTCTCAATGGAGAAGGGTAGATAGTGGGGTTCCCCAGGGGTCTGTGCAGGGACGGCTGCTTTTTAACATATTGAGGCGTATTTTCAAAGCACTTAGACTTACAAAGTTCCATAGGTTACTGTAGAACTTTGTAAGTCTTAGTGCTTTGAAAATGAGCCCCATTATGATCTAGAGATGGGAATAACAAGTGAGGTAATTAAATTGGCTGATATGAAATTATTCAAAATCATTAAATCGCAAGAGGACCTTATGAGACTGTGTCTGGGCAACCAAATGGCAGATTAAGTTTAATGTGAGCAAATACAAAGTAATGCATGTGGGAAAGAGGAACCCAAACTATAGCTATATAATACAAGGTTCCACATTAGGAGTCACCACCCAGGAAAAGGATCCTAGGTGTCATCATTAATGATATGGTGAAAACCTCTGCTCAATGTGCAGCAGCGGCTAAGAAAGCAAATGTTAGAAATTATGAAAGGAATGGAAAACAAAAATTAGAATGTTATAATGCCTTTATATCACTCCATGGTGTGACCACACCTCAAAAAGTGTGTGCAATTCTGGTCACAGAATCTCAAAAAAAGACCCTTATATAGAGGAATTAGAAATCATACAGAGAAGGGTGACAAAAATGATTAAGGGGATGGGATGACTTCCCTACAAGGAAAGACTAAAGTGGCTAGGGCTCTTCAACTTAGAGAAGACAGCTGAGGAGAGATATGATAGAGGTCTATAAAATACTGAGTGGAGTGGAATGGGTAAACATGAACTGCATGTTTACTCTTTCCAAAAATACTAGGACAAGGGGGCATGCAATGAAGCTACTAAGTAGTAAATTTAAAACAAACCAGGGAAACACATTCACTCAATGTATAATTAGACTCCAGAATTCTAAATCTTCCTCAGGAACCCGAGGGGCCCTTTTACTAAGCTGCGTACACACGTCAATTTTGGCAGGGAGGTTCTACAGAGCTCCATTTCAGAACTAAACCTTCCTCAGGAACCCGAGGGGCCCTTTTACTAAGCTGCGTACGCGTGTCAATTTTGAGCTACCGCGTGGCCCAGGCTGTAATTTCATTTTTTTACAGTCATCCGCTACATATGCTGGAAAATTTTACAGCATGCGGCGCTACTGGGCAGTAATTGGCATTGTACGAGCGCTGATGATTACCACCCAGTTAATGAGTGAGACCTTACTGCTAAGTCAATGGGTGGCGGTAAGGTCTCAGGCCCAAAATGGACACGTGCCATTTTGCCAAACATCCATTATCAGCCCAAAAAAAGGGCCTTTTTTGCAGGTGCACTGAAAAATGGACCGCGCATCCAATACATGCATCTATACTAGCGCAGGGCATTTTTCAGCGCACCTTAGTAAAAGGACCCCCTATATCACTGATGGCTGCAACTGATAATTGGTGTTCTACATTCACCGCATCCAATATACTGTGTTCTTATAAGATGGTGGAGCTTTACGTGATAGTCCGCCTGTGGGCTTATTCATTTTTTAAAAGTGCTCCAATTAATGAGGGTAATTTGCTATGTTTGGGTAAACTGAGAACCACCGCTATACACTAAGACAACTTTTACAAAGCAGCAGTAAGCCCAGCCAGGGTTTACCACATGCTAATCTGGAGCTACCACCAACCCAATGTGGGCACCAGTGGTAGTTCCAGCCCCAGTGTATACCATTTCCCACACTGGGGAAAATAGGGCTGTATTTTTTAGCACAGCGGTAATCGGGCAGCACCGTTTGCTACCCAGTTACCACCGGATTAGCACGGGAGCCCTTACCGCCACATCAGTGGGTGGTGGTAAGTGCAATCTCTCGCATGGCCACAAGGTAAGAGCAATCTTAACCACATGGCCATAGCTATTTTCAGCCTTTTTTCCCACTGTGGTAAAAAGGGGCACAGTGTGTGGCAAAAATGACCCTCACCACTAGCGCAGGCCCCTTTTTACTGCAACTTGGTAAAAGGACCCTTTAATATCTATTCATAGTGTGGTTTTCACTCTCTGGCCTCACACATTAGTATGACTGCCTGGTTTAGAAAACTTTCTTTATATTTGACAGTTCATATGAAAAGCATTCCTGGCTGGTTCACTGGCTGAATGCTGCTGTTTGTCTTTCAAGACTTAATACAATCATGCCTCTTATCTGCCATTTATAAATGATTTACTCTGAGCCATCTTTTTATTTTATTTGCTATATCACTTTTTTTTTGGATAAGCTCTAGTTAACAAGCTATTTTAAAAGATAAAATACCACAGATAAGAAAAACCAATTCATTTGCTTAAATAAGTATTCCTGTTGCAAACTCAAATTAACAGACCTATCATGAGCATATTAAGTCATAAATATAGAGGAAGCACAGTGCTGTGTGATTATAAAGTATCAATATATTCATTTTTAATTTTAATTGTAATGTTTACAAGTTTTTCAGGTGCACAACCAAGTAAACATACTTGTACAGAGAAACTGATCACAAATCAAAAAGAAAGAAAACAAGAATTTCAAAAGAAATAGATAGGGGGTTCTGTTACCAAGCTGTGTTAAGTGCTAGTGCACATTTACTGCCGTTTAAAAGGGCTTACCATGGAATGCAAGTCTGAGATTAGCATACAAAAAAATATTTTCATTTTTATGGTAGAAGGGGCATGTTGGAAATGATTGGCATAAGAGCCCTTACCATCTACAAAATAGGTGTTGGTAAGTTTTACATGCTGATAGCAACTACCTGTGGCCATTATTATTTTAAAAAATGGAAAATCAGCCATTTTACTGCTGTGATAGAAAGTGGCCTTAGCGCGTGGGACAAGGATACACCACAGCCACTTTTTCCTGTACCTTGGTCGAAGGACCCCACAATGGGGTAAATACCATAAGCAGCACTAGTCCACTAATTTAAAGGACCCAGTACTACAACGAAGAAAGTAAAAAAAAAAAAAAAAAAACCCAAGAAACTTACTAAAGCATTTTGGCTGAGATTAGTAATCTATAAACCACTATAGAGCCCAAATAGAGGAATGTACCCCAGAATCTCTCTTAGTAACACACAAGGTGGTCAGATGCTAGAGTTCCCCCTCCCCCCCCCAAAAAAAGCATGTTTAGAATTTTAGGTAGAATGAAGCCCCCAAAATTGGCGGAGTAACAAAAATTGCCTCTGTTGTTTCTGGGTCTCACAAGACAAAGCTGGGAAAACCAATAGCTTAGCACTGATAAATTGCTTTTCCCTATTCGTAAAGTAATATTTAAGGAAAAATAGTCTCTATCAGCACTATTAACCAAAGTCATCACCAGGAGAGAGACCAGACTATCCCAGCAATTCTATTAAATCTAAAGAGTCCGCTGTAATATATCCTGACTCAAGCATCCCCTATGTTTCTTAATTGGTGGATAGTAAACCCAGATAAAACAAAATCTTGCTGAACTTGTAATATCATCCACCAATCTTAACATCATACAAACATCATACGCTTGAGGCATCCACAGCACCAGCAGAGGCTGCATGTGGAACTTTACCTAAGGCAGAACATCCAGAGTTGCTGCCATAGAACTGAGAATCTGAGTCTAATCCCATGCCCACGGGCAGAGATGAGAAAGAAGCCTGAGAATTTGCTGTTTGAGCTTGAGCTGATGTTGCTGAGGCAGGAAAACCTTCCCTGCCTGGGTATTGAAGCACACTTCCAGAAACTCCAGGGTCTTTGAGATGACTCTTGCTGTAATTCACCACCCAACCCAGTGCAGAAAGAAGTGTGTGTGTACTGCGAAGGCTCTCTTGAAAAGGTGCCTGAATTAGTCAATTGTCCAGGTTAAGGATGCACCTGGATCCCTTGCCAGTGAAGAAAAACTACCACCACAACTTTTGAAAATGTGCAAGGTGCAGTGGCAAGGCCAAAAAAGGCATGGCCTTGAATGGAAAATGATCGCCCAGAATCACAAACTGGAGAAATTTCCTGTGAGGAGGCCAAATTAGGATATGAAAATAAGGCTTCTTGAGGTCCAAAGAGGTGAGAAACTTGCCTGGCTGGACCGAAGCTATAACAGAATGAAGAGTCTCCATGTGGACGTGCAGCACTTCCTGAGACTTGTTCACCCCTCTGAGATCCAGAACAGAGTGAAAAGAGACTTCTTTCTTTGGGATGACAAAATAGATGGAATATCGATCCGTACCCCTCTGTGCCGGAGGAACGGGCTGCTTGGCCCCCAGTTGCCTTAGAGGCTTTTAGTTGTCACTACCTGACTCTTTGCAGAACTGCTGCAAGAGGTCAGCATGAAAAGATCTGTGAGTGGCTTTGAAAATTCTAGCTTGTAGCCATAGAGAATGATATTGAAGACCCACTAGTCTGCACTAATGGTTGTCCACTCCTTGTGAAAGCGGGAAAGATGCCCACCTCTGTCTATGTACAAGGAGTGAACCTCGACCCTGGCATTGCGAGGGCTGCGAAGAGGGAAAGGTTCTTCAGGAAGTGGAAAAGGGCTTCTTGCCTCCTTGCAAGGAAGACTGAGACTGAGGAAAGCTAGGTTTTAGAGCAGAAGCAGTAGCCTTTCCTGGTCTATACCTCCATTCTTTTCAAAAACAAGACTTAGTTGCCTGCAGATGAGTCTTAGGCTTGTCCTCAGGTAGCTGCTGGACCTTGGAATCTCTCAAGCCTTTAATAATCTTCTCCAAATCCACACCAAAGAGTAGTTTCTCCTGAAAGGAGACAAGATTTGGATGCCACATCAGCAGCCCAATGCCTCAAGCAAGCCATACCCTTAGCTGACACCCATAGAATATCATAAAGAGCATCTAACAAATAGGATAACCCCGCCTCCAGGGTAAGGAAAAAATCTAGATGCCCTGCATACAAAAGAACAGCAAATTGCTGCCTGAGCATTTAATGCAGCTAGTTGAAAGGCACGCTTCACGGAAGGCTCAAGCTTGCGGTCATGCATATCCGTTAATGCAGTGCTGTCTTCAACAGGGATAGTGGTATATTTAGTAACTGCTGTAATAAGGGCAACCACCTTGGGCAGAGAAAACTGCTCTAAATCAGAAGGCAGAAGGGGATATAATTTGGACATAGCATGAGCCACCCAGAGGTTAGAATCAGGGGTCTCCCGCTGAGCTGCAATGAGCTCCTGCATAGCCTCATGAATATGGAAATACAGGAGGTCTCTTAGTATTCAGCATAATAGATGGAGCAGGACCAGAGGACTGAGAAGCAAGGGCAGAAATGTTTAAAGCCTCCATAGATTTTGTGATCAACAGAGGCAACTCCACTCTCAAAAACAGCCTAGCTATAGTAGGATCATCACCCCTATCTGCCACTGAATGTCCATGCCAGAGCCATCAGCAGAACTAGGACACTTAGAATACATACATAAAACCTCCTCTGAGTCCCAAGAAGGAACATTCTCCAAATCCTGCGAAATGGAAAGTTTTTTTGTTTCTTAGGAAGTTGCTCCTCTAAAGCAACATGAGGGGTAGCAGAGGCAGCTTCAACTTTAATAAAAAGGTCTGATGTAATATAAGAACAAATTCAGGCGAAAACGGCATGGCAGAGACTTCTACCCCTAACAAAACCAACAACCCAGGACATGGTAGTGGGCAAGGAACCCGCTGCCAAAATGGCCGCTGAAGCTTTGCGAAGCACAGGAGTTGTTGACGATAAGCCCAGCAAAACCACCATCCTAGCAGGACCGGACTGAACTCCCAGAGACGGAGTACTGATGACCAAAGTAGGCAAAAGCGGCATGTCCACAGAAGTAAAGCATGCAGGAACCGGTAGCCAAGAGCTTACCCTTGCAGTGCGCACAAGACTTAATAGGCTTAGACATAGAGAATAATAAATATACTCACAGAAAACAGCCAGTCCTATGACCTCCAAGGCACTGAAGTCCCACAATCCTCCCACAGTACAAGCACTCTAAATAATAACTGCAGTTGCTGCCTTTTTTTTTTTTTTTGTAGATACAGGCAGGAGAAAAAGAGAAGGGAAGGCAGAGATAAAGAGGTAGAAAGTGGAAATGGGGGGGGCAGGGAGGGATATAGACCATTAGGTTTACACCTGAGGCATAGGATATTCTCAACTCAAACTCAACTGAACCAGCAAGAAGGAAAGGAGGCCACACAGAAGTCACCACAGCGCACAGCTGTTATTCCGTCTGTTGGAGATAGAGAATACTGGCATGGTTGCTAAGCGCAGGAACTTATGAGGCACAACTCATTAGATCTCTATCTCCACCTGCTGGCGGATGATCACAACCCATTTGTCTAGACTGATCCTTGGGGCATATCGGAAGTATATTATGAGGACATTAAAAAAAAAATCTCATACATATTAATTCTGATACTGAACTGGGCTGTGGCCCTTGAGAACCACGTTTACCCTCCTTTGCCATAGGATATAGGGTACAGTTTTGAGATATTTTCCTTTAGGTATCCAGTGATGCCTAATCAATCTGTGTTTTAAAATGGCATAAAGCAAAACAGAAAAATCATGGCATTTGTGAAAAGTCAGAATTGGATTAAGTACTGGTCTTCTAAGAATCAGAGAGAAAGATATCAAGACCTAAAGTGGCCAACCAGTGAAGGTGGTGGAGGTCATCACTTTGTCTGATTTTGGACATGCTAGAGACAACTGTGGAGGGCATGATAGCAAGGGGTTTAAGAGGAAGCTGTGGTTGGTTTGCACTATGGGAATTTGTATGTTCATTTATCCAGGATGGTAGAAAACCAGAAGAAGAATCTTACCTGGTCAGACTGGATGTGCCATTTAGGTTTTATCTGTTGTTATCTACAAAGTTACTTCAAAAAGTTTAACATTAATAAAAAATACCATATTCTTTTTCCTTTCATTGAAGAACAGACATATACTTTGTTTTGGGAGGCCTGTCTGTACCCATTCCTATACAACTCTGTAAACAAGGGAAATCTGTGTCAATCATGGGTTAATGTTAGTCTGATACAGACAAAGAGTAAGCTTAGAGAGGCTTTTAGAAAACACGGAAGAAGGTGGTAATAATAGATTCTCATATTTCATTTGAAGAAACATACAAAATGCAATCATTTTAGAGTTAAAAAGAAAGTAGATTGAGAACTTTATGTAAGACCAAATAAAGTGACATGTTGAAGAAGATCAACAATTCTTGCCAGTAACTCCAGAACTGGAGCATCCCTTCTCTTCACGTCAAAAGGAAAAATCCAAAAATTAACATGACTGAAACAATAAATATTAAAAATAAAATTCTGCTAGGCAGTGAGTAAGGAGAGAGCTTCTTCAACTCAGGACCCAGGCTGTAGCTTTAAGGAACAGTTATTTGAAATTTTAGAGGAAATGTGTGATTAAGGGGGTTATTTTAGAAGCATTTACATGTGCAGATTGCATACATGTATAAATGGCAACTTCAGAAAGGCACCATTTTAATGTAAAGATCCACACCCACTAGAGATTTTAAGAGGGTGTGGTGAGGTATGGTCTGTGTGTGCCTTGGGTATGACAAAAATCTACATATTGTCACAGCTAGGGAACACTCTGCATGCATTCTCAGGTTCCCTTCTTTGCCTGTACCATTCAGGGAAGTGTTATTTTAAAGAGAGAACTCTGCTGTGACCTGGGAAAATATTTGAGTAAACCACTGTGCAGATTTTGGGAGGGGGGGGGGGGGGGGGTCCTATGTTTTTTAACTGTGAGAATGTCTGTATCTCAAGCAACTATACATGTGACTAGAGCCTGTCAATGACTCTGCAGCTTGGGTTTGAAAGCTAAAAGTGAAAGAATAAAATGAAAGCTGGTGAAGAAGATTTTGTATACAGTGGAGTCTCAATTATCCAATGTAAATAGGACCGAACCATTGTCAGATAAGTGAAAAGTCAGGTAATATGAAAAACAATGGACTCTAAAAAAAAAATGCAAAAGCAAAGGCACAGAGTTCCTGATGTTTTCATGAGCAGATTGGTAATTCACCCATAAGGATTGGGAAATGAGCTGCTGGAAACTATTATGAGAACCCACTCTCCCATGCATCAGATGTTACTGTTAGCCATGGCAGGCAGAGCTCACCGGTCCCAGTGGCCCTTGCACCTACATCAGAAGGAGCCAAAGGTTCTCGAGGATGAAAAAGGAGGCAAGTTTGGAGGAGCCGGCAGCTGGAACCTTAGCGCTGACTGCTATTGATGCAGGTGGCGGTTTAGTGACAAGAGTCTTCTACATCTCAACAGGTACCGTTGATGGCTATGGTGGCAACAGCAGAAGAAGGAACTCTAACAGAACTTTTGTTACTTTCATGTTTATAAACCCACCCCACAGTGCATTCTTTACATGCAATTTGGGAAGCCATAGCTGATCTGGCCAAAGCATCAGTCCCTCCTGTGAATGTGCTGTCCCAAAATGTTACTTTGGTACAATTGCAAGCTGAAAAGATAGCAGCAGACATGGAAAAAGTGGTTAGCTGTGTAGCTAACTTAAAGAAGGATATAAATAACTAAGTCTGTTCAAACTTTATTCATTAAAGACTTGATAAACAACCAACATTTAGAGAACATGCTTAAAATAAGGAATCAATCACAATGGCTTCCTTCTCTGTATAATCACTGTGGAGCTTCAAACAACTCGCATTAAAATATTATGTTTGCTCTCACAGTCCCTCAGTTCTTAAATTCTCAAATCCAACCCTTCATTGCAATAATTTTTCTCTCTTAGTGTCCTCAGTTGTGCACATTACCAAGATTACTGAATGGCAATGGTTCCTGCACACCTTTCTTCATCGGTACACTTTAAAGTGTACCGATGAAGAAAGGTGTGCAGGAACCATTGCCATTCAGTAATCTTGGTAATATGCACAACTGAGGACACTAAAATAAGGAATCTGCATATACAGTGGAGTCATGATGACATCACTGGGGGGGGGGGGGTCTGTTGGATATCCTAGATGATTGGATTAGCGGAGGTTGGATAATTGAGACTGTACTGTATTGCAGTTTAAATGTGTTTAGCGGCGTGCACATGCTTTTATTAGAAATCTTGAGTAGAGAATTGTATTTGCTGTGCTAGTCCACTTTGATGTAATAGTCAACAAGGAAATTTAACCCTTATTTCCACATATTCCCAAATCTAAAATATTGTGAACTTTCTAACAAAGAACCCAAGAAATTACAATGTAATAACTGATTAAAAAAACTGTTCCATTTGAAGCACCTGGTATTGGTCACTTATGGAGGGAAGAGACACTGAGGTATATTTTCAAAGCATGTACTTACAAAGGTACATAGAAACCTATGGAAAGAGTTCCTAATGTGTGCTACGGTGTTTGCTCACCATGGAAATTTAAGCCTATTCTATAAAATGTAGGCGTATTTTTTTCCAAGCAGAATTTTCAGTTACCAGATATAGGGCCCTTTACTAAACCGCGTAGGTCCCTACATGCGCCAAAATGGACCGTGTGGCTCTTGCGGTAGTTTCATTTTTAATGCGCATCCAATACATCTGAAAAATATTTTTGTATTTTCTGGTACGTGTAGTGGACACGCGCAGGTCATTACCACCCAAATTCTTTACTGCTAGGTCTATGGCTGCCAGTAAGGTCTGAGACCCAAAATGTCTTTTTGGGGAAAAAGAGGCCTTTTTTTACAGGTGTGCTGAAAAATGATTCTGCTTGTGCCCCAAACCAGCGCCTACACTACCGCAAACCATTTTTCAGCGTGCCTTTGTTAAAGGACCCTATAGAATCTAGCGCACGTTAGTAACTCTAATTCTGTTTGGCACTCTGTACTGAAAATATAGTACCTTAATTTTTACATTAGGGCATTGAGCACCTCCATACCACGACTAGAGGTACCCAAAACTAGAGATATACATCAGCTACAGCAGGTGCACAATCATACTCAAACTATGGCCTTTCTCCCATCCCAATGCGCCTGTTCTTTAAAGCAGTGGATTGAGGACCGGGATTTAAATCTTGGCATGACAGCCATTGTGCTCTTGGATGTAATTTATGTCTTGTGAGTCAAGTATCAGACTTAGATTGTAAGTTCTTTGGAGAAGGGACTTTCGAATATTAATTATAATAATGTTCTATGTTGCCATGAGCACCATTTGCAAAGCTGGGCTAAAAAAAAAAAGATTCAGCATGTATTTTTCTCATCCCTGGGTGGGAGGATATACCTCAGTAGAAAGGCATTGGGAGGTGGTGGGCCGCAGTCCACGTCCTACTGCCTTCCTAGTAGTTCCTACTGAGCCTTCGTCCTGGATCTTGTGCCAAATTTAATCACGCGCTCCTCTGTGCTTGTTTTTCACGCTCGTGGTGCAGCTGCTGTGTAAGTTCTGGAACACCATTGCAGAGCTGACGCTATTATTTTTTTTCCCCCCTAGCACAAACACTATTCTTCCTATCATCCCCGTCTCAGTTTCTCCCTGATCAGTCAACTTTTCAGTGTTTTCAACATTACAGTTCAGGGACTTGATAAACTCTGCTGAGCGTTGCTAATATTGCCGGGCCATGGAATTTTAAGCCTTTCCATGGCGCCCATTATCCCGCAGCCATGGCTCTCCTCGACCTCCCTACACGTCGGTACATATATAACGGGCGCTGCTGCCGCGCTTCCTGTCGGCTTCGAAGGGGTCAGCGCTGTGCCCCCGCCTTCCTGCCCGCCTCCTGAGCGCCATATTGTGTTGTGTAGCTGTCAGGACCGGCGGCGAAGCCTAGCTTTCCTCTAGCAGTGGAGGAAGTATTTTCTGGCTGGGAAAACGGGGCCGACCACACACATCCTAGGGAAGAGGAGGAGGAGGAGACGAGGGTGGCGCTGCTGCTGCTGACGTAGAGCTCTTGCTGTAACGGATTTTAGGCCGGCCGGAGCTGTCCCTTATTTTTCTTGCAGGTAAGGTTGAGCTCGTGCGTTGCCCTTCCCCCGACTACGTGGCCGGAGCGTGTCCGCGTGGAGGGAGGGCGCGAGGGGGGCTGCAGGCCCCGGCATTATAGCCAGCCTGATTTGAGGCTGGACGTGGCAGTGGCCTGAACCTCAGCCCTGATCTCCTGAGCAAAGGAAGCAGAGTTGCGCCCCTCTTCAATCCCCGGGGGGATTTAGCCAGTGAGCCTGTTGACTGTTCCTCCCGTACCGTGAGAAGACATGACATGACATGACATTCCTTCTGGAAACTACTTAAGAAGGGTTTGTGTCCTGCTGGTTGGTTGGGAGCGAAGTGTAATGGTTTTGTGTTAGTCGAGCAAAAACTGGGAAAGTGCCATGCATTTATTTGATGTAAGAGTTTAGGGGAAAGTATTTTGCTGCTGCTTTTTGACCAGAGAACAGTTAAAAATCAGACACCCATAGTTACGCTACCGTTAGTTGTTGAGACTGCATCAAATATGTAATCTGTAAAGCACGGTATACGTCTCCTATCAGCTATGTATAAACTGATAAATGTAACGCGGCTTAGGAAGTGGGCAGTGACATTTCCATCCTCCCCCACCCCCAGTCACCCACCCACCTCCAAAATACTGGCTGTAACACTGCAAGAAACCATCCTGGGCTGCAAAATTGGAAGAAGACCTGCTTAGTAGTGGACGCAATAGCACTAATAGTTTTCACTGGAGAACCGCAGTTGGTATTTTTCTTCATCCAGTGTTTTAAGTTTCATGCCCGATCTTTGTTTAATATAGTATGTTTCGCAAAGCAGATACGCATTCTTTAACCAAAACTTTGTGAATCAGCCAGGAATGGACAAAGACCTTGGGAGTTGCTCATGTTCAGCAGCAAGGGGTTATTTTAGGTCTGTGTATGAGAGCTAAAACTATGTAATCAGTTTTATTGCTTATCACTTATGAGAAATAAAGTTACTTATAGTCTAATGCTAGATAGTTGGAAGGTTGTTAAGAAAAAAAAGTTACTTTACAAAACAAGATGGTTACCATTTACACTGTTTTTTTCATAGTCTGTACACTAACGTCCCTGTTATCCAGCTTCAGGCTATAACACCCTTGTTTCTCAAAATAAATGTTTGATATGTTTTCTAGGCATTGCCTTTTCAGATGAGTGAGGTTCCCTTATGCCCCTCTTAGGTCAAGCTTGCTAGTAGAATGTGGGATTGTTCTTTTATGTTTGTGCCACACTTGATACACCTATCTGTAGATACAGTCATTGTATCTGCTCTTATCTATGAATTCTGTTTCAGGAGGATTTGGGCTAGTACTGTGGGTTTCTTATTGGGATGGGGATAGTAGAGTTGATAGCCAAATCTTCTCAGGCCCAGACTCTGTCTCTGAGTTGGGAATGGGTTCTGGAGGACCTTTCTTTATGCTTGAGGAAACAGTTGATTCAGAAAGGCCAGTATAATAAGCCATGCGTTAGAGCTGTGTGCTGAAGCTCAGCACAGTGTTTTCCTAATGCAGTGTAAAACAAACAAAAATTAAGTTAATGCTTGATGCAGTAAACAATTCATAATAAAAAATGTGTATTGATATGGAAGTGTATTGTAATTGCCATGGAAACATGGGTATGTTCTAGTGCATCAAGCATTCATTGGCTGTAGTTATTTTTTACAGAGATTGTACTGGAACCTGGAGGAGCCTTGCATGCACCTACACTGCATAGGCGAGTATCAGGTTATGCATATTAGATGTGCATATCTGGAATGCCAAATGTATATTCTGCGCATAAATATTAGTGTGATACGATGTGTTATTTACACATCATTTCACATCTGTATCACCTTCCCCTTTAACACACTGGCCACACAATCACATTTGCATCTCTTCCCCTATCCACTTTTTTCTTTTGCTAGATTATCCCTCTCCTTTTCAGTTAAAAAAAAAGTTGCAGATAGTTTATATTGGCAGAAATTTCTCATTAATATTAGCCACAGAAAAGTGAGCAAGCTTTTTGCTCCTGAAAACAAGTACTAAATCTCCAGCATTAGAAAGCTTTCAGGTCTTGTGCACAGTTCTTTGCATCCAGGTTTTAAAGCAAATTGCGCGCACTAAGCTCTTTTGTACACAGGATACCCATTGCACAGTAAACTACACAGAACTCGTGTGCGTTAAGCCTCCTATGCATTATTGTATTGGCATTTAAAGCTTTAATAAAAAGCATACACTGAAGGAGAACCAGCTCTATGTTTTATACTTAGGCAAACATACTTCTGGTCTCTACCCAGGACCCTTATAATCTCAATCTATCTGTTCTACATTCCTGTTTAGATGCACTTGGTCATTGGCTTTTCCTCTTACCATCTTGTGTTAAAGCCTTCTAAGTCAGTTGTCTTTTGGACCACTGTCTGTTCTTCATTCCCCCCCCCCCCCCCCCCCCCGGTTCCCTCTCTTCAGAGCTCTCTGTTGAAACTGGTTGACACTGAAATATCTGGATGTGATCCCTCACCCATAGTTTTTCCTTCAGTTCCCACATTTCTTCAGTTATGAAATCCTGTTTCTATTCTCTTCGTCTTATTTGTTCTATGTGCAATGACCTGGATAATTCCTGTGCTACACTGTTCTGCTGCCTTGTTTCTTCCTGTCTTGATTAACTGGTCTTCCTAAAATTCTTCTCAAACATTTCCAGACTGTTTAGAATACTGTAGTTCAGTTCCTTTCACATGCCCATGGATCTGACTGTCATGCCTCTCCTGGCGCACCACCTCTGGCATCCCATTCCGTTTTTTGTCCACTTCAAGATCCTCACCCTAACATAGGGTTCTTAACCCAATCCTCGGGACACACCTTGCCAGTCAGGTTTTCAGGATACCCACAATGAATATTCATGAGAGAGATTACCTCCATTGTTTGCAAATTTATCTCATGAATATTTATTGTGTGTGTCCTGAAGACCTGAATGGCTAGGTGTGTCCTGAGGACCTAACACAGAAGGTACTCTATACCGGAACTCTGTATCTTTCTTCAGTCATCACTCCTTATACTCCATCTTGTTTATCGTTTATTCAGATTTGATATGCCGCCTTTCACATAACAACCAAGGTGGTTTGCAGACTATCAGATACAGAAAATAAGAGAGAGGAACTCCATCAAATCATAGGACAGAAAAAAAGGGGTGGGAGGAGAAGGAGACAGGACAAGACGCTCCACTGATCATAGCACATCATGTCAGCCATCAGAGCTCTGAGGAAAAGCTAAAGAGGAAAGATTAGAGCGGCAGGAAACTTTGTATGTGATCAGAACGAAGACCTTGAGGAAGCGAGTTCCAGAGAATAGGGACCCTGAAAAAGAAGGCAGAGTATGGGTAGACTCGAGGCAAGATAAATGGACTGGAGGTGGGGCTAGGCATTGTGTAGTGGCTGAGTGGAGGGTGCCGGAAGGGGCTCAGGGGACTAGAAGTGAAGCAAGATGGGAGGGAATCCCTTAGTGTAGAACCTTATGTTCTACTGTTAGAATCTTGTGCTGAATGCGAAAAGTAATCGGAAGCCAGTGATGCTGAATAAGAGGAGGGGTAATGTCATGGCGGTGAGTATTAGTGAGGATATGGACAGCAGTGTTCTGCACAGTTTGAAGACGTTTTAAGGAGCAGGCTGGGAGACTAAAAAAAAAAAAAGTTACAATAGTCCAGGCGGGTTGCAACAAGAGAGTAAATAAGGGAAATGTATGCAGAATCGTCAATGTAAATATGAAGAGACCGGATTAAGTCTGAGGCAGAAACAAAACAGGCTCTGTCAATAGAAGATCTTGTGTTTTATGTTCATCAGTAGCCTACTGTTTATCACTTCCTCCAATCCATTGCTTTTGCCTGGAATCCTCTCGACATTTGATGTTCTTTTGTACTGCTCCTGATTTATAGAATTCCCTTCTTATCAATCTTCTTACTGAACAATCCATATGTTTTAGCCCTCCCTAAAAGCCCACTTATTTACCTTCACCTTTTCAAATATTTAGGTGACGAGAGGATCACACTGACAGCACACAGTTTGCAAGAATAAACAAGGATGTGTTTGGTTTTTACTCTTGTTATATATCCTCTGTCCTGTCTAGTTTTATGTAGTTTTTTTTAATTGAAATTTTATTTTACACATATATAATCAAACGTTTAGAAAATGAAAAATATAAATATAAATATCTTGAAATATATTCAAGGCAAAAAGAATATCAAAAGTAAAAAAACAAACAATAGTCCTATTGAAATATTAGACCACGAATTACAAAAAGGAGAAGAGGGAGAAAAAGAAAAAGGGAGCCAAGTAATTAAGAAACTTATATCAGAAATGACAAACTAACTTGTAACCCTAAAAAAGCAATGATTAATTTTCTACTTCATTACTGCCATGAGCAACATTGACCAGTTTTTGAGTCCAAAAAAATCCTAATCTGTTCTGGAAGTTGAAAAACCTCTAACTCCTAAATATTGAACACATTTACATGGATATTTCAGCTGGAAACTAGCACCTAGGCTTCTAGCTTCTTGTCTCATCTCCAAAAAATCTCTTGGGTTGCCCAGCCATTGACCTAACGGTAAAGACTCGCATAGTATCTGGGTGGTAATGACCTACGAGCGTCAAGTGGCACTTGGCGCGCGTCCAAAAATTATTTTGCACCATTTTGGCACGCGTTGGGTGTGCGTAGACACTTACACGGGTTAGTATAAGGGCCCCTAAGTTTGTTACGTATTACAGAAATAGAAAGCTACAAGAAGGAAAATCTGCATAGTATGTTTGAAAGTATATTTAATTCAGCTCTTCAACATTTTCCTAATTCTTCAATATGTAGAAATGAGAGAGCTGAGTTGCTTAGATTTTGACCAATATTAAGAGTCAAGCATAGGCTGCTTCATCTTCAGGCAACGGCTTAAACTCCAAGCACCAGCAACTAGAAATTGAGACCTGGCACCTAAGATTAATGTGTCAGCAACAAGAGGTATAGGCAGCAGTGTCTAAGCCTGGACTGGCTAATGACACAAAAGGAGGCAGTAAACTAGTTGAGCAGAGGAAGACAGAACTAGTAGGAGCTATCAAATGACTGAATTAAAAACGAAAATGTGCAAGTTGGAGATAGGGGGTCTAAGAGTCTGATAAATATAGTCCTAGTCATTATCTGACATGTTTTTAGCACTATATCTACATCATAGGCTAGTAAACAATTCAAAATGAATCTGGACCTTTGGAATTGAAACAACAAAAACCAAAATTTAGTTAGGTTTAAAAGAAGTTAAGAGAGCAATAAGGAAAAATAGGAAGGTTTAACAGAAAGGAAAACAAGGGGATTTGGGGTGTTTCTGAAACTAAATCAGTGATTTTCAAACTTTTTCATCTCATGGCACACTTACAAGGTGCAAAAATTGTCAAAGCACACCATCAGTTTTTAAAGATATTTTATCATTTAACAAATGAGTATTAAGATTGTGTTTAAAGTTCAGGGGCCCTTTTACAATGTGCCAGTAAGCCTAGCGTGGGCTTTCGCACGCTAATCTGGAGCTACTGCTGGCCCAACGCCGGCTCCGGCAGTAGTTCCAGCCCCAGTGTGCGCCATTTCCTGTGCTGTGGAAAATAGGGCTGTAATTTTTAGCACAGTGCTAAACTGGTGGTAATTGGGCAGCACCTCGCGCTACTGAGCGCAGGAGCCCTTACCATCACCTCAGTGGGTGGCGGTAAGTGCTTCCTCGCATGGCCACGCAGTAAGAGCAGTTGTACCGCATGGCCCTGGCTATGTTCAACCTTTACCTGCTCCAGTAAAAAAAGTCTGCAGCACGTGCAAAAAATGGCCCCCTGCCACTAGTGCAGGGCACTTTTAGTACAGCTTGGTAAAAGGACCCCTCAATAATTGTAAACATTGTGTTATCTTTATAGCCACAAATATCATGCATTCAAAAACAATTTTAAAGCAAATTCCCCCCCCCCCCCCCCCCCCCCCCTTCCACCCATCATCCTCATTTAAAAATAAATAAATCGTGAAATCTGTGCTTGGTGATTTTTTTTTTCTAGCCCCCCCCCCCTTCATCCACACTCCATCCAGCTTTACTTCAGCCCCCCCCCTCCTCACAACCATCCAGCTAATTTTCAAGCCCCACTCCCTAGCCATATACTCCAGAACTCCTCCCTTTGCACCCATATAAACACGCCCCCTCCCTGCACGTGCCCCTTCCTGCTTCCACACTCCATCCAGCTTATTTTCAAGCCCCTCTCCCTACCCATATACTCCAGCACCCCTCCCTGTTCACACATACACCCTTTCCAGCCCCCTCCTGCGTGCATGCACAAACTCGCCCCATCCAGCCCATGTCCCTGCGTGCACACCTTCCCTGTGCACACACACGCCCCATCCAGCTCCCCTCCCTGCACGTGCACACACGCCCCATCCAGCCCCCCTCCCTGCATGCACATCTCTCTATATAATGAAGTAAAATTGAAAATCACAAAAATAGCTTTAAAAATTATTGCAGCAGGTAGAAACAGCAGTAATAAACTATTTTGTGCTCATTTTTCTAAAGTGTTCTATAGAATACAGTAATAGCCAAATTTCGTTGAGGATATCCTGTTTCTTGTTGGGCTCATCTGTTGAAATCTGGATTTTAGAGCCGCAACAGCTCACTTTACCCAGAACTGATGGAATTCCACAATAAGGTCTTTTAAGACCATATTTTTCCATCTTCTGGCATCAATGTTTATTGACCATTTGATGTTTTCACATATTTTATATAAAGACTCCTGAAGCAGGCCAGTGGCCGAAACGCGGTATGGTGTCGAGCCTTCACCGATAAACTTTCTACCATCGATTGAAGTCTCTAGTTAGTCTGGTCTATTTCTCACTCCTTGTGCACTGTTGTCCGTGAGCAGCATTTAATGTAGGATTTGATTTTCTTTTCCAAGAAATAAGTCCAAATACCATGTGGATTGTAGCAAATAATCCATAAAGCAAATGTACATTAAAATGTAAATATTTTACATCTGAACAGAGGATAGTCTCCAGTAGGAAGAACTAAGTAACTTCAATCTTCAAAGCATTGTGTAAACAAAGGGTAGTTTAATTCTGTTGTCTAATTCTCCAAAATCAAGGGCTGGCAGGTCTCCCAAGACAATGGGGTATGATTCTTGCTGCAGAAGCAAGCAGGCAAAAGGGTAAAGCAACAAGTATGTACTGTCTGCTATCTTCATGTGTTGACTAGATGAGTCTTGGGGCCAGGGTGGATTGAAGTAACATTTTGCTATTGCTGGCAAAATGTCACTTCTGTAAGCTTGAATCTGCCTCAGTATCTCTATCAGCTTCAGTTCATGGAAAAATCTCATATTTCCTTGGTTAGGGAATGCTGGCCTAGAGCACATTGTGCATTATTGATTTATAAATGTGAAGAACCACATCTACTAGATTTTTGAACTGTCTTTTAGATTGTAAGGGCAACTATCTTTGACGGTCTTTTACTAAGCCACATTAGCATTTTTAGCTCCTGGTAGAAATCAGCTGGCGGTAAACGCCGAGATGCTCATAGGCATTTACCACCAGGATTCCTAAAAGACTCCCTTAATGTCTGCAATCATGTGATAAAACAAAGTATCATTCCTAATTTTTTGTACTGTAATTGTAATGTAAAGCCTGTAAAACAAAGGGTTACAGTGTACAGCACAGTAAAATAGAAGGTTAAATTTAATGTAGAATAAATTGTGGGTTGAAGGGAGCAAGAGTAAGTGACAGACAAAGCAGTTCAGTGGGGAATAGTAATAATGGTGAGGCTTAGTCTGCATATACCAAACTGATATGCAGACCCATTGCTGCAGGGGAACCAAATAAAATTGTGATTAGTGGTACAGTTTTATTGAATCCAGCAATTCATGCACAAAACATTCCAGCATGTACAAGCCTGCTGTTTCAACAAGGTCAGAATACTTTGGAATAAAAAAAAAAAAAAAAAGACAAAAAACAAACATAAACCTACTTCCTCCCCACCACCCAAGTAACACTCATGGAGCTATCTGGTCACCCTTCTGCAACCAAAACAAGAACAGGACTGTCTTCGGTCATTCGGTTCTGATCAGACTGAAGAATAGCTCTGGTTAGCTCTATGCAGGAGTTTTTACACCTTATTTTGTATACACAAACAGCTGCATAACAGCCTTCTGAAGTACTGCTGAATAGAGCTTTGTAAATACAGCCCCTCTTTGCTGAGATGAAAACAGAGCTGAAAAAATAATTTGTTTGAGCCCTTTTGTTGCTGTCATTTAGTATGAACAGCTGCCAAGTATGCAGTTTTATTCAGTTGCCAAATGTGGAGCAGTTCCCAAAGCTTGCGTTGTAACTAGCTATAAGTAAACAACAAAGCTTAAATAGAAAACATGACACTAATTAACCATGCACTACAAATCTATTTATACTACAATTGGTGATCCATTTGTTTGTGAATTTTGGCATTATAAGAATTAGTCAATAAAGGCCAGGTGTAACTTAGAATATTAAATAAGTTGTGATTTCTAAGTGAAAATGTTATTTGAACTGGCATGTGGCAATAGCTAGAAAATGCAGGCAAAAGACTAGCTGTTTCATCTTTTTTAGTTTTGGCACATATAGCTTTTTAAAAAATATTTATCAAATTAACTTGCTCATTAGTGTCACTTATTTTACAGCTTAATTAGGCACTAAATAAAATCCATTTTCTGTGACGTGATGCCAACAGATGTGGATAGGTTAGCAAAAGTTTAAAATGTGTACAGAATTTTCAAACCTTTTGCATAAAATTTTGAATTTGTGTACAGAATTCCAGGAGTAGCTCTTTCTAGATTTTTTTTCTCTTATGTTTGATTGGAACATCTGTTCACCACTATGAATTTTGCTTCTTCCCCTGTGGATCCAGTTTTCTCAATAGTAGTGTGGGACTCTTTGTCCATTTTTTGACCCATTACTGTATCTAATTAATTCCAATCTAAATTGTGGTATAGTGCCAGTAGCTGGAGTCAATTTAACATCCAGAGTTGGAGGAAGCCTAATTTGTATCCTTCTACCTTATGTCATTTTTGCCCCATTACAAATTACCTTTTGTGGCCAGACTGGTTGAGAAGACTTTATTTCAACAATTATCAAAATGTTGTGAAGTTAATATTTTCTATGTGAGACAATTCAGGTTTCGGTTAGGGCAGGACAGAGCACAGAATCGGCATTGATGGCTGTGTTCAATGAAATTCTTAATCATATGGATGCAGGAAAAACCGCCAATCCAAATCCCAAAGGGTTGTATAAAGTAATTTATTTATTTATTGCATTTGTATCCCACATTTTCCCACCTCTTTGCAGACTCAATGTGGCTTACAATACATCATGAATAGTGAGAATGCATGAGAAAGTATACATTTAGTAATAGCAGAGAATTTTTGGTAACATGATAATGATAGAACATGGAAGTTTTTTTAACAAGCAGACATATTAAGAGATATTTAGGAAATGTATAAGAATTATAAAGAAAATGTACATTTAGTAATAATAGAGGATCTTGGGTAACATGATAATGAAGAAACATGTTAGTAGTTTGGCAAGCAAATATTGTAGGGGCAATTCTGGATGTGTGTACAGAAATTCATATTTGTTGATCTTTGTTGTATGCCTTGTTGACGAGATGGGTCTTCAGTAGACTTCGGAAGTTGGTTTGTTCATAGGCCGTTTTTAGGTTTTGTGGCAGCGTATTCCAGAATTGTGTGCTCAGGTAGGAAAAGGTTGATGCATGTGTTAGTTTGTATTTAAGACCTTTACAACCTGGGAAGTGAAGATTAAGGAATGTACGGGATGATTTTTGGGCATTTCTGGGTGGTAAGTCTATCAGGTCTGACATGTAGGCTGGTGTGTCTCTGTGAATAATTTTGTGAACTAAGGTGCAAGTTTTGAACGTGATACGTTCTTTGAGTGGGAGCCAGTGCAGTTTTTCTCGTATAGGTTTGGCGCTTTCGTATTTTGTTTTGCCGAATATGAGTCTAGCTGCAATGTTCTGAGCTGTCTGAAGTTTTTTGATTATTTGCTCTTTGCAGCCAGCGTAGAGTGCATTGCAGTAACCTAGATGACTGAGTACCATTGATTGTACCAGGTTGCGGAAGACGGTTCTTGGGAAGAAAGGTCTTACTCTGTTTCCACATTGAATGGAACATCTTCTTGGTTGTGTTTTTCGCGTGACTCTCAAGTGTTAGGTGTCGATCGATGGTAACTCCAAGAATTTTTAGGGTATCCGAAATTGGAAGATTCAGTTTTGGTGTGTCAGTGGTTATTAATTTATTTGTGTTGTATTGCGAGGTATCTTCACTACAGGGGTAGTGTATACATTTCGACCTACTAGTATATGGGCCACTTGAGGGTCAGGATTATTGTCAAGAAGTAAAAATTTGGTCTCATCAATGTTTGTGTAAATTCTTTTCGATTAAATGCCAACAAGTTTTTTTTATTACAAAACATTTTTTTTTTAAATTAACAAATCCAATCCCTTTCCCTCCCAATAACAGCAAATTAAATGGTAAGTGCCACCAAACAGTCTGCAATATTACAAACAAAATTATAAGTTTATCAGCCTACTCCATGCAGGGTGTGAGGCAAGGTGAGCCATAAAGGTTTCCATCGGTCTTAGAATGCTAGTCCTTTTGCGGTGTTAAGATCTTCAATTTGAAGACATTTCAAAAGTAATTGGTCAGTCAGATAACTGCACCATTACTGTAATGTTGGAGGAGCAGGTTGTAGTCAAAAATACAAGATAGTTTTAATACCAAACAAGATTGAGAGAGAATAAAAACTTTTCATGCCTCGCTGCATTGGGTCTCCAAAAACATAACGGCCGAACAGAATAAGAGGATCCACAGTGACTGTACAATTCCATAAAGTGAGTAAATAATCATGTAAGGCCTTCCAGAGACAGGGGTCTCATCAGTATTTAACTTCAGATGATATTGTAACATCCAAGAACTGCTTATCCGACATTGCTGCCTGGATGTCCAACCGCCACCTGAAACTGAACATGTCCAAGACCGAGCTTATCGTCTTTCCACCAAAACCCACTTCTCCTCTTCCTCCACTTTCTATCTCAGTTGATAACACCCTCATCCTCCCCGTCTCATCTGCCCGCAACCTCGGAGTCATCTTTGACTCCTCTCTTTCCTTCTCTGCGCATATCCAGCAGATAGCCAAGACCTGTCGCTTCTTCCTCTTTAACATCAGCAAAATTCGCCCTTTCCTCTCTGAACACACCACCCGAACTCTCGTCCACGCTCTCATTACCTCTCGCCTGGACTACTGCAACTTACTCCTCACCGGCCTCCCACTTAGCCATCTATCCCCCCTTCAGTCTGTTCAGAACTCTGCTGCACGTCTCATATTCCGCCAGAACCGATATACTCATATCACCCCTCTCCTCAGGTCACTTCACTGGCTTCCGATCAGATACCGCATTCAATTCAAGCTTCTCCTTCTTACCTACAAATGCACTCAGTCTGCTGCCCCTCACTACCTCTCTACCCTCATCTCCCCTTACGTTCCCGCCCGTAACCTCCGTTCACAGGATAAATCCCTCCTCTCAGTACCCTTCTCCACCACCGCCAACTCCAGGCTCCGCTCATTCTGCCTCGCCTCACCCTATGCTTGGAACAACCTTCCTGAACCCTTACGCCAAGCCCCCTCCCTGCCCATCTTCAAGTCTTTGCTTAAAGCCCACCTCTTCAATGCTGCGTTCGGCACCTAACCCTTACCGTTCAGTGAATCCAGACTGCCCCAATTTGACTGCCCCGATCGGACCGACCGTTCACTTGTCTATTAGATTGTAAGCTCTTTGAGCAGGGACTGTCTCTCTTTGTTAAATTGTACAGCGCTGCGTAACCCTAGTAGCGCTCTAGAAATGTTAAGTAGTAGTAGTAGTAATGTTATGAACAGCTGATGAAATCAAAGTTATAGATGAATATATTGGAATCAAAACAGTGATATGGTCAGTGTAACAATATTTCCTTAGCGCCTGCAGCAGATGAATCCAGGAACTGGTGAGTTATGTTCATCTACCAGCAGATGGAGATAGGAATAAACAAGACTGAAGGCAGTGATAATAGACGGCCAGCTATCAGTTAGTATATCTCTATATCCAGCAGGTGGTGGATGGCTTCTCGCCAGCAACTGGATTCAAGGGCCTTGAGGGTGCTCCTAGGCTGGGTGGACAGTTGAGCGAGGGGGTGATTGGCTGAGGGTGCCAACTTTGGGCGCATATCTGGTGGTCAGGTCCCTGGTGCACCCCTCTTTACCCTCCTCCCAGGCTGAATTTGGGCTAGGCTGCTCAGATTCCCTTCCTCCCTCACAACTTTAAAAGAAAAAAAAAGGGGGGGATCTTTAGTGTGCACGCTTTCTGCCTGAGCTCTGCCTTGTTCAGAGAGCCAGAGTGTTTCCTGCTCAGCTCTCCTGGGAGGTCCTGCTGCATTGGAGGTCGGCAGCGTAAGTGCCTGCTCCTTTGTTCTTCTGTCCTTGGGCAGTCCAAATGGTGGCAGAGACAGTTAAACGCTGTTCACGATGTGGGAAATGGTGTTTGGCGGCCAGTTTGTGCAGCGCTGAGTCTGGCGGGGTAGATGGGTCACTTCCCTTCTCTGATAGTACGCTTTCTCACACTGAGTTGCATGGCGCGTGTGCCATTTTTTTCTAGCGCCGCTGAGGCAGTTCCTGCTACAGTTTCTATTTCCGCTGCTTCCCCTGTTGAGGGTGAGATGGGGGGGGGGGGTCCAGGATGCCTTCTGGGCCTGGATTTGGGATGGCTACAGCAATGACAGGCTCAGGAGAGTTTTTTTTTTCTCTTGTTTGTCCTCCTTATGCATCAGGCCTATGTTACTAAATGGGCCCTCCCTCAGGCGCTTGCGGCTCTGGCCCTAGGGGCCCCAGTGGGGATCAGTATCTGCCAGCTGCTTCTTCCAGGGATGACCCCAACCTCAAAAGGAGGCAGATAGTCTCGTCTGAAGAGGGGTCTTTGGTCCCCATGATGGCTGCCCCAGAAGACGTGGAGGAGAACGAGCTTCTCCATGAGGACATGGATTACCCCTTGGCAGTCCGGCTCTTTCACAAGGAGGAACTGTCGTCCCTTATCTCTCAAGCCTTGGAGGCTTTGAATATTGTGGACCCGGAGGTTGCTGGGTCAGCGGTGATTAATCGTAAGATGGCTAGTACCCGGCGGCTGTTGAGGGTTTCCTGGTTCATGAGGCTATCCAGGAACTCATTTCTGCATAGTGGGTGGATCTGGATGGTGTCTTGAAGTAGTCAAGGCCATAGTGCAGCTTTATCTGGTGAGCGCTGATCGAGTGGAGCAGTTTTCTCTCCCCAAGGTTTACGCCTTGGTAACACGGGTCACCGAGAAGACTACTTTACCGGTAGAGGGTGTAGTGTTGAAAGACATGCAGGACTGGCATCTGGAGGTTTCCTTGAAGTGCTCATTTCAGGTTGCTGCTCAGGCCTCTATTTGTATTTCTTATGTGGCTAGAGCTTTTCTTAGCTGGCTTCATTCGGTACTGGAGAATGACCAAGAGAAAGATCTGTCTGGGGCTCCTGGGTTCTTTCAGATGGACATGGGCCTCGCCTATTTGACAGATACCTTATATGATTTGGTCCAAGCTTCAGCCAAACTGATGGTGTTGGTGGTTGCCTCTTGTGACTCTGTCATTGGTCGGCGGACATGGCTTCCAAGCAGTGCTTGATCAAATTGCCTTTTCAGGGTAAATTGCCATTTGGGGAGGACCTGGAGAAGATTGTGAAGGGCCCCTTAGTTACTAATGGTGGTTAGAGCACCGGTCTTGCAATCCAAAGGTGGCCGGTTCAAATCCCGCTGCTGCTGCTTGTGATCTTGGGCAAGTCACTTAACCCTCCATTGTAAGTCACTTAACTCCCCATTGCCTGAGGTAAAACTTAGATTGTGAATCCTCCTGGGACAGAGAAATATCCAGAGTACCTGAATATAACTTGTCAGCATTTGTTGTCTAGGTATGGTCCCGGGTCCAGTCCGTAGAGGCAGTGGGTTTTCAATAATGCACAATCCACACGGGTTTGGATAGAAAGTATATTGTATTTGCTTATATAGGCTCACAGCACTTAGTACAGGTAAATATTGCAATGCCGTATCTGGGTGTGTGTTTAGATGAGAATCAATGAGAGAAAAGTAAGAATGGGGGGGGGGGGGTGCAGAGAAAGAAAGAAGAGCTTAAGAAAGCAGAGCCATGTGCTCTGAGACAGAAAGCTTTGGAGTAGGGCTGAAGGAGAAAGGGGGGGGGGGGCAGTACCAGGGGCTCTGGTAGCTGAAGATGTGTGTGTGTGTGTGTGTGTGTGTGTGTGTGTACAGAAAGAAAGAAAAGAGCTGAGCAGAGCCATGTGCTTCTTTATATACCTTAGGAACAGAAAGGGACCAAATAACTTTCCTTCACAGCCAAACTCCAGTTTAATTTCCTGATGTAAGGAAGGTGAGCATTTTCACAGGTTCTACTCTTTGAAGTCTCTAGTTTTGGAGCCTCTCTGTCTGGCTTTTTGTTCTCAGAGAGCCCTGCTCCCAGATGCCCAGAGAGGACAAAGGTATGTTAATAAGGGGCAATCAAGAAAACACAGGGCTAGCAGGTAGCTGGGCAATATTTGGTCCATTTGCCATCCTCAGTGCTTCCTGCGGGAGGGGGGGGCGTTATCAGAAGCTGGTTTCATCAATCCTGACACAGGATACCTCACGCCATTTCCTCAACTTGGCCACTATCAAGTCTGTTTCCCTTTAAGAGCAGGTTCAAGGCTGGTATTCTGTTTTATAGTCCCAAAGAAAGGAGGAACCTTCAGTCCATTCTGTATTTGAAGAGAGCCAACTCTGCTGTTCAGTTCCCCATTTTTGGATGGAAACCATGTATTCCATGACATCTTCAGTCAAACAGGGAAAATTACTGATCCCTCTTGACTTATCTATTCTATATGCTCTAGAATGCCATAAAGGAACCCCCACGCCACCCTATCAATGGCCTTTTTGGCATCAAAACTGATTTAAAAGTGAGGGGGGTCTCTCCAGAGCCGTAAGAATTCTCATATTAGAGATCATACAGCCACAAGTGAAACTGACCTGGGGTTCTGCCACTACAGAAGAGAGCACCAGGGCCAACCGGTTGGCCAAGATCTTAGCCAAAAGTTTAGCCTCATAATTTGAGTGAGATGTGGCGGTAGGATTCTGGTCTGTCCAGAGACTTTCCTGGTTTCAATAATACTATAATTTGCACCAAATTAAGGTGACTGGGCAAAGAACCCTGGGAAATGACAGCATTGAAAACTGAGATCAGGACTGGTCCAATTTTTGATTTTAATAATTTATAAAACTCGCTCCGCAGCCCATTGGGCCCTGAAGCCTTACCCAGTTGTCTCTGTTGTATGGCCCATTCTACTTTCTCCACTCAGATTGGCATATTCAGCATAACTGCATCCATCTCCTAAATCTGAGGTAAATCTATGCTAGATAAATTTCACCATCCAGTGCAGAGTCTGCAGGAGAACAGTAAAGCTTAGCGAAGTAGTCCTTCAAAATGCCATTAATGAGTTGGTCAGTATGCACAAGCACCCTCCTGAAGTCCCTTAAAGTGTCTATTTTACTAGGTCCTTTACTATGACTAGTCGGGCCAAAAGACTACTGTTTTAATTGGCGAACCTGTAAAGACATATTTTATAGTAATTCATTGGTTTCCTGGCCTTCTCATGAAGAAGCTCATTAAGCGCCTGTTGAGCCCTCCAGCAACTGAGTCCTTAACACCTAGAGTCTGACGAATCCCACACTGTTGTTGGAGACTAGTCACCTGGTGCTCTAGACAAAACATCTCATGATGTCCTTTTTTTTTTTTTCTGAAAGCTTGAATAACAGATTCTCTCCTCGCAAGAGTGCCTTTGCAGTCTGCCAATACAGTACAGGGCCATCCACTTTTTCTCTACTGGTCTCCACAAATGATTACCATCTAGAGAGCAGAAATGGGTAAAATTTGTCCCCCCCCCCCCCCCCCCCCGAAAATTTTTTTTTGTTATTCCAGTGGTGGGTGAGTAAAGGAGGAACTGAATCTCAAGTACATCCAGACAGCGACAACAAGACCGAAGTCAAGGGGACTATGTATTAAGAATCTGGAGGTGGGACTTCTCCACTATGTACCTGTAGGCTTCCTCTATAAACGTCTGTGTGCCTGAGCTCCTCAAAGTCTGCTATTCTAGCCTCCAGAGATCAGACCTGTTAAGTGCTAAGAATTCTTTGCATGAGTACACACATATGACTTCTCACCAACTGGGAGATAATCAAATGTGTGACACTTGGTGCAAAAGACTGGATAGCCCCCATGTGAGCTGCCAAGGATGGTCAGATTGTTCAGCATATAAATTTATAAATATTTGATCTGGTTCTACTATTATATTTTTGGCATTAACACTGTGACAGCGTCTGGCTGCACTTAAAATCAATTTTTTTCCTTTGCCTCCATCTGCTGCTTTGGACTACTTTTTACTAGTTCAGCAGGATTTGAGAGAGGAAATTATCAGGTATATGAAAACTCGCCTTCAAACTAGGAGTCTATTACTGATCTATACAACATACCTACACTTTCATCTGGCATATTTAAGGAGATAGGGGCCCTGTACGTAATATATGCATTTGTCCACTTCAAATTTCATCTGCTGTTTGGATTCACGGTCTTCGGTCTCCTGGGTCCTTCCTTCAGTTTTTCACGGGTCGCGTGTGTTTTGACAGCTTTGAGTGGTTTTGTCATCTGCAAATTTAATAACTTTACTCATCGTACCAATTAGAATTGAGCAAAATTACCTGATATTTCAGAAAAAGGTAAAAACCTTTTTGTTGGGCAAATTGTAATCTTTTACAGTTATGATAGGTGTTGTAGTAGATTAATTTTATAATGTTCTATTACATGAGGTTTTATAAATTTCTGTTTTTCTGTAAATTTTGCTTCATTTTTTATATTGTGCACCGCATTGAACCCTATTTGATGGAAATTAGCGGTTTGTAAGAGCCACATTAAGCTACATTGTTCAGGCAATAGCCACACTGGTATTTTTAGATATTTAGATTATTACTAAGGAAGGGAGCCATGCTGGATGTGATCTAGTTAGTGGATCATGTACATCCATCTACCGTACAAATGAATTTGATGCCCCCTTTCTTTGTCCAGTACAGGTATCTTACAAGTGGTTAGACTCTATGGCTGGCAGCTGGAATACATTTTTTCATGGTGTGGGCAGGGATTCCTGGGTAGACTGGATGGATTGGTTTGTTTGTTTTTCTACTGTCATCTGTTATGTTCCTATCTTAAAGATGCTTTTGGGAGAGTTTCATGTCCTTGCCATAGTCTATTTCCGGGGGTGGGGAGGTACTCTCCCCCCCCCCCTTGATAGAATCTAATTCTCTATAGCTATGAATCTTTCTTTCTTTCTTTCTTTCCCTTTTCTCTGTTCTGTGACCTTTGTATGAGGAACAAACTTTTCTTCCTCCTCCATATAATTAATCTAATTACTTATAATTACCAGAGGTACTGATGTTAGGTTTTGAAAGTTTGTTATAACTTTACAACTAATGTCTGATGCTGTGATGGTGGGTGAGTAATTAAAGACAATTCTCTAATTCCTGTAGATTTTTTCTATAATATTTGATAGAATTCGTAAGAGTTTTAGCGAATAGCAAACCAAATTGTGCAGCTTAGTACAAGCATGGTACTTTTAACTTGTATATAAATCTACTATGATGATAAACTGACTGTGATTTTTTTATTTCAACAGAAGGAGAGAGGGGATTTTGCAGTAGTGTAATATACCATCACAGAACTGAAAGGAGTTAAAAAGGAAAATGCCAAAACCGGTGAGTGGATGTTGACAATTTGCTGCTAAGAGCGATAAGCAATATTTGCAATATATGCACCTGTTAATATCAACCTAATAATGTTGCTTTGCTTTGTAATGCAGTTTATCATGTTCAAATGTTTATTTCCCTCTTCCAAGTACATTGTTTTCTTACTAATAGGGTGCGACAATGTGGCTGTACCAAAGGTCTGTTCTTGCCACAAATCTGGTGATCAAACATAGGCAGCAATCATATGGGAGCCTGACCGAGTACAACTTTGGTTAAGCTCTGTTGTACACACTTTTATTAGTGACCAGCTTCTAGCAGACCCAACTTCCAGCATGAACAATACAGTCTACCTGTCCTTGGCCCATCTTCAGACACTGCAGCCAAAGGCTAGGCAACTCTCCTAGAGGATGGCTTCTTCCTGCTGTAGGCCTCCCTGTCCTGTTTCTTCTCTACGGTTTTATCTCTGACTATCTAAGCAGACTAGCAATGCTTTTTTTAAAGTGACCCTGTGAGGGAGTGGAGTGAACTTAAAGGAAACTGGGTTTATTCTGAGCGCTCCATCACATAGGGGTCTTTAGCTACAGTTCAGTTGTACAAGGTAAACAGACGAGACACCCTAAGACCTATAATGTGGATGGTTAATGGTTGAGAGAACCAGTATCTTTTAATTAGTCCAATAAAATAGTGTTGTCTGCAATTTGTTAATTGACCCTTATGTCTAAGTACACTGGCCGTAGCTAGAAGGTTGTTAGACTGTATAGAGAGAGGTGTGACCAGCAGAAGAAAGCTGGTGTTGATGCCCCTGTATAAGTCGTTGGTGAGGCCCCACCTGAAGTATTGTGTTCAGTTTTGGAGGCCGTATCTTGTTAAGGATGTAAAAAGAATTGAAGCGGTGCAAAGAAAAGCTACGAGAATGGTATGGGATTTGCGCTACAAGACGTATGAGGAGAGACTTGCTGAACTAAACATGTATACTCTGGAGGAAAGGAGAAACGGGGTAATATGATACAGACGTTCAAATATTTGAAAGGTATTAATCCGCAAACGAACCTTTTCCGGAGATGGGAAGATGGTAGAATGAGAGGACATGAAATGAGATTGAAGTGGGGCAGACTCAAGAAAAAGGTCAGGAAGTATTTTTTCACAGAGAGAGTAGTGGATGCTTGGAATGCCCTCCCGTGGGAGGTGGTGGAAATGAAAACGGTAACGGAATTCAAACATGCGTGGGATAAGCATAAAGGAATCCTGTGCCGAAGGAATGGTTCCCAAGGAGCTTAGTCGAGATCGGGAGGCGGGGCTGGTGGTTGGGAGGCGGGGATAGTGCTGGGCAGACTTATACGGTCTGTGCCAGAGCTGGTGGTGGGAAGCGGGACTGGTATGGGAGGCGAGGATAGTGCTGGGCAGACTTATACGGTCTGTGCCAGAGCTGGTGGTGGGAAGCGGGACTGGTGGTTGGGAGGCGAGGATAGTGCTGGGCAGACTTATACAATCTGTGCCAGAGCCGGTGGTTGGGAGGCGGGGATAGTGCTGGGCAGACTTATACGGTCTGTGCCAGAGCTGGTGGTGGGAAGCGGGACTGGTATGGGAGGCGAGGATAGTGCTGGGCAGACTTATACGGTCTGTGCCAGAGCTGGTGGTGGGAAGCGGGACTGGTGGTTGGGAGGCGAGGATAGTGCTGGGCAGACTTATACAATCTGTGTCAGAGCCGGTGGTTGGGAGGCGGGGCTGGTGGTTGGGAGGCGGGGATAGTGCTGGGCAGACTTATACGGTCTGTGCCCTGAAAAGCACAGGTACAAATCAAAGTAGGGTATACACAAAAAGTAGCAAATATGAGTTATCTTGTTGGGCAGACTGGATGGACCGTGCAGGTCTTTTTCTGCCGTCATCTACTATGTTACTATGATACAGCAACCACAATTTTTTTTACTATACATAAAGAAGGAAATGCTTTTCTGGTTTTCCTCCATGCCAGGTTTTCCTCTTCATCATTATGGGAGGGAATCGCTTTCCTCTTCTCATCTGGGTTCTTCCATTTCAGCTGGTCGAATAATAAGATAGGTGTGGAGAGGGTTCGAAAGTGAAGGTTCTAGACTTAAAAAAAAATAACTTTATTCAGATGGGGGATTACCTCATGGAATTTCTGTCTGGGTGGGAACATCTGGAAGAAGTTGAGAAGCAGTGGGCAAAACTGAAAGGCTCTATTGTAAGGGCAACAAACCTTTTTGTAAGGAAAGTAAATGAAAATAAGAAGAAAAGGAGGCCACTTTGGTTCTCAAAAGTAGTAGAGGAAAAAGTAAGGGAAAAGAGGTTAGCCTTTTATAAACTACAAGAGATTGCAGAGAGGAAGACAGGCGATAATATCTAGAGAAGCTGGTAGAACAGTCAGTAAAGCAAAGATTCAAGTGGAAGAAAAAGCAGCCAGTACACTAAAATGAGGGGACAAGGTATTTTTGAGATATGTTAGTGATATAATGTGGGGTACAAATGCAATAAATAAATAAAATAGGAGAAAGTGCAAAAGTGGCATTGTGAGGCTCGAAGGTGAAACATAAGTACATAAGTAATGCCATACTGGGAAAAGACCAAGGGTCCATCGAGCCCAGCATCCTGTCCACGACAGCGGCCAATCCAGGCCAAGGGCACCTGGCAAGCTTCCCAAACGTACAAACATTCTATACATGTTATTCCTGGAATTGTGGATTTTTCCCAAGTCCATTTAGTAGCGGATTATGGACTTGTCCTTTAGGAAACGGTCCAACCCCTTTTTAAACTCTGCTAAGCTAACCACCTTCACCACTTTGAAGATAAGGTGATAAGTTGATGAAGATAAGGTGGAATTGCTTAACAAATATTTTTGTTCTGTGTTCACAGCTGAAGGGCCATGAGCAGGACCGCAGAAGACAAACACAAATAGGAATGGTGGGGTGGTAGTCCCTGAATGATTTTCAGAGGACTGTGTTTGTGAAAAGCTGGCTAAACTAAAAGTGGACAAAGCGATGGGGCCGGATGACATACATCCGAGGGTACTGAAGGATCATAGGGAAGTTCTAGTGGGTCTGCTGGCTGACTTTTTTTCAATGCTTCTCTAGAGTTAGGAGTAGTTCCGGAGGACTGGAGAAGAGCAGATGTGATCCCTCTCCACAAAAGCAGAAGTAAAGGTTGGGAACTACAGGCCAGCAAGTCTGACTTCTGTTAGTGGAAACGCTTTTAAAATGGAGAATAGTAAAGTTTTTGGAATCCAAGACCCAAGGCAACATGTCTTCACTAGAGGCAGGTCTTGTCAGACAAATCTGCTTAATTTCTGTGACTGGGTAACCCGAATTTTAGCAAAACCTTTGATGTGGTTTCACATAGGTGACTAATAAATAAACTGAGTGCCCTCGGTATGGGCCTTAAAGTGATTTGACTGGGTTAAGAACTGGTTGAGTGGAAGGTATCAGAGGGTAGTGCTATTCTGAGGAAAAGGATGTTACCAATGGTGTGCC
Source organism: Microcaecilia unicolor (assembly GCF_901765095.1). Classification (NCBI taxonomy): domain Eukaryota; kingdom Metazoa; phylum Chordata; class Amphibia; order Gymnophiona; family Siphonopidae; genus Microcaecilia; species Microcaecilia unicolor. The sequence continues at coordinate 60,631,062 of NC_044034.1, forward strand.
ACAAGGATCGGTTCTTGGGCCGGTTCTTTTTAACATTTTTGTAAGTGATATTGCTGAAGGGATGTCTGGTAGGGTTTGCCTCTTTGTGAATAATACCAAAATCTGCAATAGGGTAGACACCCCTGATAACGTGAATTACATGAGGAAGGACTTAGCAGCTTAGATTTAATACTAAAAAATGCAGGGCCATGCATTTGGGTTGCAAAAACCCAAGGAACAGTACTGTTTAGGTGGTGAAGAACTTTAATGTACGAAAGAGGAGGTGGACTTGGGTGTGATTGTATATGATGGTCTTAAGGTGACCAAACAGGTAGAAAAGGTAGTGGTGAAAACTAGAAGGATGCTTGGGTGCATAAGGAGAGGAATGATCAGTAGGAAAAAGTTGACGATGCCCCTGTATAAGACTCTGGTGAGACTTCATCATTTAGAATATTGTGTACAATTCTGGAGACCGCATTTTAAAAAGATATAAATAGGATGGAATCGCTCCAGAAGGTGGCTACTAATGGTCAGTGGACTTCATCATAAAGTGTATGGGGACAGACTTAAAGCTCTCAATGTGTATATTTTGGAAGAAAGGTGGGAAAAGGGAGATATGATAGAGACATTTAAATACCTGTATGGCTTAAATGTACAGGAGGCAAGTCTCTTTTCAATTGAAAGGAAGATCTGGAACAAGGGGACATAAAATGAAAGTTGAAAGGGATAAGAGTTAGGCCCAGAAGTAACCTGAGGAAATACTTCTTCACAGAAAAGGTGGTTAATTGTGGAACGGCCTCCTAGTGGAAGTGATAGAGATGAAAACAGTATCTGAGCTCAAGAGAGCTTGGGACAAGTACATAGGATCTCTAAGAAAGTCATAGGGTGAATAGATGGAATGAATGGGCAGACTGGATAGACCGTATGATCTTTGCCTACATTTTTCTATCTTTCTATGGTCTAGCTGGTCATGGTGTGACAAACAGAAAAAAGTGAATTGGAAATGATGCATCACAAAAATAACATAAGTTGTACTACACTGGACCAGACCAGAGATCTATTAAACTTGGCACTGTGTCTTTGACAGTGACCAAACAGGTCATAAGGAAGTACCCAGCAGATCCCAAAGAGTAGATTCCTTGCTGCTCAATTTCATGTCTACCTGGTTAATAATTCTTGGACTTTTCCCCTGGGAACTTGTTCAAGCCCCTTTTAAATCCATCTATGCAAGATGACTTGACTATGTTCTCTGGCTCCAAATTACACAGCTTGATTAAAACATCAATCCTATGTTGAATATTTCATTGAGCCCAGCATCCTGTCTCCAAGAGTTGCCAGTCTTGAATGATATCTCATTCTCATTGAGCCCAGCATTGTGTCAAGAGTTACCAGTCTGGGTCCCAGTTGTTTTTTTTTTTTTTTTTTCTTTTTCCAAGTTTTTGAGGAAAAGCTGAAAATTCTTCTGTTGTAATCTAATCATCTTTTGTTGTTGGGACCTTGTATGTATGTATGACTCAGAAAATCTCTTGCATATTTTATCCAAGCAGTCCCTGGAGGATTTGTATTAGAGGATTCAGTAGATTCTCTTTATCTTTGGGAGGAACTGTGTAGTGGTCTGTTATCTGACTCTGCCATTAAAGTAAAAGTAATGTATCTCCATTTGAGGATATTTATTTACCTTTCAGGTTGGTCTATTGGATCAAGATAGAGGTCTGAAGGGCATTGGTAGTGTCCAAAGCTCCCAGTGAAGTTTTGGGAGCCTATTCTTTGGTATTGCTTGTTGGTAGACCCTTAAGGTAATTTTATCAGAGTTAGGCCCAGATTGTTTTGGACAAGTGGCCCCTTGCGGTCATCTGTGAGGTATATGACCTAGATTTGGCTTGGCCACTGAAGATGCTTTTGTGAAGTCCCCCTGCTTGTCCCTCCAAAATGTAGCAGCAACCTTGTTGGGGGGGAGGAGGGAAAAAGATGCTGGACCTGGTTGAGGAGGGGAAGAGGTCTCTTAACATAGGCGTCACCTGCAAGATCTTGTATGTGTCCCCAGTTCTGTTCCAGGTTCAAATCACATGGCAGAATATCGTCAAGACGTCTTTCTCCTTCATTGGGGAAAGGGACTTCTTTATGCGTATCCTCCAATACCTCTCATAGAGAAGACTTTACTGAAACTCAGTTAGGACCAGGGAACCATGATTCTAATCGCTGTTACTGGCTGAGGCAGATCTGATTTCCTCCTTTTCTGGAGTTGTCCACTTAAGATCCGTGGAGATTGTAATGTTTTGCAACCCTCATCATGCAGAATGAGGGATCTCTTCTACATCCCAACTTCCAATCCCTGGCCCTCACGGCATGGATGTTGAGAACATAGAATTTGGATCCTTAGAGGGCATCTTGAGGAAAGACTGTACTAAGAGGTGTTACTCATTTAAGTGGAGGAGGTTTGATATCTGGTGTGAGGGCAAGGTCGTAGATCCCTCAACTGTCCTACACAAACTGCTTGAATACCTTCTACACCTATCTGAGTCTGGTTTAAAAAACAAATCTGTAAGGGTTCATCTTGGTGCAATTAGTGCTTATCACTGTGTAGAAGGTAATCCCATCTCTGTACAGCTACAGCCTTTGTTCGCTACTAACAAAGCCCCCTGTCAAACCTCCAACTTTGTCATGGGATCTTAACATTGTCCTCACCCAGCTGATGAAATCTCCTTTTGAGCCCCTAAATTCCCATCATCTGAAGTATTTGACCTGGAAATTTGTTTTTTATGATGGTCACTTCAGCTTGCAGAGTCAGTGAACTTCAGGCCCTATTAGCTGATCCACTGTTTCACCACAATAGAGTAGTTCTTCACACACACCCTAAGTTCCTTCCTAAGGTAGTGTTGGAGTTTCATCTTAATCAGACAATTCTACCAATATTTTTCCCAAAACCACATGTCCATCATGGTGAAATTATACTGCATACTTTAAATTGTAAGTAAGCCTTAGCCTTCTATCTGGAGTGGAATAAAGCCGATAGACAGTCCACCCAGTTTTTGTTTTCTTTTGACCTAAACAGGATGGGGATAGCCATCTGCAAATGCACAATTTCCAGTTGGCTTCCAGATTGCATCTCCTTTTACATATGCCCAGGCTGGGCTGACTCTCGAGGGTTATGTCAAGGCTTATAATGTCAGAACCATGGCTACATCAGTAGCCCACTTGAGATCAACTTCCATAGAGGAAATTAGCAAAGCTGCAACGTGGTCATCCTTCCACACATTAACATCTCATTATTGCCTTGAGCAGGATACCTGACATGACAACCGGTTCGGGCAATCAGTCCTGTAGAATTTGTTCATTGTCTGGAATCCAACTCCATGCTCCCCAGGCCTAGGTTTAGGTTTGTTCTGGTCCAGGCTGCACTGCCACACCTAGTATGTCTATGGTTTCAGGTTGATTATATTACAGGCTTTGATTTTTTTTGAGTCCCTTTTGCCCTAGTATTGTTTTCGGTGAGCCTGATAGCTAGGGATTCCCATCTGTGAGAAAACAGCCTGCTTGACCTTAGAGAAAACAAAGTTACTCACCTGTGGCAGGTGTTCTCTGACAACAGCGGGCCAAGTATTCTCACATACCTTCTCACCTCTCCTTGGAGTTATATTTTTTTAGCTTTATAAAATGACTGAGGAACATGGGTGGGAAGGCACTAGCACATGCGTGGTGAGACACTGCTAGAAACTTCTAAGTATTATTACTAGTCGGCATCTGCGCCATCAGATGACATCACCCATCTGTGAGAATATTTGGCCTGCTGTCCTTGGAGAACACTTGCCACAAGTGAGTTAACTTTGCTTTCTGGGTGTTCAGTCAGCATGATCAAATCAGGATATTGTCTGTTTTCCCTATTAATTCAAAGAAGAGTACGTATCTGGGCTCAACCATTAGTTGCATGCGCAGCTTCTACAGAATAATACTGCTTCAAGCCAGTAGAACCAGCCCTATCCTAAGAGAGAAACTAAGGGCTTTGTAATAGGTGCTTTTCATCCTGAAGAAGTTGGGAAAGGACCATATGTCATCTTGGACCTCGGGAATGTTAAGAAAAGTTCACAATGGACAGCCTAGCCTTCATACTGAATGAATGTGAGTAGCTTTTGATACCTAGTGAATGCATAATGAATGTAAGTATCAAAGATACTTATATTCATGTATCAAGTCATCACAGTTTCTAAATAGTCCCTTTCAGCCTTAGAGCAAATAAAGCTAGCCATTAGCTTTCCTGTGAGGTTAATCAATATCTCTTAGGTTTAGTTATCTCCCCCCCCCCCCCACCCCTTGGCACATCTCCAAATTTCTAGTCAGTTATCCCAATTAAGAGGGAGACAAAATTGTCTCTCTGGGGTATTTTCACTAGCAAATAAGTAACTTAACAGATTTGCATTTCATTGAGAATCAAACACAAAATAGTAGAAAAATTGTCAAATAAGGGCCTTTATATTAGTTTAGGTATACTTGCTGCCTTTGCAACTTTAAATAACTAAACACCTCACTACTAAGATGCACACAGTAGGCCAGCCACGAGATTGGGGCTATTCAGTCTTTTCAATTGTGTCACATATATGATTCTTTCCCAGTTGGTTAGATGTTGGCTTTCGAATAACTGATCTCTGAAGGCTAGAGTAGCAGACTTTGAGGAACTGGGGCAGATAGAGAAGTGTATATAGAAGTCCCACCTCCATTGCATCCAGATTTAGCTTGTGAATATTCATAGCACCATGCTGAATTCAAGAACTGCAACTCCTCATTTGACTACATATACCTAGAAAATCCTCAGCTGAAGACTTCATGGCAAGTGAGTTTGAAGATCAAATTTGGCCACCTAGAATAGTATGGAAAGCATGTATGATGCTTTTCAAACTGCATCAAAAGCATAAGCAGCTGCCATTGCACCTTGTAGATTAGCTTGGTTAAATTCCCTGTATCCTCCGAGAAAGTGTTCACCAAAGATCAGCAGACATTTGCTGCACAAGAGAACGTCTTTGGTGAATAGGTAGCGGAAACAGTGGATGGTATAATGGACCACTCTGCAACATTACAAACACTGGGGCTGCTGTAATAAAGTGAATGAAGCTTTGCACAGAGTGTAGTTTGGATTCTCTACTCAATTTTAGTATGGCCTCTCTATGCAGAAAGGAGTCTAGCACAGAAGAAAACTGTGCACAAAGACTTGTGTAGACATCAACTTATCTAAATCTAATGGTAATGAAGATATTGGCTATTAAAGTCGGATGGAAAGAAGTACATAGAAGATATGAAGTCTGAATGCATGGTTTTGTACCACTGGAGTCTTTAGTGTGTAGTCTATTGAGGAGCAAATATTTAGCTCATTCTTCGGCTATCATTAGTGAGGATTTAATTTCTTTTGTGTAGCTTTTTTGTTTTTATTGAAGGGAATAAATCAACTTAAAAAAAAAACAGGGTTTGAATAGCTGAGGTGATTGTATACCAAATGCAGGGCTGAGCGTCTGACATTTCACAGTCACTCCCTTGACTACATTAATTTTATATGATCTGTTCCTGGAGGGAATTCTGTGGAGGCACCAGCATTGTCGGCTCTTTTGTATTCCTCCTCACCCGCTAAGATTGCAGTGGTAAAAGGAGGTAGTGAATGACTTGGCCATGTCCTCCTCTGACAGCCTAAGTACCACTGTTCATCTGAACTACGGGGCTGTAAGCAGGACCACTTGGGCCTAGGACAGCAGAGGAGGAGAATGCAACCCGATGCATAGTTGTTCAGTTCCTCCTCTTGCCACTTCATTGGGGCAAGGAAAAAACACTAGACAAACTGAGGTTGGTAACACAAGGGTGGGAGTGGGGAGCAGCAGAAGCAAGCTGAGGGAGGTGTGCCATGAGGAGAGCAGCAGAAGCAAACAGGAATTGGAACATGCCACAGTGGGGAGTAGTAGTTGGTAGAGCAAATGGCAAGGTTGATCATTGGATCCAGGTTGGGGGCAGGTGGTTGGCACATGGAGGTAGGAGTTATTGGAGAAAGCTGGGGGCTTTGTGCTAAAGGGTTAGTGGTACAAGCTGGGGGAATGTGCCATTGGGCATAGGGGATCACTTGAGCAATGGGATGGGTGGGGCTCACTGGAGCTATCTGGGGGGTATACCATGGGGGGTGAGGGTTGCTGGAGGTTCTGTGCCATGGAGTTGAGGGTCAGTGGAGGTTACTGTAGCAAGCTATATAATTGATAGAGAAGAGTGAAGAAGTTGGGGTATGTGTGTGAGGAGGGGAGAAGCTGAGGTGGGACTATGTGCCAGGGATGGAATGGTGTGGTATATGCTGGGGGGGGAGAAGACATGGGGGTATATGTTGAGGGAGTGAGACAAGGAGAGGTGGGATTATATGCATTGGTGGGAGACCTTGGGGAAAACACAGGATTGGAAGTTGAAGGAAGAGAAAACTGAGGAGGGGGAGGGCAGGGGAAACTGAGGGGTGGAGAAAGAACTGGCTTTGGAACAAGAGTTGAGGAGGTGGGATCTAAGAGAGGGAGGATATCAAGTCTTATGATGGGGGAACTCTGCAAAATTTATAATTTTAAATTTTTTTACACAATTTTCCAAGGAGTAATATCTTTCTTATACACAATGTTCATTCCAAATACCCATAATAATGTGTACTCTTATAGCTCCCGATACAGTATCTGCACAAAATATTGATTCTACTGCTATCACATGCCTAATGTATATATGCTTCCATGACAGTTAGTGTGTTCTTCTTGCACTTTTTTGTACATGGTTTATTTGCATGTTTTGCTACATTTCAACAAACCAAGTGAAATAAAAGAAAAGAATAAATGCAAGCTAAAATGGAGGACTAGTGCCTCAATACAAACTGAAAAGAAATAGATGCTTACAGATGGCTTTATGCAGGATGCTAAGTTTAATCTGTCTGTTCAAGGCCTTTTTGAGAGAGAACCCGAATTCTATCCTAGAGGCATGTCTAAATGGTTTCAGTTTATCTTCTCTATTTTTGTTCTTGTGAAAAATAATTACAAGTTTCTCCCAACAAGTTTTTTTCTGGAGTTGATGTTTCTTCTCTCTCTCCCCCCCCCCCCCCCCCCCCCCAATTTTTTCTTTTCTTTTATTGAAGACAACCCCTAGTTATGGAGTCTGTCACACTGGCATTAATGATAGGCTTGTTTAAAAAGAAAGCAAAGTTGTTTACCCGATAGTGAACCTTCTCAGAAGGTACTTTTATGAGCAGTTATACACAGACATCCTCCTTCCACTGGGAATTTTCTCTCCTGTTACTTATCTTTACTGGAAATAAAGGCAGCTGTGGGGCTTCTGCTGTTTAGGTACTACCACACTTTCTCAGAAAATGCTTTGTTCTCAAAAAAGCTCAGTAAGTTCATTTCATTGTGAGACCTGTGATATGCCATATTCAGAGAACACTTTATTACAGATTGGCAGCTTCTGTTTTTCTGTAGAATCTGAGTGCATTTCAGGACCTGCCCTTTATGCTCTAATCCTTAATATTTAGGGCTGGTTTTCTGTGCTCACAATATCATCCCTATTGTGTTGGTGTTTTCTATTACGAGGGCTCTTAGTCTGCTGTGATGTTGCAAGGGCAGCAAAATTCGGGATGAGATTTTTGTGACAGGTAACTGCTAAAGAGTTTAGCCTACAGACTGGCAGTGTAAAGACACCTCCACCAGAAAGAAACAGAGAAAATGGTGGTATACTATATAGCCTACCCAGTGTGCCCATCCATTCCAAGTATTAAGGAGTCCCTTCTCTCATTTAGATAGTCTGTCCTATGCGTTCTTTAATGCAGAGAAAATCCTCATCGCCACTGTCTCTACTGGGATGTTCCACACATCCACCATCCTTATACCATCCTTTCTGTAAAATATTTTTCTTTAGATTACTCCTGAGTCTCTTCCCTTACGCCTTCACCATATGCTATCTTGTTCCAAAGTTTCCTTTCAATTGAAACAGGCCTGTCTTCTATGCATTTGTGCTTCAGAGCTGTTTAAGTATCTGTCATACTTCCACTTATCTGCCTTTCTTCTAAAGAATACATATTGAGATCTTTAAGTCTGTTCTTATATGCTTTACACAACAAAGACTACTGACAATTTTAGTTTCATCTTCTGGGCTGGCTGCATCTTGTTTATAACCTTTAGGCAATGCATTGTTCAGAACCACAGCTCTCCAAATGCAATCTCACCAAAGAATTATACAGAGATGCAAATCAGGACTTTTCGCACCTGAAACAATTTTTCAGACCCTGGTTTTACAGGAAAACGGCACTGATGTGACCCGGGACCCTGCTTTTACAGCCTTTGTTTATCCACTGTTTGAGGGGTTACCATTGTTATCAATATTATTTGACTTTTCACCTATCCAACAGTGGATCAGTCCCATTTATGTTGGAAAATTGAGACTTTATAATAATAGAAATAACCAATACAAAATAAAAATTCACTTGCAAACTAAATGTCTCTGAAATAAGAAGGATTTCAAGTGCTTTCGAAAAAGCAGATAAGATGTTTTTTTTAACAGATAATGGAAGAATATTCCATATTGGAACAGCATGAAAGAGAAGAGCCTTCTAAAAATTTCTTAAAACGCATACTGTTAAAAAAGCAGGGAAACTTAACTATTATCAGGCATTCAAGAATTTTGCTTGCCACAAGGATCTTTTTATTAGATTAGTCATGAAGTGGTACTAGTCAAAAGATAATTTTAAATACAAAACACACCAATTTAAAATACTAGTCTTGCATGAACTGGAAGCTGGTGAGGTTTCATTAGCAACAGAGTGGCCCTATGAAATCAATTAGCTGCCGTATTCTGGAGGAATAATAATGGAAACGCCAGAGTATAATGAATTACAGTAGTTTGTTACTTTGTTCTAGTAATATATAGAATGATCTTCAGAAAAATAAGACAATATGCTTAAACTTGAAAAAAAAAATTAAAACAAATTATTCATCTGCGGCTTAAAATAGAGAGGTGTCTGTTATTATGCCCAATACTTTAGCAGACCAATCTATAGACACATATTCAGATGGATTTAAAGGAAGGGTGCTGGAATGAAGTCCCAAAAAAACAACTAAACCAAAGTACCTTAGTTTTAGTAGCATTCAAGCTTAACATATTTGTAAGAGCCCAATTTTTTTCCTAAAAGCACAGTTCACTAACTTAGTATATGTCAGATGTATTAGTCCCTGTTCTTTCAGACTTACAAAGATGTTATGTGTATGAATAAAGATGCTTATCACTCTTCAGTTGAACTGAGCCTAATGAAGTCATTAAAAAGGAGAGACAAAACGGGAGAGCCTTGTGGAATACCACAAGGTGATTTCCAAACAGGAGACTTCTCTATCTTTCCTAACACTGTTAATTCCTAGTAATCAGAAACGAAATGAGCCAATACTAGACACATCCTGATATACCCAGCTCACTCAATTTGGCCAGTAACAGTTCATAATCGACTGTATCAAAGACATCTGAAATAACAAACTGCAAAGAACTGTTTACCTAAATGAAATACTTTCTTAACCTTGGATAGCAAAATAATTAACAATGTCCCAGTGCTATGCAGTTTCCTAAAACCAACTTGAATAGGGTGCAAAATATTAATTTCTAAGAGGCCAATATTCAAAGCGATTTAAGCGGGCAGCCTCTCCTGACCACTTAAATAGCTTCCCAGCACCTAACCAGGGATGTTCAGTGGCACTCGGTTAATATCCCTTGAGACCGCTCAAACAAAAAGTGAGCAGGTCAGGGGCAGCACTGGGGGCGACACTGGGGAGGAGCCCCAGGTTATGCGGGTGCCGGCAAGCTCTTTTAAGCTTGTTACAAGCTCTGGACAATGTGGGTCACATTATCCACTTGTGAAGAATATAAGGCCTGCTGTCCTCGGAGAATATCTGCTACAGGTAAATATCTTCACTGTTTTGAAAGATGGAAACTAAATAGGATGCTAATACATTTGGGATCTAGGATAAAACTGAGTGGAGGACTGGCCTAGTGATTAGGGTGGTGGACTTTGGTCCTGGGGAACTGAGGAACTGAGTTTGATTCCCACTTCAGGCACAGGCAGCTCCTTGTGACTCTGGGCAAGTCACTTAACCCTCCATTTCCCCATGTAAGCCGCATTGAGCCTGCCATGAGTGGGAAAGCACGGGGTACAAATGTAACAAAAAAACAAAATAATAAAAATACCTACATTCACGTTTACCTAACTCCATTTCCACACCATACTTTGTTGTATTTCCAGTTCCTTACCACAGCCAGTCAAGTCACTGTTGTAGGGTTTTTCAAGTTACTCATTGTTCCAGCTACTTGCTTTCGTTATTTAGGGGGTCTAGTTTGACTCACAGCTTTGCTTTTCTAAGCACATTTCTGAGGTCCTTCAACTTTGTTTTTCGACTCTTCTCTTCTTTTGATCTGTACCCTTTTGTTTATTCCAGTGGCATAGCCAGACTGCCAATTTTGGGTGGGCCTGAACCCAAAGTGGGTGGGCACAAAATTTTCTCTCTACCCACCCCCCCCCCCCCCCCCCCAGCAAAATTTAGTCACACTCAGATGCATTTGTCACACAGGGTAAAGTGCTGCTTTTCAGTGCATCCGATTTCAGACAATTTATTTAATAGCCTAATCCTTTTCAGTGAGCTTTCAGAGGCCAAAACCTCCTGCCTCAGGTCAGTATAATGCTGTTACGGTATCTTCTCCTGACCTAAGGAAGGAAGTATTGGTCTCTGAAACTTTATTAGCACCATATTACTTTATCCTAAATTAAAAATAAAATTATTTTCTTTACCTTTGTATGGCCATTTACTTTTTCTCATTGTGTTGCTCCCAGTCTCTAGATTCTGCTTTCCTTCGTTTTCACTTAACTCTTCTGCCAGGGTTTCCTGGCCATTTGTAATTTTTTCTTTGCTTTCTTCAATATTTTTCTGCCTCTCTCTGTGTCCAGATTTAATTCATTCTTACTATCCATTCTTTAATTTCCTTCATCTACATATGGCTTTTCATATTTTTCTCACCCTTGTTCTCCCCATGCCCCTTCCTCTTATTCTCCAATCTTTCACTACTCCCCCTTTCCATGCAGCAGCTCTCCTCTTTCTCTCCCCATCCTTCCAGTGTCTCCCCTCTCTCTCCCCATCCTTCCAGTGTCTCCCCTCTCTCTCCCCATCCTTCCAATAGTCTCCCCTCTTTCTTTCTGCATCCTTCCATCCAGTGTCACCTCTTTCTCTCACCATCCTTCTACCCATCTACCCTCTCTCCTGATCCTTCCATCTATTGTCTCTCTCCCTCTTTCTCTGCCATCCTCCCACCAGCCCCAGCTCCTATTGCCGGCCACTGCTGCTTTTCCTGATGAGCAGCAGGGCCGGCGCTACAAAAAGAAGAAGCACTCAGCTGACTGAGCTGAGCGCCAACGCAAACGACGACTCACTCGATGAGAAAAAATGTTTTTTAAAAAATGCGGCACCGCAGGCAGCCTCTTAGCATTGGATGCTGGCTCTGCAGGCTCCTCCCGTCTCTTACATCACTGCCCCTGCTTCGCTCCAGGGGCAGTGACGTAAGAGACGGGCGGAGCCTGCAGAGCCAGCAGCCTGCAGTGCCGCGTATTTTTTAAAACATTTTTCTCGTCGAGTCGTCGTTTGCGTTGTGCTTCTTCTTTTTGTAGCACCGGCCCTGCTGCTCATCAGGAAAAGCAGCAGTGGCCGGCAATGGGAGCTGGGGCTGGTGCGGGCCTGAAGGAAAAGTGGGTGGGCGGGCCAGAGCTGAAATTGGGTGGGCCTGGGCCCTCCCAGGCCCACCCGTAGCTACGCCCCTGGTTTATTCTTGACTTTAATTCTCTACATACTGCTCTTCAAGCTGTACTCTTTTCCCGCTTAGACTACTGTAATGTGGTCTAAGCCGGTCTTCCCCTCTCTCAGATTAAAATACTTCAAACACTTCAGAACTGTGTCATATGCTTTCTCTGTAAAGCCAAGCATTATGATAGAGCTTCACCTTTAACTTAATAAACTTCATTAGCTCTTAACTTCCTGTTAAATTCTGGTTTCTCTTTAAAATTCTTTCTCTTGTGCACACTGGTGTCCCTGTTTACCTTGCAAATTTAATTACCTCCTCCACCCCTTCTCATAGTCTCAGATCATTTGATGCTAATAGACTGTTATTCCCAGGCCTAGAAGTATTTTATATGAATCTACCCATCATTCAGCCTTTTTCTGTTTGGTTCCCACACTTTGGAATAACTTACCCGGTATCCTTTGCAGTGAATGCTTTTTTACTAAATTTAAAATTCTTCTTAAGACCCATTTCTTCAAAGAGGGTTTTTGCCTGATTTCTGTTTCTGCGCTTGAGTGGGATCCTTTTGTGGGTAGTGTGCGCTCTGCTGACTGGACTAGTGTGAGTGTTCACTGTCCTATTATGGCATCCCTGTCTGATTTTATCTTGAATGGGTTATCTTTTTATTATAAACCACTTGGACCCTCCTTTGTTGGAATTGGCGGTATATCAAATTTTTTATTAAACATAAACATAAATGTTGCATACAGACCTTAATATGTATGATCCGAGTACAACAATTTTGTTTGGTTTTGCTTTCATAGATTAATGTTCGAGTTACCACAATGGATGCAGAGCTGGAGTTTGCTATCCAGCCCAACACAACTGGCAAACAACTCTTTGATCAGGTAATCTTTTAGTATATGGAAGCTTATTATAAAGGAATAATTTAGAGGACAGTTTCTAAAAGTTATTTACCTGGGTAAATGAGCTATTTGGAAGTTGCCCACCCTCCTGTGCAATGAATGAGCAGAGGTTTTCCTGGAGGCAGGGTTAGGGTGGGGATTGTTACAGAGCATGTAGTCCCTGTATTATCAAAACTACGCTTATTTTAATTGGGGAAAATATAGTGCTTGTGTAAAAAGGCCTTGTGGACTTTGCAACTTTGCGGGTAGTGTAGAATTCCCTTTTGTATGTGCTAATCAGCTTGCAGTGCCTTAAGTCTGCAGCAGAAAAAGCAGTTGTTGGCAGGTGAGAGAGGTAAAGTAATTTATTTGGAGTGAGAGTAATATAGTCCTGACAAGTAGGTTGATGCAGAAAGCTAGTTCAGCTAGAAGTGTGCAGTTAACCACAAGGTATAACATGTACATTACTGGGTGCACAATGCACAAAGGGGTTCAGTGTAGAAGTTAACTTACATCATATATATGACTGTATAGTACATTCATTAAAATGAATTGTAATAAGGCCATTATGTATTATTCCACTGTGCACAGAAGTTAAAGGGATTTTACTGCTGGCTTTTTTTTCTTTTTACTGCCACAGTGCACATAAGTAAAAGGGGATTTTACTGCTGGCTTTATTTTTTTTTTTTTACTGCAATCATAGCAAATACATACAACTTTAAAAGATAGAACAGGAAGGTAACAGCTCTGTGAGCACGTCTGACGAAAACAAAAGTACTAGCACACATCTGTGCATGAACTTGAATGTTTTGTGCATAAATGTTAGCCTTGCAAAACTTTTCCGTGCAATAAATTTTTTTTGAGACCAATATTTATGCATAGAAAACTTTCCACTTCATGCACAGAAGTGTGCTGGTACATTTGTTTTCTTCAGATGTGTGCTTAGTGAAGCTGCCCTTACCACCGATTCAGCAGATTTTCCCTGACTTTAGCATTCAAGTTCTACGTGCTTTGAATTTGCATTCATTAGTTTACTGTTTCACTGCAGAATATTTTCTTGTCAATCTCACAGTAGAAGTTCGCTCAGCCATTGGCATTGGCTCTACTGTATTGCTTTCTGTATTAACCTCAAGGACACGTTGGATGATGTTATAAAATCTTTGTAGTTATGAACTAGCTTTAGATTGTCAGGGCACCACTTTATTTTTCTTTCCATTTTGTAATTTATAGGGAGAATCATTTACCATAGCTTCTGATCCATATCAATATTCTAGCTTAGTGTTACTAATTTGTTGTGTGCTTATATACTTTACAGTGTTAGCAATTATAGAGTTAAAAGTAAGTCTCTTCAGAATATGTTCAGGACTGACAATTAGACAGACTAAGCATTTGCCTGGGATGGCAGTTTCTGAGGGCTGGCAAAGAGAAGCTACAGTCAAGGCAAAATCAGTAGTTCCTGACAGCTTCATCAATGTGTGCTTTTACCCACAGTGGATATGGGTAACATAGTAGCATAGTAAGTGACGGCAGATAAAGACCTTAATGGTAGTTTTCAAATAGTCCATTTATCTGGTTAAATAGCTTTTGGAATTTCCCTCGTATATTTGAAAAAAAAATAATTATTATAATGTCCAATTATGCATTTTGCTGGATCATTCTGGGAATGGTAGTGTTGGGGTGACCATGATAATTGACTTTAGCCTCGTCCTCCTCCCCCCCCCCCCCCCCCCCCACCCCCCCAGAGATTTTCATAACTAAAGATTTACCCAGGGCAGCTAAGATCCTCGTACTTGGCCATCTTTAGATTTGTGCCTTTTGGTGTACCAGATGTTACCAGAATCCACTAACAATATATCCTGCATTATCTATTTTTTTGTTTTGTAGCATAGTAAGTGATGGCAGATAAAGACCTGAATGGTCCATCCAGTCTGCCGAACAGTCATATTCATTATCAATTCAAGATTAAATCAACAATGAACGTGATATTATATACTTGATCATGGTCTTTCTTTGGTGTTACTGGGACATAGACTGTAGAAGTCCTTATGTTCTAACTACTGGAGTTGCTGTCTAAGCTCACTTCCAGCCTATCCGAATCTGTCTTGTCATTTGCAGGACACAGACCATAAAAGTCTGCCCGGCACTGTCCTCACGTTCCAAATACAAGTAGTTTTATGAAAGCTACTTGTATTAAATCACACACCATTTATCATATTTAGGTAAATCTACTAGTTCATGCTTTTGAAAGATTACATGTTTGTTTAGGAGGGACAATTGCAGATTGTACTTGGAAGTTCTGTCAGACTTGATTACATAAGCTAATGAAACTTTCCTGCTTTGTATTGTCTCTAGTCATTTGTACCCCGCGCTTTCCCACTCATGGCAGGCTCATTAGCATAAAAGCTCAGGATCTTTTTTTAATTTTTTTTCTTATTTAGCCACCAGTCCAGAGACATGTATTTATATTCCTTTCCAACCAGCAGATGGAGGTAGAGAACAGAGTCAATCCTGTGACATCACCAGTATAAGGGCTGGTGTAGACTAGTGAAGCTCAGTGTTTCTGTGCCTCCAGCAGATGGTACAAGTAAGGCTGTCGTGCTAGGGTAATGAGGTAGGCCCAGCTTCCTGGGGAATAGACTGCAGTCTACATCCAGCAAGGTCAAGCCCACTGGGACCTCAGCTGTTAGGGTTTGGGAGAGCCTCAAGCTTTGGTCCACAATAAAAAAAAACATAACTGAAGGAAAGTATGAGAGCAGTCAGATGGTAAGCCCTTAGGCAGCAAGGGGCCTTACCGGACAGTGCCAGGTCCCACATGTTCATATGTGTTTTTCTGAGTGGTAGGTGCTTTGGGGGAGGTACTCTCTGCAGTCAATTGCTTGTTTCCAGTGTTGGCTAGGAGGAAGTACACAGTAGCAGGCATGTGAGCGCCATGACTAGCTGCAGCCTAATCTTGCCCCTAAAGCCAGTGAGAAGATCATAGAGGGAATTGTCCTGAGCCCTGGCTGAGACTTGTCACTGCTGAGTTAGCTAGACTCAGTGGGAACAGTGGCCATTTTAATTCTTACATGCCAAAGCACAGGGGACAACATGACAATGGAAGTTAGTGGTTTGTGTGTGTGTGGGGGGGGGTCCCTTGGGCCTCACCCCCTTGTAATAGAGTTACTGGCTTTGCGGTGTCCTAGGGCTTCTCAACTCAGTCATCAGGGCACACCGAGTCAGTCAGGTTTTTCAAGAGATCCACAAGACAGTTGCCTACCAAGGAGTTTGTGTGTATTATCCTAGTAGGAGCTTGAGATCAGAGATGGCGATAGTCTTTCTCTTGATTCAGTTGTTCATGTTAGACATCACGACATAAGACTTGCAGCTTTCTCTATAGCAGGGATTTCATTATGGAATTGTTGAACGGGCAGTTACATTTATGTGCAGAGGCTTTGCAGTTTAAAGTCTTTTAAAGTCTTTTAAAGTCTTTTAAACACTTTGTTGTTTGAAGCTTTTACATAAGAAAGATTGAAATGATATATGCAACTTTGAGACAGTTTTTCCTGATATTATGAGATCTAGCACTTTGTTTAATTTTTAAGAGTGTTTGTTTTAATGTTTTTAAATTGTTATTTTATGTTTTGTTTTTTTGTGCGCTGTTTTGTTTTAAGCAATACAGAAATGTGGAAAATAAATAAATAAATGGAAAATATCTCGTATGCATATTTTTTGTGGATATCCTGAACAGCCTGACTGGCTGGGTGTGCCCCAAGAACTGGGTTGAGAAGCACTATCATGGGGTCTGACATGATGATCCTTTACCAGAGCCTGTGTATGCAAGGTTCTGGATGAAGATATGGGCAGGAGTGTGATTCCTCTTTTGGGTGATACGCATCCCACTGGGGCCCCTGGCCACTGTGAACAGGGCTCCCATCCCCTTAGAGGTTGAGAGAGGCAGTGGAAAATTCAGTAAACAGTGGCCTGATTCTACCATTGGCTCCGATTCTGGAGTTCTTCGATCCAAGTCAGTAGTATGATTTTTTTGACGTCAAAGGAATTGGAAGGAGTAGTGGTTAATTCTCATAATTAGCACATACTGGTTGCAGGAATTAAGTAGCCTTTTCTGTTGTTGTTCGGTCATATTTATACTGTGAGGTTTGGTATAGACCTTATTAATATTATTCCCTATGGGCCCCCTCTCATTTATTTGTGGATTAAAGATGTTATTGTTTGATTACCTGATTTCTTGTAATTTTTCTGTTTTCAAGTTTGTAGTTGCTTGACTGTATATGAAAATTATCTGTAAGAAAGTAAAACACTTTTCTTAATTATCTTATATATTTAATATTTTAATTGTTAATTTTTTATATATCCAGTGGCAGCATACAGATGGCTACCAACTGGATCCCACTTCTGTGCTCTCGTAACTGCTCAATAATGCCAGCCTCCGTTGATGTTGATATAAGAGGGAGTGTGATAACCTAGAAGTCAGGTGCTTGAAATATCCATAATTAGTCCTTTTGCCACCAGCTCCAAATTTAACATTGACACGGTCTGGTTCCAAGTATGTGCTATAGTATTCTGCTTTTGCCCTTTTTATTTTATGTTTCTACACTCTTAAGGTTGTCCTCCACATCATTTTATTTGTATGTGATTTTTCTTTTGACAGTTTCTTTCTAGTTTTTTACATAATTTTTTCATCTCTATGAGGTCAGTGTTAAACCAAGGACGTGTTTGCTTTTTACCTGTCTTCTTTCTTAAACCACATTCTTATCCTGGAGAAGCAGCACTGCATACCTTGGCCTGCAAGCTTGCTCTGGCATACTACCTAGAATGCACAAAACCTCATCTGAAATCCTTCCAGCTTTTTTGTCTTTTTATTCTAATAGACTAGGGATTCCTATCAACAAGCGTACAATTTCTATGTGGGTGGCTGACTGTGAGGCATATTTTCAAAGCACTTAGCCTTCCAAAGTTCCATAGGTTTCTATGGAACTTTGGAAGGCTAAGTGCTTTGAAAATATGCCTCTGTGTTTCCTACATGTATGCTCAGGCTGGGCTGACCTTGCATGGCCATGCCACCGCTCATAACATACAAGCGATGGCGGATTCAGTACCCCATTTTCATTCTACCTATATTCAGGATGTTTACAATGTGGCTACCTGGTCTTCTGTCCATACCTTTACAACTCACTACTGTCTGGAGCAAAATTCCAGACAGGACAGGCATTTCTACATAACCTTTTTTTCTGTCTAACGTCCAACTCCACCCTCTGACCCATTTCTTTCACCTGGTTCACAGTCTATTTTATAATAGTAATAGCTATGCTGTGACTCTGGTAGCTAATGAGTCCCATGTGTGAGAATATCATGCCTGCTTGTCCTTGGAGAAAGCTAAGATATTTACCTGTAACAGGTGTTTTCCGAGGACAGCATATATTCTCACAACCCGCCCACCTCCACTTGAAATTGTCATCTTAACTTTATCACCGTACTACCAGACCCACGCTCGTGTGTCGGGTGGGAAGGCACCCGCACATGTGCGGTGGGGGCACTGCCTTAAAGATTTAAAGTGGCAGTACATTTTGGCAGTGTCTGCACCAGGCTCCGTCGGATGACCTCATCCATGTGTGAGAACATAGGCCTGCTGTCCTCAGAGAACACCTGCTACAAGTAAGTATCTTAGCTTTATCAAATCAAATTCCCCCCCCCCCCCCCCCCCATTTATCTTTAGTTGAAACATACAGAATTAGTTGTTGAAATTCCAAAGTTGGATCTGATAATTCTGCATAAAACTGGGAATCTTCCCAATCTAGTAAAACCACATTCCTTAATGCCATTAGATGATTATTCAAACATCACTTTGTAAAGCACGAATAGCTTTCCATTGTAAGGAAGTTAGATTAATAAAACTAGGTTTTAATGGCAAAAACACAACCAAGCAGATGTTCCACTCAATGTGGAAATTAAAAAGAGTAAGACCTTTCTTCCCAAGGAACGTCTTCCGTAACCTGGTACAATCAATGGTACTCGGCCATCTAGACTAATGCAACGCACTCTATGCTGGCTGCAAGGAGCAAATAATCAAGAAACTTCAGACAGCCCAGAACACTGCAGCTAGACTCATATTCATTAAAACAAAATATGAAAGTGCTAAACCCCTACGAGAAAAGCTACACTGGCTCCCACTTAAAGAACGCATCACGTTCAAAATATGTACCCTAGTTCACAAAATCATTCATGGAGATGCCCCGGCCTACATGTCAGACCTGATAGACTTACCACCCAGGAACACTAAAAAATCATCCCTCACATTCCTCAATCTTCACTTCCCCAACTGTAAAGGTCTAAAATACAAACTAACGCATGCGTCAACCTTCTCCTACTTGAGCACACAATTCTGGAACGCGCTGCCGCACAATTTAAAAACGATCTATGAACTAACTTCCACAGACTACTGAAGACCCACCTCTTTAACAAGGCATACCACAAAGATCAACAAATGTGAATTCCTACACATATATCCAGAATTGCTTTACGATATTTGCTTGTTATACCACTATCATGCTTTATCATTATCATGTTACCCAAGATCCTTATATAATACTAAAAGTCTATTTTATTATATATTTCCACCATTCATGATGTATTGTAAGCCACATTGAGCCTGCAAAAAGGTGGGGAAATGTGGGAAACAAATGCAATAAAATAAATAAATCAATCAATCCGCTTAATGCTTAATGTTGCATTGTCAGTTATTTAAACACTATTATTGCTGGACCAGGTGGCCCAAGAGGAATCTACTTTTGATCTGATCCTTGGCAATCTATATTCCACTTCCTCATTAATGGTCTGATCTTGAAAATAGACTTTCAACTTCAATTGTCTTATAAATTTGATTCAAGCTCAACATATGTATCAAGAGTCATGTGTGGTTGGAACACAAGAAAACCAGTACTGCAAGAGGGACTTCTATCGTTAACTGTCTTTAACTGTCTTGAGGACACGTTGAAAACATTCAGTTCCTGAGTTGTATATGTTGATGCCCCCTGTTCATCTTGTATTGGTTTGAGCTTGGCATTGGGCAAGATGTATTTGCATCTGGAAGTCTCAAAGAAGATTCTGGTCCTCCTTGAAGTGCCCTGCTTTCCCGTTGGTCTCCTCATTCGGAGGGTTCTGATGTTTTTCTTAGGCTAGTCTCGGACTTGAGGGCTTTCCTTGTATGACCTGTCCTGCAGCTTTCTCAGGAAGGGGGTTTTCTTAGACTCCCCAGGACTGGGTGGTGGTCACCATGGATGCCAGCCTGGTGAGTTAGGGGCACCCAGCGCAAGACCACTGGTTCAAGCAGGAAACTTTCTGGTCCATCGGTCAGCTGGAGAACAGGTCCATTCGTCTGGTGCTCAAGCAGTTTCTCCCATTCAGGGGGAAGGCAGTCTGAGTGAGGTCTGATAACGCCACAGCAGTAGACTACATCAAAAAAACAAGGGAAGACTAGGAGTGCGGCAGACACCTTGGAAACCAGCTAGCTGTGAAGCAGGGCGGAATGACACCTGGTGGTGGTCTGAAGTGCATATTTCCGGAGTGGAAAATGTGCAAATGGATTTCCTCAGTCATACAGTGTTAGGCTTGGTGGAGTGGGAGTTGAGCCTAGAAGTGTTCCAGCTCCTAGTGTCCCACTGGAGCTGGCTTGGCCTGTGATCTGATGGCCTTGAGTTGGAATACAAAGTGCCCCTTCTTCTTCAGCTGCCAGAGGGAGTTTGAGTTGTCAGAAGTCAATCCTTGGTTTAGCTGTGGCCACATTGGGAGCCACCCTGTGTTTCATCCTTGGTCTGTCATGGAGCCCTGAACAGGGCGGCGATCCACCCTTTCTTTCTAATATTGGTGGCACCAGACTTGCCTTGTCCCTGGTGTGCAGATCTTCTTCACTTGATTGTTGACCCATAACTTCCCCTTCCCATGGGCAAGGGAGTGGTGGTAATGAAAGATTCAGATCCATTTTGGCTTATGGCCTGGCCCATGATAGGAGGTGATGCTGAACAGAGCACCTGGTACTGGTTGTTTCCAGCCTTCAGAAAGCCTGTAGATGCCCTACTTCTCTGGCCACATCAGTTCAGGACCCATCCTAGAAGACTGTGGCTGCAGGATCCCTGAGATTGTCTTACTCCTTCATAGGTTGAGGAAATTGGTGATTACATAGCAGTATACATAGTTCGTTTGTTAGAAGGACCCAACCTGTATGTCTCGACTGGTGCAACAGGATTCAGCGAAAGGAAGTTAAAAGGTACGGATAAATTTCTCCTTTTCTTAAAAGCAAAGGTTGGTTTTAGTTCAGGGGCATATTTCCTTCAAAACCATACTGTTGAGAATGTCATTCATGAGATCACAGGCTGGCATTATTTTGCATGTATGCAGGCAAGATATATAAACAAATTGCTAGAGGAGTTGGGTGGTATAGCAAGTTGGAAAAAATTGTAGCTGTATTAATGTCCTCTTGTGCTTTTTATTTCCTTTCCTTTTGAGTATACAAAAAAGGGAAATTAATTTTCCAAAAGAGGTGACAATGTATAATATACATATTTTATGAAATTCATTTGTAGCAACTGTTTTTGCTCTTTTTTTTTTTTTTTCTTTTTCTTTTGGAGGTGGTAAAAACAGTGGGACTACGTGAAGTCTGGTTTTTTGGGCTACAGTATGTGGACAGTAAAGGGTATTCAACATGGCTGAAGTTAAATAAAAAGGTAACAAATGTGTTTATTTTCCCTTGTATACCATTCCTTGCTTGGTCTATATCCT
Source organism: Microcaecilia unicolor (assembly GCF_901765095.1). Taxonomy (NCBI): domain Eukaryota; kingdom Metazoa; phylum Chordata; class Amphibia; order Gymnophiona; family Siphonopidae; genus Microcaecilia; species Microcaecilia unicolor. The sequence continues at coordinate 60,652,505 of NC_044034.1, forward strand.
ATCACTTCTCTCTGCTGTATCCATAATCAAAAGATTAACTAATTTCAATGTCTTATGTTGAATGTATGAGCAGGAATGCAAGTGTGATCATCTCTGGGAAAAGGTGAGTGACCAGTCACCAGAAACAAAACAAAAATTGGGTTTTAGTGAATTCTTTTAGAGCAGTTTGTAATACAACAGTCAAAACCCTATTCTTTTTTAGAGAAGAAGAAAAAAAAGTTACAGAAAGTCAAATTTGACTTTTTTCAGACTGCTTGGTTGATTTCTCATGTCATGTTATGAATCCATATTCTCAGCATTTTGGATTTGCTACATTAGTCACCTTTCCCAGAGACGTTCACAAATAACATGATCTTCCTTTTGGACAGTCTCAGGAGCAATGTCACGCCTGCCTCTGGCGCCATCATCTTCAAAATGGCAGTGCCCTGCCCTGTGCAGTGCATACTGGAATGCACTGGATGGGGTCAATCTGCCATTTCAGGAAATAATCCCCTTTTACAGCAGACCGACCCCACATGTGGGGCAGGGTGCTGTCATTTTGAAGATGGCAACGTCTGTGGCAGGAACGAGTGGGCATTATTCCTGCCTCTTTTAAGGTAAGGGCCCTGAACGGGGTCCAGGAGGAAGAGGGAAGTTCCTACTAGATGACAGGGACTCTTTTTGTTTAGGGATATTTTTTGGAGGGGGTCAGAGTGGGAAAGGGGTTGGTCATGTCGGGCGGGGGGGGGGGGGGGGTTGCTTGGGACCTCTGCAGAAAGCAACCTGGAGCAGGATGGTTGGTGGTGAGGGAGAGAGGATGCCGCTAGACATCAGCTCCTTTCAGCTAACCCTTCTGTGCTACCCTGGAATGGACAAAACGTCCTTATTTTTTTTTTTTTTTAATTAAAGACTACATGTTTGCAGAATTGTTAATCACATTACTATGCATTTTAATGTAATACGTGCTAGTGGTTTCATGTGAGTTGACAACCTGCTCTGAAACCATTTCTGCATTGCTCAGCCAGTAGAATCTGCAGTAAAATCAAGTTAAATCTGTGGTAATGTTTTCTGCATGGGTCCCACTGTGCAGAATGAGGATGGAAGAAAAATACCCCGCACAGGCAGGCTAGTTCTCGGTAAAAAATAATAATAATAAAATTGAGTTTTAAATCTCTTAAGACTCTATCCAGCTCATTTTCGAAAGAGAAGGGCGCCCATCTTTCGACACAAATCAGGAGATGGGCGTCCTCTCAGGGGCACCCAAATCGGCATAATCGAAAGCCGATTTTGGGCGTCCCCAACTGCTTTCCGTCGCCGGGACAGCCAAAGTTCCCGGGGACGTGTCAGAAGGGCGTGCTTAAGAGATGGGCGCCCTCGGCCGATAATGGAAAAAAGAAGGGCGTCCCTGGCGAGAATTTGGTCCACTTTATTTGGTCCCTTTTTTTTCAGGTCCAAGTCCCAAAAAAGTGCCCGAACTGACCAGATGACCACCGGAGGAAATCGGGAATCACCTCCCCTGACTCCCCTAGTGGTCACTAACCCCACCCTCAAAAAAACAACTTTAAAAACTTTTTATGCCAGCCTCAAATGTCATACTCTGGTCCATCGCAGCAGTATACAGGTCCCTGGAGCAGTTTTAGTGGGTGCAGTGGACTTCAGGCAGGCGGACCCAGGCCCATCCCCCCTACCTGTTACTCTTGTGGTGGAAAATGGGAGCCCTTCAAAACCCACCCGTAACCCACTGTACCCACATGTAGGTGCCCTCCTTCACCCCCTAGGGCTATGGTAGTGGTGTATAGTTGTGGGGAGTGGGTTTTGGGGGTGGGGGGTTAGGGGCTCAGCATCCAAGGTAAGGGAGCTAGGCACCTGGGACCAATTTGCGAAGTCCACTGTAGTGCCCCCTAGGGTGCCCGGTTGGTGCCCTGGCATGTGAGGGGGACCAGTGCAGTACGAATCCTGGCCCTTCCCATGACCAAATGCCTTGAATTTGTTTTTGAGATGGGCGCCTTCGGTTTCCATAATCGGCGAAAACCGAAGGCGCCCATCTCTAAATGCGGCGATCTCAGCATTTAGGTCGGCCATCTTTAACGTTGACCTAAATGTTGAGATTTGGGCGCCCCCAACCGTATTATCAAAATGAAAGATGGACGCCCATCTTGTTTGATACGGTGGCGCTGTCCTCGGAGATGGGCATCCCTGGTCGAAAATGCCCCTCCACGGGTCCAGACATCCTGCATACTGAAGTCAGAGAGAGAGTGAACTCAAAGAATGCAGTCAGTGTGCAGATTATCTACCTGTCATCTGGTACTGCTGAATTCTGAAGTGCCACCAGTCATATGCACTGCTATACAGGCACAGTCCCTTCTCTGTAGAGCTTAGTCTAGCCTAATGGAATCACAGTGTTTGGGAGTGGTAGGTGTGAATATTGATGCTCCTAAGAGATCAAGTACCAGCAGCAGCAGTAGTGCAGAGGAACAGAGAAGACCATCTTCAATCCTCAATAGTCCACCAGCCAAGTTGAGGAGCGTGCAAACAGTTGCAGCTTCCAGTGTAAATCTGAAAGAACTAGTTTTCTGTTTCCCATCACCACATAGGGTGAAAAGAAGGCAGAACTAGTTCAGTGTGTGTATGAGTGGGGGCAGGAGGAGCCAGGAAACCAGAAGAAGGTACAGCCATTGGTAATACATCCAGGGCCAAAAGCACCCCACAGGTACAGCAGATAGTGCCTTTCATCTTCTGCTCTGTCCTCAGCCTTAGTGTTTTTTTGGGGGGTTTTTTTATTTATGAAATGTAACTAATTTAATCCAAGCAATTCCACTTATACAGAAAAGTGTTACTAGGAAATCATAACCTCTTATAGACACATTCTAAAGGAAAATAGTTAACACTCAAGTCCATGATGTTAGGATCCAAGACTTAATGAGAGGAAAACATAAGAAAAATTAATTAAGGATATTATATACCTGAGGTACTTGAGCTGGATATCAACCATATAAAGAGCTCTACTCAAACTCCTGAGACTCTCTTAGTTGCCAAGGTTCAAAGAAAACATATTTTACAGCATTATATCTAATAATACATTTACATGGATATCTTAGGAAAAAGGTTCCACCTATCTGCAGAACCCCAGGTTTCATTTTTTAAAAAACTGCTTACGCCTACGTTGAGTATCTCTTGATACATCAGGAAATAATTGAATCTTAAAGCCTAGAAACAATTTCTCTCTATTTTTTTAAAAAAACATTCTCAATAACCATTGTTTATCAGGAGATAATGCCACCAATGTAATCAGTTGCTACGGTGGCTACTTCTGAGTCTGAAATGTCCAATATAGCGGAAACATCCAAAGATTCTTGCTGGTGCACCACTGCTTTCCTCGGCAGATAATAAACTTGTGTAAAAGGAGGAAATTTATCTTTTTCGTTAATTCCAAAATTTCCTTCATGTAACTCTTCATCATTTCGAAGGGCCTAACTGTAGGTACCCATGGAAAGTTTAAAAAGCAAAGATTATTACTCCATGCAAAATTTTCAAGTCTCACATTTACTTCTCAAATTAGTCAAATCTTTAACCAAAGAGGTCTGTAGATTTTGAATACTAGAAAAATCTTTATCAATTTTATTTACTTGGGGGAACAACTCCTTCGCTTCTGTTTCAGTTTTGTCTATTCTCAGTTCTACTTGAGAGAGCTTCTATGTGAGAACACCAGTTTGTGAAAACAAAGTGTTACCTAAATCCGAAATTAAGGTCCATAAGGAATCTAATGTTACCTAAGTAGGCTTGTTTTGCAAGAATTCAGGGAAGGATACTACCGTAGATTCAGAAGTGTCACTTATCATTTTGAGTTCGGGAGTTCTTCGCTCCCCCGTTTTGCTCACAGCAAAGTTGTTTTCCCATGGGTGAGCACCCAATCCGTGTCCTCCAGTCTCCCCCCGACGTAAATGAACCTCACTCATTATAGCGCCCTGCATGTTTCCCACAGAAGGCACCATTGACTCAGAAAGGGGAGAACTTGATCCTCGTGACTGCGGGGGAGGAGCTCTCCTGTCGGAGCTGAGCAATGTCTCAAACTTAGGGGACACCGCCGTTTCCTGTGAGCCGGCAACTCCAACGGGTCCACTCCCGACTTCTGCTCCAGCCCCAAACTTCTCAGATGACGATCCATCGGACCCTACAGTAGGGGATTCGGGTGGCTGGGAGGCTCAAGCAGCCACCTTTCCCCGATGTTTATGCATTTCCAAAGACAGGGAAAAGAAGTCAGCAGCACCTCAGGCACATTCGGCCATCTTGGATCCAGCCTTAGTTGCTCATCAGCAGCACCAGCAGCCCCTGCTGCAAGTAAAGGCCATAGTGAACTTGGCCATGAGCACACAGCAGCAGGACGTAAACCACAAAATTTCATGGAAAAGTTAAGAGAATTGACTACGATTAAATGTACTCCTGCAGATAAAGAGGAGATAATGTACTGCTATCTTTATTTGCTGCAAAGCCTGAACTTAAATCAAGGTATACCAAGAGCATCTACCAAAACCTAGAGGAAAAAGGAGTATTGCTGCAAAAAGCAACCAATTCAAATTAACATCCCTGATTTTTAAAGATCCAAGTAAAGAAGTACATGAGGAATAACCTCGGAAAACAATTGAGTTACTCTTAATTCTCAACTGACTTTTTGTCCTCACCTAAATTCTGTTGTTCCCTCAAGCTTTCTAGCTTTTAGGCATGTTTACTCCCTCTGTAGTTTTCTAGATGAAACTGCCTGTGCTACACTACTTTACCCATACCGGAAATAGTTTTCAAGGGTGACGATTAGGAGGAGCTGAAAGAAATCTCGGTGTGAACCTGGAAGATGCACTGAGCCAAATTGATAAGAAAGTGATAAATCACCTGGACCAGATGGTATACATTCCAGGGTACCAAAAGAACTCAAACATGAAATTGCTTATCTGCTGTTAGTAGCTGAAGATTGGATGGTGGCTAATGTAACGCCAATTTTTTTTTTTGTTTTGTTTAAAGGGTTCCGGGGTACTCCGGGAAAGTAGACGGTAAGCCTGACTTCAGTGCCAGGCAAAATAGTGGAAACTATTATAAAGAACACATAGAAAAACATGGTTTAATGGGACAGAGTCAGCATGGGCTCAGCTAAGGGAAGTCTTGCCTCTTCAGTTTGCTTCATTTCTTTGAAGGCGTGAATAAACATGTGGATAAAGGTAACCCAGTTGATGTAGTATATCTAGTTTTCAGAAAACATTTGACAAAGTTCCTCATGAGAGAATCCTAAGAAAATTAAAGAGCCATGGGATAGGAGGAAATATTCTGTTGCGGATTAGGAATTGGTTGTTGCAGTGGTTCCCAAACCTGGTCCTGCAGGCACCCCAGCCAGTCAAGTTTTCAGGATATTCATGAGAGATTTGCATGCACTGCCTTCACTGCATGCAAATCTGTCTCATGAATATTCATTGTGGATATCCTGAAAACCTGACTGGCTGGGATGCCTCCAGGACCAGGTTTGGGAACCACTGGGTTATTGTACAGGAAACAGATGGAAGGGTTAAATGGCCATTTTTCTCAATGGAGGAGGGTAAATAGTGGAGTGCCGCAGGGATCTGTACTGGGACCGGTGCTATTCAACATATTTGTAAGTGATCTGGAAATCGAAATGATGAGTGAGGTGATTAAGTTTGCAGGTGACACAAAAATATTCCAAGTTGTCAAAATGCATGCGGATTGTGAAAAATTTCAGGAAGAACTTTGGAATCAGGAAGACTCGCAGATGAAATTTAATGTGGACAAATGCAAAGTAATGCATATTGGGAAGAATAATCCGAATCAGTTATTTGATGCTAGGTTCAACCTAAGGAGTCGGCACTCAAGTCATTGTAGACAATATGCTGAAATCTGCCCAGTGTGCGGCGGCCAAAAAAGCAAACAGGATGCTAGGAATATTAGGAAACAGATGCAAAATAAAACCAAGAATACTATAATGCCTCTGTTTCGCTCCATGGTGCAACCTCACCTTGAGTATTGTGTTCAGTTCTGGTCGCCATATCTCAAAGATATAGCGGAATTAGAAATGATTCAAAGAAGAGCTACCAGAATGTTATTGGGGATGGAACTCCTTCCAGATGAGGAAAGGCTAAAGAGGGTAGGGCTCTTCGGCTTGGAAAAGACAGCTGAGGGGGGATATGATTGAGGTCTACAAAATCCTGAGTGGTGTAGAATGGGTAAAGGTGAATCGATTTTTCACTCTTTCAAAAAGTACAAAGACCAGGAGACACTTAATGAAATTAAATGGAAATACTTTAAAAATAAATAGAAAATATTTGTTCACTCTGAAATCGCTGCCAGAGGATGTGGTAACAGCAGTTAGCGTATCTGGGTTTAAAAATGATTTGGAAAAGTCCATAGTCTTTTATTGAGATGGACATGGGGGAAGCTACTGCTTGCTGTGAAATTGGTATCTTAGAATGTTGCTACTATTTGGGTCTCTGCCAGGTACTTGTGACCTGGATTGGCTTTTACTGGAAGCAGTGGGCTAGATGGACCATTGGTCTGATCCAGTATGGCTGTTCTTATGTTTTTAACTCATGTCACATCTAGATTGAACTATTGTAACATCTATGCTTGTCTTCCTGCTTCTGTGATAAAGTGACTTCAGTCTGTCTAAAATACATCTATTAGGCTTCTGACATACACTCGACCACATGACCATGTTACTCCACTCCTTTTACTTTTTTTTTTTTTTTAATGAAATTTCCAAATATCAACCAAGTAAATGCTTGTATAGCAAAGTGATAGAAACAAGACAATAATAAACAAAAGATCACATTTCAATAATCTAAATATAAAGAAATGTCACTCAAGTCCACAAGAATTGATCCAAGACTACAGAAAAGAGAGGATCTCAATAAAAAGAAACTATCAAGAAAAAAATGTAACCTGAAGTGCTGGAGTATACATCATGAAGAATTAAATAGCTATTGAGGTAGCACCCTGGTTACCTAGTATATGTTTAGCCACTAAAAAGGCAGAGAGGTGAGAAGTCTCAAAGAAAACATACTTCACAGATTGGTATCTAACAATGCATTTACAGCGGTATGTAAGAAAGAAAGTGGCGCCGAGCTGATATACATTTGGTCTCATCAGTAGTAACTGTTTATGCCTTTTTTTAGTATCTCTGGCTACATCTGGGAAAATCTGGACTTTTCAGACCCAAAAAGATCTTATTTATGTTCTTAAAGAACAATTTCATGAGCCAGCTTTTGTCTGGTGCCAATGCTACAGAAGCAACCAACGTTGCAGCTGTGGTGGCCATCTCTGTATCTGAGAGTTCCAAAACAGCTGAGACATCCAAAGGAACTTCATTTTATGTTGTTCTGACTCTCCAGCGAGTTAGATGGTAAATAATACACCTAAGTAAAAGGTGGTAAATTCTTTTCAGCTACCCCCCCCCCCCCCCCCCCAAACATCTTTAAAGTATTTCTAGGTGAAGCTGTTAATGCATATGGAAAATTCAGAAAGCGCAGATTAATAAAATTTCCAGACTTCTCAATTTTGCTCCTCATACTTCCAAGGTCTTTAACCATGACTGTTTGTAGTTTTCTGAGTCTCAGCAAAATCAGATTCAAGCTGAATAACTCGAGTGGACAAAACTTGCAAGTTTTCCACATTTTTTTCCACTTTCAATTCAATCTCAGATACTTTTTTCTGCAGGCTGAAAATTTGGGGACATAAAGCCTTCCCTAAATCAACATTTAAGTTCCAAAGGTTATCCAGAGTCACTTCAGGTGGTCTCTCTAACAGAAAAGAAGAAATTGGCATTGCAGATACCTGGGATAATAAGAATTACCATCTAAATCCTGCCGAGTGGCTTCAATCACTTTTCCACTGGAAGTTGAAACTGGCATGAGATCTTCCGGAGGAGGGATTTGAGGTAATCAAAACCCTCACCTCAGTTGCAGCGACTGGCTAAATAGGAGCCTTACACAGCCCCGCACTAGTAACACTTCCTGGTTCCCAGGCAGTCTGTCCCAGAAGCGGTGAACTGCTACTGCACAGGTGTTGAGGAGGAACTCTTCCGTCGGGGCTGAAGTTGGTTTCCAGCCTAGAAGAAGTTATAGGCTCCCCTCTTGGCCCAGACAAATCAAGTGGGCTACCTCCTGACGTTCCTGTAACCCCCGAGCTCCGTGCGAAAACATCCATAGGGCTGATGTTTGAGGCAGCAAGACACTGGGAGGCTCTAGCAGCTGGTCTACCTCATCACTTCAGCATAGCGGAAAAAATACTGAGGCCACTAACAGCACGTCAGGTTGGTGCGGCCATCTTGGATCTTCCTCACTTCACTGCTTATACAACATTATTGGCTGCCATCAACTACAGGATTCAGTTTAAAATATTAACACACACAGTTCTCCACCGTTTGATTCCATCCTATCTCTTTTCTAATCTCTCCTTACATACCATCTCGAGCCCTGTGCTTATTGTCTAGACATTGTCCAACTATACCGCCCGTTTTTTGCTCTTATCTTGAGATAAGACACACTGCATTGTTTTGCATAGCACCTTTTTCCTGGATTGCTTTTTCATTCTATTACGTAGCTTCCCACTGTTCCAGAACCTGTGGGATAGTTGTGTCCATCAACCAGCAAGTGGAGATAGAAAACTGAGCTGAGACATATCTCTTGGCATCCTCCAGCTCCTCAGTATTTTCTATCTCCAGCAGGTGGATGGACACTTCTCAGCTCCTGGTCCAGTTGGTCAGCTGGTCCCCAGTTGAGCGTTGGAGATGGCTTTAATCTGCAGAGTCATATTTTGGAGGTTGTCAGATCCCTGTGTGTGGTGCCCTGAAATTACTTCTTCCCTCCCTTCACCTCTCCCCGGTTTCCTGTGGAGCTCTCCTTTTCCAGCGCAACCATTTAAAAAAAAAAGGAAAGAAGTTTGCTGGAAAGCGTGGTGAGACTTGTGGAGGCTGAGCTTGAGGGAGCAGCTGGCAGTGGTAAGTCCGACTGAACTTTGATTCTGAACTGCTTGGAGGGCTGCAAGTTCTGCTTGGTGAAGGGGAGGGATCCTGACTCGCCCCTTGGGACGCATTGTGCTATGCTGGTGACAGGGTGAAAAGCAATTCCTGTGGAGGCAGCTAAGCCAAGGTAAAGACAGAGGAGATCTGGAAACACAAACACATTTGTCTATTCACTCCTCTACCTCTCCAAGTAACAGTCATTTATTGACCCCCCTGATAAGTCCCTTTCTTCCTTTCTCACTGACTTTGACTCCTTTCTTTCTTTCCTTCTTTCTTGAACCTTCATCTCCTTCCCTCATCCTTGGGGATTTTAACATTCATGCTAATGATCCCTCTGACTCTTATGCTTCTCACTTAACATCATCTTTCAATCTTCAACTGTGCTCCACTACGCCTGCTCACCAGAATGGCCACTGTCTTGATCTTATGTTCTCCAACTGCTTACTCTCCAGTTTCTGTGCCTCAGTTCTTCCCGTCTATGATCATCATCTGATAACTTTAATACTTAAACACCCTCCTCCCCCCCCCAGTCCTGTCCAGTCTCCCCAATACATTTAGAAATCTTCAGGCTATTGACTCTTCGACTCTGTCCTCCAGTGTTTCAAACCTCTTGTCAACCACTATGTTATCCAAGTCTGTCAATGAGGCTGTCTCTTCATATAAAACTATTCTCTGCTCTGGATACTCTTGCTTCTCCCACTCCCCGTTCTGTAAGGTGTACTAAAGCCCAGACTTGGCTGACCTCAAGAATCTACTACCTGCATTCCTGTGCCCAATCTGCCGAACACCTTTAGCTGAAATCCTGTGCCCGTGCTGACTTCATACATTTCAAATTCTTGCCGACCTCCTTGTAGTCTGCTCTTCCACTTGCCAAACAGGACTACTACATCCAGTTGACAAACACTCTCTTGGCTCAAGCCCTTGACATCTCTTGGCCACATTGAACTTTCTCCTCAAAGTGCCTTCACCTCCAACTTACCCTTCACTTTCTTCCCAGACTCTGGCTGAGTACTTTCATGACAAGGTTCACAAGATTAACCTTGAATTCTCAACCAAGTCACCTCCACCTCTCCTTCCATTAGTCCATTCTCTCAACCCTCCTTCAACCCCTGCCTCTTTTTCTTCCTTTTCTGAAATCACTGAAGAGGAAACTGCACATTTTCATCCTCCTCCAAACTGACTACCTGTTCCTCTGATCCTATTCCCACCCAGCACTCTCTCTCCATTTGTCATTCCTTCTATCTGTCACATCCTTAATCTTTCACTTTCTACTGCAACTGTTCTTGATGCCTTCAAACATGCCATAGTTACACCACTCCTCAAAAAATCCTTCATTGGACCCAACCTGTCCTTCCAACTATCGCCCCATCTCTCTTCTCTTTCGTATCCAAGATACTGGAATGTGCTGTTCACTGCCATTGTCTTTGCTTTCTTTCATCTCAAGCTATTCTTGATCCACTTCAATCTGGCTTTCGCCCTCTTCATTCAACTGAAACAGCCCTTGCTAAAATCTTCGGCCTGTTCCTGGCCAGATCCAAAGGTCTCTATTCTATCCTCATCCTTCTCGATCTGTCTGCTGCTTTTGACACCGTTGATCATTGCCTACTCCATGGTACTCTCTTCACTTGGATTTCAGGGCTCTGTTCTCTCCTGGTTTTCTTCTTATCACTCCCATCATAGTTTTAGTGTATATTCTGGCGGATCCTCCTCCACTTCTATCCCAGTATTAGTTGGTGTACTTCAGGGCTCTGATTGGGACATCTTCTTTTCTCCATCTATACTTCTTCTTGGTGCTGTGATCTCATTCCATGGTTTTCAGTATCACCTTTATGCTGATGACTCCCAAATCTACCTCTCCACACCAGAAATTTCAGCAAGCATCCAGGCCCAAGTATCAGCCTGCCAGTCTGACATTTCTATCTAGATGTCTTGCTGCCTGAAGTCTCACCGCCATCTGAAACTAAACATGACCATGACTGAGCTTCTTATCTTTCCCCCTAAACCCACCTCTGCTCTTTCCCCATTCTCTGTCTCTGTGGATAACACTCATCCTCCCTGTCTCATCAACTCGTAACTTTGGGATTGTCTTTGACGCCTCTCTCTCTCTCTACACATATTCAACAGACTGTTAAAACCTGTCATTTCTTTCTCTATAATAGCACCAAAATTTGCCCCTTCCTTTCTGAGCACACTACTTAAAACCCTTATCTACACTCTTTTCACCTCTCGCTTAGACTATTACAACTTGCTTCTCACAGGTCTCCCACTAAGCCATCTCTCTCCCCTTCAATCTGTTCAAAAATTGACTTATATTCTGCTAGTGTCGCTATGCTCATATTAGCCCTCTCCTCCTATCACTTCACTATCCATTTCCGTATACAGTTCAAACTCCTCTTGTTGGCTTACAAGTGCATTCACTCTGCAGCTCTTCACTACCTCTCCACTCTTATCTCTCCCTACACTCCTCCCTGGGAACTCCGTTCATTGATTAAATCTCTCTTATATGTCTCTTACTCCATTCCTTTTATCTTGTTGCACCATATGTCTGGAGTAGACTTCCTGAGCCAGTACGTCAAGCTCCATCTCTGGCCGTCTTCAAATCTATGCTAAAAGCCCACCTTTTTGATGCTGCTTTTAACTCCTAAGCCCTATTCACTTGTACAGTACCCATGTATGTTTTATCATTCCACCTTAGTAATTCCCTTATCCCTTACTTGTCCTGTTTGTCTTGATTAGATTGTAAGCTCTCTAGAGCAGGGACTGTCTCTTCATGTTCAAGTGTACAGCTCTGCGTACATCTAGTAGTGCTATAGAAATAAGTAGTAGTATAAAAGGGCAGGCTAAGAAGTCAACTGAAGTGGAAGAAGAATGCAGCAGAAAGACTCGGGGAGAGGAATGAACATTTGAGCTTTTAATCCATTTGGAAACATGAATATACTGGACTCCAGGAGAGGGAAAGATTAGTGAAGTTGAATTTGACACCTAGAGTAAAGGAACTATTTATTGACATCATAGAAATGGATTGAATAAAACAACTGTGCAGAAAAATGGTTACTGATGAGGTGAACGGGGCCAGATGAAAAGGAGAAAGATAAGCCCATTTGGGGGGGGGGGGGGGGGGGAGGAGGGTAATGTATTGGAGAACAAAAAAAAACATTTGTGAGCAAAGGTGTTCTTGATAAACGAGTATCTGAAAACATCAAGATCACCAAAGATAATGACAGGGTAACATTCTATATTAATGGAGGAAGACCTTAAATTCATGTGCCCCAATAATAAATTCAGAGTAGCAGCTGAAATGCAAAACTGCGGAGGTATGAAGAAAAGAGATCAAAATAAAATCTTTATAGAGAGAATCCAAAACAGTTCTACAGGGATCAGGAGAGAGTATTAATACAGTGAAACTACCACCAACTAAAGCTGAAACAACATTCTGGATAAACTTGTACAAGAACACTGTAGAGTACAACCAAGAAGCAGAATGGCTGCCCTGCATTTAGGAGAATTTGAAAAGGTAAACTGTAGTTACAGAATGGCCTGAATTAACAACAGGATTGGAAAGCAAGTTAAAAAGAGCCCCAAATTGGAGTGAGCAATTTTGGCTCAGTGTTTCACTAAGAACTGCCAGACCACAAAAATTAATTGGTCAGGCAACCAGTCTTTACAACCAGAATGGCTAATAACGGGAAGAACACATCTTCTTCCAAAGGGAGAGCAAATAATATTCCCAAAAATTACAGACTCATAACTTGTCTGCCTAAAGTCTGTAAGATGTTTATTGCAATAGAAGCTAACAGAATATAAGTGATATCAACACCAATATCATTTTGACAACAGAGAAGAAGAGAAATAAGAGGGCAGCATATGGAGCCAAAGTGCTCACTGTACTAACCATTAGGCTGCTATTCTACTCAACTTAGTTTCCAGGCTGCCTTCAAAGAAAAGAGGACTTGCTATATATTTGTAGCTGGTATTCTCCATGGATGACAGGATGCAAGTCTTCATGTACTCTCTCACCTCCCCTAGGAGTTGCCTCCTAAGATAAACTATTTCATGTGATGGCATGAGCTGGGAAGTCACATGTTTGCCCTGTAGTGCTTCTTAGAGTTTCAAGAAAGTGTTTCACAGCTGAAGAAGCTTATCTGCAAGTAAGTTGATCTGTCGGATGACATTAACCAGAATGCAAGAACTTGAATTTTGTTGTTCACAGAACATCTGCAACAGGTAAGTAATTTGATTTGTCCAATATGGAGGGTGTTGATATTAGTTTAGCTCATCAGATATTACTTTACTATGTCGGACCTCATGTATGTAAAAATGTTTCTAGTTTTCTGCTTAAAAATAAAAATTCTTATAAAATTGTTTTCCATGTCTTATATGATGAACTTTTCTAAATTTAAAGAAATCGCATTCATAAATGATCCATTATTATTTGGATATCAGTATTTATGTAGTCCTGCTTTCTAACCACTTGGCTGTACCCATTTCTGCTTTATTATAGTGGGGCAAAATGGTATAATAGTTAATAGGTTTCATTGGGTTTTGTTAATATGGAAATTATAGATAATGATTTTATTCAAACTGTATTTTTGTTTGTTCTAAGGTAACACAGCAAGATGTCAGAAAAGAAAATCCTTTGCAGTTCAAATTTAGAGCTAAATTTTTTCCTGAAGATGTATCTGATGAATTAATTCAGGAAATAACCCAGAGACTATTCTTCCTGCAAGTTAAAGACGCAGTTTTAAATGACGAAATATATTGTCCACCAGAAACTGCAGTGCTATTGGCATCTTATGCTGTCCAAGCCAAATATGGAGATAACAGCAAGGAAGTTCACAAACCAGGCTATTTAGCTAATGATAGACTTCTACCTCAACGGTAAGCAAGAAAGAGGGAGGCCTTGAGTGGTAAAGCATTTTTTTTCACTCAGCCTGTGGGAAAAATGTAGTAAAGAGGCCAAAATTTTATATATAATTAGTAACAATATGAAAGAGTCGGAGGTGAATTGAGAGATTTCACTCACATTTTTGTATAAAGAAATTAATGGATTTAGAAACACTCATTATTCCCCACCAAAAGATGTAATAAATATTTATATATACATTGGGCCAGATATTCGGCCTGGATGGCCAATATCTGATAAGTATCCTTTGACTTGGGAGATAAAATCAAGATCTCCAGTACTCCACATTCCTTTTATCCAGTTTCTGAGCCCCTATCTCTACTTAGATATTAGTAGCCAGTGTTTTGTGGATAGCATGCAATTAATTACATATATAGGTCGTTATCTTCCAGACTGGTCTAAACATAGACTGTTTATACCCTAAATATTCTGTAATAGATGTTAATTGCTTGATATTATAACTTAACATATCAAGCAATGTCAGTAACTGTAAACTGTTCAGTAATTCCTAATTGCCTGTTTTATGAGTCCAGTCATTACTATTAATGCTGATCCTGAAGGTATTGGGGTGTTGTCCAGATACCTAACTTAATTTTAATTTATAGGTTACTTGCATCAGCTCCATGTATGTTTGTCAAACGCCTAGTTGTGGTAGTTGCACATCTATATAACCTGGGAGTTCATATATTTCTCTCAAGTGTTGTCACACTCCAAATAGTTCTATTCTTTCTGGACAAATACTTCTATTTCAAATACCAAACATCAGACAGTTCCATATTCCTGACAAGGGACCCGTTTCACCATCTAGCTGCCTCAGGGGGAATATATTTTACACCTGTATTCCTGCATCTCAACTCTTACGTTTTGTTGTTCTTCACTGAGGTGTATCTGCATGGTTTTTTTTTTTGGCTCCGAGTAGGGATGTGAATGTATCTTATGCATTATCTTTATTTCATTTCTATTTCGGGTTTGTGTCTTTTTTTTTTTTTTTTTTTAATCTTTATATTGGTCTTTCACCTCCTCTCTTTTTTTGTGTGTGTACTATTACTATCTGGACAATTGGTTGATCACGAGCCCAACTCAAGAAGGAGCTCAGTGTTGCATACACATAATCATCCATGTGCTGAAGTCATTAGTAGTTAAATCTTGTTTTGTTACTTTAAGATATATTTGTGCAGTAAGATCTTACTTGGATAGGGCACTATTATTGCCCCAATTTACAAATTTTTAATTGAATTGATTGTTGTAAGTCTTTATGTAACAGTTTTAATCTCTTGCCACTTAAATGTTTTCTTCAAACTATTTGAAATGTTGCAATTAAGTTGGTCATTCTCACGTGCAAACATTTGGTTAAACCATTTCACTCTTGAAAAAGTCATTGGGATCCTTTTACTAAAGCATGGTAAGTTGTGCAGTTACTATATATTTACCACAAAAATTAACATGTGGTAACTGCAGACAGTGTGCTCATCTGCTCTCTATTTAATACGCAGAGCACACAGTTAAGACACAGCCACCACATTGCATGTCCGGGCTAACAGTGCGGACCATCTGCACTATTGGCCTGGCTATGTAACACAGTAGTGTGTTTAAAATGCTATACAGCCACTGCACCAGCAGTTCCCAATTTATTCCCTCCCCCCCCCCCCCCTCCTGTTCGGTAGAACAAATCGAACACCACAAACTCACCCGCTGACTCCCAAGCCCTGCCTTCTGACACTGAAATCATATCCTTTCCCCTTCCCCCCACCCCCCCCCCCACCCCTCGACCTACTGGGAGCAGCACTAGTGGTCAGATGGGTCCCAGGCGGCAGCAGTTTTCTCCTCTCCAATTTTTCTCATCGAGAGCCTTTGAGGTTTTGGAGATCTACTACACCTGCACAGGCTACAACTCAGGCTGTGTACACACTGCTGTATCTGCCATTACATACGTCTACATGAGTAAAGCCAGGCAATGCTCGAAGAGAAGCTCTCAGGGCTACTGTGTATGCAGCCTATACAGGCTTACAGGATGCTTGTGCCAGCCTCAGCCCAGCCAGTCGATACATCAGGGAGATTAATGGTAGAGGTTCTGCACACAGTCTCAGCATCGACCATCAGAGGCTCCACAAACCTGACTGACGTGTGTGTCAACATCGGCAGAAGAACTTTCTCCAGCCTCAGAGACTCATCTACCTTGACACACCTTGATGCAGAGCTGACGCTGTAGTTGACACATTCTTCCATGTACTTCCCTAAAACAGTACTTTGAAGAGTCAGACTCGGATCTCTCCTGGGAGACAGCAGGACCCACAGGACCTCTCAGCTGAGGAGTTCTATGGCATATCATCTGATCCTTCTCCGGCACCTGAGAGATGTAAGCTTCCTCCAGAAAATATATCTTTTCCTAGCTTCGTCTGTGAAATGGCCCAAGCCAACCTTTCAAATTGGAGACACAGGAAGAACCTTGTTCAGAAAGATTCTAGATTGGCTCTTCTCCTAGAGAAGGAATCACTTCCACTTCATACAATTATGAAAAATGCTCTGATTAAAAAAAACTGGGAGACTCAACTAACAATTTAAGTTGCTCCAAGGAAAATTGATATAATGTACAGGATACAGAAATGCACTGGGTTTGAAAAACCTGTTGCCCCCATCATTCCTTATTTTGGAATCTGCTTTAAATTATACACACAGTACGAGATCTCGTGCTTCCCCCCTCGCAGGTCCAACATCTCTCCATCCCCCCTCCCCCCGCAGTCCTTTAAATGCATGGCAGTTGACCAGCAGAGGCAGCAATTAAACAGGCTGCAGCCAGCTGGCCCCACTGGATCCTTTCCTCTGCTGTATCCCACCTCTCTGATGTAACTTCCTGTGGGCAGGATGAGGCGAAGGAAAGGTTCAGGCAGGGAAGACTAGGGGCAGCCTGTTTATATTACTACCTCTGTCAGCCACCTGCCACATGTTTGAAGAACCATTTGGTGGGGGGATATAGAGATGTTGGGCCTGCATGGCATGGGGAGGGGGGGATAAAAACATATAAACATAACAGCAGATAAAAGCCAAATGGCCCATCCGCTCTATCCACTATCTTCTCTCTCTAAGAGATCCCACATGCTTTCTTGAATTCTAATAAACATTGTCTTCACCACCTCCTCCAGGAAGGACTTTCCATATATCCACCACCCTTTCTATTTTAACTTTTTCCTTACATTACTCCTGAGCCTACAACCTTTTGACTTCATCCTATGCCTTCTCATTTTGGAGTTTCTTTCAATTGAAATACTCTCCTCCCCGTTTATCAATACCATTGATGGAGAGATACTGGACCTAGGATAAATGGAGGGAAGAGAGAAAGACTTAGACCAAAAAGAGGGAGGGGAGATATGCTGGACTTGAGTGGGGTAGTTGGAGCAATGCGAGAGATTGGACTGGGGTGGGGAGAGATGCCAGACCATGGGGAGAGGGGTTCAGGATGCGAGAGGAAGAGATGCTTGTCCCGTGGTGCGGGGTGCATGTGGAAGGGAAGAGTGAGGGGAGAACCTGAACATGGGGAGGGACAGGGACACAGAAGAGATGCTGAGCATGGAGGGAGCACAGGGGCAGGACACAGAGGGGGGAGATGCTAGACAAGACAGATAAAGGGACACAGAGACAAGATGGATGGTGGACGGAGACAGAAGTGTCAAAAGGAGACAGAGAAAAGCAGAAAAGGGACACTGGGACCAGACCAGAGCAGTGCTCAAACAGCAAAGATAGAAAAATGTATTTTTTTCTAAATTTATTTGTTGTAATATGTCTGCTTTGGGAATTGTGCATCTTTGATATCTTGAATTTCAGTTTCTATTTCTATTACTATGACATGGTGTAGGTCTGAAATGTGTTTTGCTTTTTGCAGAATTAGTTTTACTGGAGCTCTGAAGAGGCTTCCTTTTCTCCCCTCTTCACCCCCCCCCCCCCCCCCCTCCCAGTCTCCACTATCTTAGGAGAGATGGTATTATAGGGGACCCATCTTAATTTTCTACGTGGGGCCCATTCAGTCCTAGCTATACCACTGGTTGGTGTGTATGCCTGAATAATAGTTGTGTTGATGGAGGTTCTTTGTAGACTAATAGATATTAAGCATTCACCCTACATTGCATTTCATTACAGTTCTTGCAAGGTTCTGCTTAATTATAAATGCAACACCATTCCTTCTGGGCCTTTCATTTCCTGAGTAATATACCATGTGATCCTTTCCTTACATGGTCTAAGAATCTCCAGCCTAGAAGTCTGTGGGGGAAGGTCCAGTTCTGCTTAATTATAAATGCAACACCATTCCTTCGGGGCCTTTCATTTCCTGAGTAATATACCGTGTGATCCTTTCCTTACATGGTCTAAGAATCTCCAGCCTGGAAGTCTGTGGGGGAAGGTCCACAGATGGACATTTGGACTAGGGTTGCTGCAACTCCTGTTTTTGGATTTCTATACCAAGTGGACTGTGTGCAGCATTGACTTGCATGCCAAAACAAAGCTAGTGTCGGGTCTCACAATAAAGTTCTGCTATCCCTATTCTGGAGACCCTGGTGCTTTTTTTTGTTGTTGTTGTTCTTATTTTGTACTTTGGACGCCGTCTGTGTTTACTTGCATATTCTGTGTTCCAATATGTAAGACATCTTTCCTGCTTCTTACTCTAATTTCACATGTAGCTACATCAGCAGTCAGGATATTTGAGGGCTTTGTTCCAACTGCATCAGCAATGCTGGCTTTATTCTGAAGTCTTCAGCTCTTCCCCAGTAGTCTGTTGAGTACCTGCCAACCTGAGTGGGCTCATCTTCCAGCAATATATCAGTTTTTATTGTAACTATCCATTGAGTCTTCATGGCAAGAAATGGAAGTAAATTGCCAGGCCTTTCTTAAGCGCTGTTAATGTCAATGTTGTTGCCATTGTCACAGAAATATGATCCTCCACCGCCAACACTGTCCCATACCAATGCTGCCCGCATAGCTGGTTTATCTTAGTCGAGCACCTGAGACCTGTCCACCTTGGGAGACCCTGCCAGTAGTTAACCTACCAGTGACATAGTTCTGAACATCACTGATGCATGCAAGCCCACATGGAGTGACGAACTGCAAACCAACTTATCGGTAAAGTACAAATTACAAGGAATCTGACAGAACTTGCAAAAACACCCATAAGTACATAAATATTGCCATACTGGGACAGACTGAAGGTTCATCAAGCCCAGCATCCTGTTTCCAACAGTGGCCAATCCAGGTTACAAGTACCCCTCCTCTATAATGCCCACTTCTAAGAATTCATATTGCAGGGGCTCTCTTGGCAGGCCTAGAACACAAAATATATTTGGGGGAGGATAAGAAAAAGTAGGCCATTCTTTAGTTTTCACCAAACTGTTAGAGGAGCAATGCACACATTGTGGACAATACAAGGGCCTTTTGCCACAAATGGTCATCATTGATTTATATAGGTGTGATGGATTTGGAAATGATTGAACATTTGCTTAAGTAGCAAGTGAATGTAATTTTTGTTCCATTAAAGTTGCAGAGACTTAGTAAGATGGACAATTTTATGACCTGACTTTCTGTAAATCATTCAGCGCGAGGTGTTAGTCTTGTTTTACTATAGTACACATTTAATAGTGTTCTCAATAATCTATTTAAATTTCTAAGATTTTACTCGCATAATTGAGCTGCGATGGGCCATATCAGGATAAATTGAACTGTCAGTTCTCCAGGTTGGGATATGTTCATCCAAAGGGGTGCTACGGTGTATGCTCATTGTTTTAGAGAAATACATAACAGCTGTGTGAATTTTCAGCTGTAGCTCCATTTTTTTTTTTTTTAGTAGAATAAGATTTCTATGGCGGTCAGACATGTGAAATTGAGGGGTTCTGGAAAGTATGATATTTAGAGCTCCTGTTAACCATGTGAACAGTGATATTCAGCAGCACTGTAACAGAAATCCTGAGGTTACTGGCAAACATAAAATGATTTACCCATCAATATTTTTGGTAGGTTGCCAAATGGTCACCAGGCTTCAGCTCTGCTGGTCTTTATTTGCTGTTGAGTTACCAAACATGTTTGGAATATGTATTATTTCTTCCTATTGGTTAGAGCAGCAAGCTGAGAACCAAGGAAGCCAAGGTTCAAATCTAGCTGCTGACAGCAACTGATCTAGATAAGAATTTACATTCTCTTTATATCCCAACCAAGCCAGTTTCTAGTATGTATTTGTGTAAGACATGACTAAGTTTCTGTGCAAGTTCATTTTGTCCCTGTCTGTCTTAGTGTACTGGAACAACATAAACTGACAAAAGAGCAGTGGGAAGAACGAATACAGACCTGGCATGAAGAACACAGAGGCATGTTAAGGTACTTAATTTCTGCAGCAGATGCAAATTTCTATTTTCCTGCTTAGTTTTTGTTTTCTACCTACCTTCATCGCCTCACCTCCCAAGACTCCTGAAAACTGGGTAAATGAGGCTGAAATCAACTGAATATAACTGATGTATATACATTAATGTCAAAAGCATAACAGTAAGTAAAATATTAAATGACTTCAAAGATGATGTAAAATAAATCAAAATCTATATCAACTAAATAGCTTCAGTTTATGATCACGAGCATTTTTTTTTTAAACTAAATAGTGTTATATCCTCAACCTGTTTTCCACAGGGAAGATTCTATGATGGAATATTTAAAAATTGCACAAGATCTGGAAATGTACGGTGTCAACTATTTTGAAATAAAGAATAAAAAGGGAACAGAATTATGGCTTGGTGTTGATGCATTAGGTCTTAACATATATGAACATGCTGACAAGTAAGTAAATAAGTTCTATTTTTGCATTCACATTGGCATCATGTACACAGTTCTCTCAAACAGATATAAAAGGTAGGTAAGCAGAAAACATTTGGTACTATTTAGCAAAATGTTTTATTCTCTGAGGACAAGCAGGATAAGATATTCTTACAATTGGGTGATGTCATCTGCCAGAGTCCATGTGGCAGTGCTTACCTACTTGTAAACTACAACTTTTGAAAGCATGCACCACACATGCATGTACTTTCCCACCTACTGCTGTCGCACAGAATCTAGCCAGATATAGCTAGATATAGATATATATAGAGGGAGAGGGAAGAGGACAAACAGAGAAGGTAAATGAGTGGGAGTCTGAAGGTGACAGGCAGAACATTTTTAGAATGCCCAGATCTTTAAGTCTGTCCTTGATGTTTTCAAAAGTATCTGATCAGTTTATTAGTTTCCTTTTAAGTGTCTTGATAGTCATTGATGCAGTGCTGTGGTCCCAATCCCCCCCCCCCCCCCCCCCCCCCCCCAAACACACACAATGATGTCAGCTTGGTCTGCTATGTGTTGTCTGTGTGAATTGATCCTGGTCTTTAATATTTGGTCTGTCTTCCCATAGCATTCTTCACATTTTCTGCTTTAATATATACTACTTGGGAGGAGGAGCAAAACTGGGATCCTCTTATGTTGAATATCTTTTCCTCTGTGGGGTCCTGTGATATGTGCTGGCACAGTTTGTAGCGTGGTATATGGTCGGGCTTGTCATTCTTCTCTGTTAAGAAGGATTTCACTAATTTTTACTTCAGATTGGGTTGTGGTTGGCCAGTATTAGCAGAGCAGAGAATCTCAGTATTTTATCTTCCTGGAGTACTGGCTGTATGTTTTGTATGATTTTCTTCAGTTTTTTCAGTTCTGAATTGTATGCCACGACAAAGGGTTACATTCTCTTACCAGAAAGAAGCAAAGAAACCTGGATTCTCTCATCCAGTCAAACAGATCACCACCAGCTGGTTTACTGTTTGGTGGCTAAGGAATATGTGATCTTTGTGGCATGTACAAATAAGGTTGAGTGTGTTTACTATTTTAAACATTGAAATTTCTTTTGTGTTTTTTTCAAGGTTGACACCCAAGATTGGTTTTCCTTGGAGTGAAATCAGAAATATTTCATTTAATGACAAAAAGTTTGTCATAAAGCCTATTGACAAAAAGGCTCCTGTAAGTAGTTAGATTGTTCCTCTCTGCTGCAAGATTCCCGTTGTCTAGTATCATCTCTGTCATTGGTCCTCTTATCTTTTCCTGCCTACCACTTTCTCTTCCACCTCTACTTTCAACATCTTACTATTTTTCATCTGTATTGCTCAGTTCTTTATTTCCTGTAAATTGGAGTGAACTTTTACCTTGTTGTAACATGAAAAAAGATAGTGAGACTGGCAAATCTGGTTTAGACAAACGACGAACGCTAAGTGCTTTTTCTACATAATTATTTGGTATAAAAAATTTAACAAAGTTGCACATTTCACTAAATGCACTTCCATATTGCAAGCCAGTACAGTTGTAAATATGTACAAAAGTGAATCCTATGCAAAAGTGTACCTGATTCAGTATAACAGGACCAGTACTTGTTATATACACCTTTATGTATTTTAACACGCGTAATCAAGTCCATAACACTTGGTGGACAATAAAATATGACTAAGAGGTGGATAAGGAGTTAGTTACAAATTATACATCGCCAAAATGTTACTTACTATGGAACTAGAAGAATGCCTTGTAATCAGGGTGTGGAGTTGGAGTAAGTAAAAACGTACAGACTCCAACTTCAGTTTAAAAATAAAATGTAGAGAACATGGTAGCAGGTAAAAACTGTATGGCTTGTCCAGTGTGAACATTGGTTTTCCTGATTCTCGGGCCCAGATGCTCAGAACTCTGGTGCTGTAATGAACAGCGCCGGAAAATACCAGCCCGAACACTGAAGAAAAATTATCGCATAATGCTCATAACATGCAAATTATATACATGCTGTTAGTGTTGAGCATGGGACGTTAAAGCTGGTGCATGCCCAATCAAGAGGAAGCAGCTATTGTCTCTGGAGTGGAAACCCTGAGCAGAAAGTAAACGACAGCAAACATGTAAATATATAAAACTATAAAAAAGAAAAAAAACATAACACTGTAGACGACATCAAAAGTAAGTTGCAGAAATTACAGAGCTGCACACGGGGGACCCCTGAGAATAAGTAAAGATCAGCTGCCCCCATCCCTCCCTCTATTACCATGGACTCCTCTATAACTCTGCACACTCACTCTAACGTCTGCTGAAAGCTGTTGGTAGGTTTTAGTTGTTAGGGCGGGAGGAAGGGGGAGGCTTTATAAACTGTTTTTCTGAGCATTGGAGGGAATCACTAAAGGTCTCATTTACATAGCATTTTAATATGAGCCATTTACATAGATTCTTCTATCACTGCTTCCGTGAACGATAAAAGCAGCACCAAAACATTTTGTGCATTAGGCACACAATAACATGTACGCTAAACTGGCTAAAACCAGTCTAAATGAAACGCAAGCCCGGTTAGCCTTGAGGATCAGGGCCTCAGTCTGGTGCTTTATCCATTATACCATTCCTATACTCCTTGCACTCTTTCCTCCCATCCTTTGGTGTCATTTTGATTCTCTATAATTATATCCCTCCTGTTTACACAAGGTCTTTAATCTTCCGTTGAGAGAGAGAGAAATTAGAAATGACCATTGAAATAAAGTTTAAAGGTTTTTGTATACAGATCCTCTTAACACAAGGCAGCAGTGATGATTCTGCACAAATTTAATAAGTATTTCTTCTGCATAAACATAAGAAGTTTTGGGGTTTTTTTGGAGAGAGTTGGGTGTGGGTTCTGTTTCTAACATAGACATCCAGACATATTTTCCTTAGCAGATTAGCTTACTGGTGAGCCGATGATCAGAAGCAAACGCAGGCGCTAGAGGCTGTTAGTGCCATACTAGCACCTGCGTTTGCTACAGCCCCATGATCAGAGCCCCCGAGCGCATGAAACAACGCGCTCGTGGGCTCTGAATGCAACTAGCATGCAAATGCATGCAAAACAGGGCTGACACCTATGCATCCCCAATGATCAGCGACCACCTATTCTTCTGACCTTTCTTTCACTGGTTCAGGGTCAAGTGGTGCTTGTGTTGTCTGAATTTAGCATATTGGAATGTTCCACTGCACCACCTATTATACTAATGTTATCGGAACCTTCAAAGTCATCCTCCAATAGGGGGACATAATATCCAAGATAATGACTCCATCCAAATCCCTGGTCTCCTAGTTGATCCCTAAAGGACTCACAGAGGGATCACCTTAAAAATCAGGAGTGACCTGTCTCCACAGATGGGGTTAAGTAATTAGAGCTTTACTTTTTCCTCCTTCATTCCAGGCTTAGTGCATTCTAAATTTCATTAAAACAGAGCTTACACACACAGGAGAGGGATGACTGCCAGCCCAAGTATGTGGCATTGCACCAGGAGCTGAGAGCAGAGGGAGGTGGGCCTCTCGAGATGCTTGGGTCCGTTTCTTCATACGAAGACAGACTACAAGCGGCTGGGCTATGGTCGGACCCAAGGCACTGGATACACCAGGCGTGGGTATCTGTACCTGAGATGGTCCGGTTGCACCGAGTACACCGTTTGAAGCCGCTGGTTGTCTTCGATGACATGGAAGAAAAATGGGTTCGGCAAACTCAAATGACATGATTATGCCACGAAAGAAAAAGCAATAAAAAAGGGAAAAACTCGACCGCGCGGCCCAAAGGCCGGCCGCGTCGAAAAAGAAAGGAAACTTTAAAGGTGGACCAAAAATAAGAAAACTACAGGAAAATTACTTTTTTTTTTTTATTCTTTAAAAAAATAGAAAAGAAAAGCGAAACTCAGTCGCGAAGAGTAGTTCTTTTCCTGGGCCTAACGGATCACAGAGGAAACACTGCCGCACCTTACCGCGGAGAAAAAAGAACTAAAGAGGCACGCTTACGTGGCGGGTGGGAAGCCGTTCGCGATGCCCGCGCGACAGAAATCTCTGGAAAGACTTGTTTTGATTTTGTTTGCAAACTTTTGTGCCGTTTCCTGGGCCGCCGCAGACGTCGACCCACATGTGAGAACGATCGGCCTGCTGTCCTCGGAGAATACTTGCGACAGGTAAGTATCTTCACTTTGCGCCAGGAGCTGAGAGCAGCAGGGAGTTGGGACAAAATGTGACACCCCACTTTGGGCTCAGCCCCCCCCCCCCCCCCCCCAAAAAAAAAAAAAAAAAATTAGGGTCTGGCTATACTTTTGTAAGGAGTTACTGTTTTCCTGTTATCCAACTTTTCAGTTATTGGTAACAAGTCGGCCCTGTTTGTCAGATAATCAAGACTGTATTGTAGTTCTTGTTACTAGTTTCGATTAGTTACCTGCTCTAAGATAAAGCTATTCTTTATTCAGGATTTTGTTTTTTATGCACCTCGTCTGAGAATTAATAAACGTATTCTGGCTTTGTGTATGGGAAATCACGAACTGTACATGAGGAGAAGAAAACCTGACACAATTGAAGTACAACAAATGAAGGCACAGGCCCGAGAGGAAAAACATCAAAAACAGCTGGAGAGGTATGAAATTTTTGTAAGATCTCCTTTACTAGAAAGATCTATTCTAAAGCTCTGTACAGGATTAAAATTCAGAGGCAGTTCAGACTTGGGCATTCTTATCTATTCTCACAAGGCAAACTAACTTCAAACTTTGTGGTGCTGGTAGAAAACAGAACAGCTGTTCAAAAGGTGGCACCATAAACAAGCCTCCAGAAAAAGTTTAAAAGAGATTAAAAACGAGGGGGGAAACGACTTGAAGGGGATTACGGGGAAGACAGGATGTTGGAGGGTGACAGGCTGTTTACCACTTGTCCAGTGATGGTCTTGGCTACTGAACATGACTTGACAAACTGGCTCTCGCTTGAAAAATAATGATTATCTGTGGTCTGTTACATTGACTTTGAACTTTTATGCAAACATTTGCAGTGAAATGTTGATCCATTCATTCTTAGTATATGGGAAATCCTGTTTCCTAGGGCACAGTTGGAAAATGAGAAGAAGAAAAGGGAAATAGCAGAAAAGGAAAAGGAAAGAATAGAGCGGGAGAAAGATGAACTGATTGAACGTCTGAGGCAAATTGAAGAGCAGACTCTGAAGGCTCAGAAAGGTAAACTCAGTAGATACTGTTGCATTGAAGATTTGTTGTGCTGATACCATGGACAATATGCTTTCAATGAAAAATATATAGACTCACACACTCTTTACAGCATATAGAAATTTATTTCTGTGACCACGTGTTCTGCCATGTACATCAGTAACATAATTGTTTAAATCATCTCACAAAACCTTACTTCTGTCTTTAAAACAAAAAAGCAGAAACTGGTTCGATTATCAGGCTAGTTTTCTGTTCTGCAGGGTTAAGCTCTTAGGAGGAGGGAAGGAAGTCTCAAGTGTTGCACAGCATTAAATCCAGTTAAATAGGTGTTAAGTGCTCACATATTAGTTTCTGAATGGCATAGTAGTTTCAGAGGCTTCAGCCTCTGGTCAAGGACCATCAATTAAATAACTGGGCTACATATTGGGGGAGGGGGAACGGATCATTTGTAAATGAAGGCTGTTAGTAGCATAGGTAGCCGTGACGGCTCTACCTCGCCCACAAACAAGGCATTACCTATTTTGCCCCAATGCTCAGCGAGCAGCGCACCAAGCATTGACGCTGCTCCCGCAGCAAACTACTCCAACTGAGAGCTGGTGTTAGGGATTGCGGAGAGCATTGGGGTGGAATGGAGAGCCCTGTCCAGTTTAAGTATTGCCGTACTGGGACAGACTGAAGGTCCATCAAGCCCAGCATCCTATTTCCAACAGTGGCCAATCCAGGTCACAAGTACCTGGCAAGATCCCAAAACAGTACAATACATTTTATGCTGCTTATCTTAGATATAATCAGTGGGTTTTCCCCAAGTCCATCCTAATAATGGCTTATGGACTTTTCTTTTAGGAAGCTAACCAAACCTTTTTTAAACCCCACTAAGCTAACTGTTTTTACTACATTCTCTGCCAACGAATTCCAGAGTTTAATTACACATTGAGTGAAGAAACATTTTCTCCAATTCATTTTAAATTTACTACTTTAATTACACATTGAGTGAAGAAACATTTTCTCCAATTCATTTTAAATTTACTACTTTGTAGCTTCATTGCTTGCCCCCAAGTCCTAGTATTTTTGGAAAGCGTAAACAAGCGATTCACGCCTACCCGTTTCATTCCACTCATTATTTTATAGATATATCTCCCCTCAGCTGTCTCTTCTCCAAGCTGAAGAGACCTAGCCACTTTAGCCTTTCCTCATAGGGAAGTTGTCCCATCTCCTTTATCATTTTCGTCGCTCTTCTCTGTACTTTTTAAAATTCTACTATATCTTTTTTTGAGATGCGTTGACCACCATTGCACATAATATTCGAGCTGTGGTCGCACCATGGAGTTGATACAAAGGCATGCTTGAAGGCCCCCAAAAAGCAATCAAGCACCAACACCTCTTCCCCCCTCCCCCAGGACAGCGACACATGGGCAGGAGGTCTGATGGACCTCTAAACAACCAACACCCCCCCCCCTGACATGAGGGCCTGGGGGGCTTGGAGGTCTGGTGCATCTCCAATCTCCCCCAGCACCCAAAAAAGAATCCCTGGTGGCCCAAGTGGGCTGGCACCCCATCCTCCCTGGTGATCTAGCAGAGCTGTTCCCCCCCCTCCCCCCACTCCTCTTCAGTGGAGAAGGGAGTACCACACTCGTTCTTCATCCAGCACCGCCTTCAAAATGGCGGAGCCCTGCCCAGTGCTCCGTACCATATAAGAGAGAAACTCCCCGTGGGGCACTCCACCTTGTTGCATTCATGGCCTAGCTGAGGCCAGCTTCAATTGAACTGAAAACCTAAAGGAGCAGGAGGACACTGCTGAAGAGTTCAGGGTAACAGTCTCTGGTTCAACAAGGGGAGTAGCAGTTAAAGGTTCCAGGTTCAAATTGGAAGTTTGCAATACATTGCCAGAACTCTCAAAATTAACATCTGAATGACTGATCCACTGGACCACCAGGTGCTCACATCTTTTTTTTTTTTTTTTTTTTTTTTTTTTTGGGGGGGGGGGAGTGGGTAGTCCCAGTGCACCACCAAGTTTAAGTATTATTGAGGGGGGGGGGGGCAGGAGAGGGCCCGGGGGAGCCTGGGGTCCACCGGGCCTTAAGCTCTGACCTGACAAACTAGGTTTGACAGGTCAAAGCTTTTCTCCTATGTTTTCTGGGAATGTGCTCAAGGCACAGTTTGCCTGCAGTCGTCCCTCATGCTCAAAGCCGTGACCGTGATTAAATTTGCATGTCATTAGCATTGAGCATGAGGGAGCTGATCATCTGCACTGATCAGGCAGTAAAACACAGACACTGTTCAGAGCAGCACTGGGGTTTTGAGCATCTGCAACATAGTGAATGACAGCAATAAAGACCTCAATGGTCCATCCACTCAGGGTGGTACCTTACAGGTTACTTTCTCATGCCTTTGGGGTTTTTGTTTGTTTGAAGGATAAGTTCTAGATGTAATCTACTTGGATTTCAGCAAAGTCTTTGATACGGTTCCTTACAGAAGACTGATGAATAAGCTGAGAGGGCTGAACTTAGGACCCAAAGTGGTGAACTCGATTGGAAACTGGTTGACTGATAGGCGACAGAGGGTGGAGGTAAATGGAGTCCACCTGGAGGAAAGGAAAGCGAGTAGTGGAGTGCCTTAAGGGTCTGGGGCCTATTCTGTTTAATATATTTGTGAGAGACATTGCTGAAGGGTTAAAAGGAAAAGTTTGCCCTTTTGCGGATGACACAAAGATTAGCCAATAGAGTGAATACTCTGTAGGGAGTAGAAACCATGAGAAGGGATCTCCAAACGTTGGACGAATTGTCAAGGGTCTGGCAGTTAACATTTGATGTGAAGAAGTGCAGAGTGATGCACTTGGGGTGCAGAAGTACAAAAGAGAGAAACCAGATAGGGGAGAGATTGGTATGCTCGGCTCAGGAGAGGGACATGGAGGGGGGATGGTATCCGGGTATCTCAAGGTTACAAAACAGTGCAACAAGGTAGATCTGCGACCAGAAGGATGCTAGGCTGCATAGAGAGTGATTATAATCAGGGGAAGAAGGAAAAGTTAATGCCCCTGTACAAGTCTTTGGTGAGGCCCCACTTGAAGTATTGTGTTTTTGGAGGCCGTATCTTGCTAACAATGTAAAAAGACTTGAAGTGGTTCAGTGAAAAGCAACAAAAATGGTAAGGGGTTTGCATAGCAAGACATACGAAAAGAGTCTTTTTGACCTGAACATGTATACCCTGGAGAAAAGGAGAAACCGGGGTGATATGATACATTCAAATATTTGAAAGGTATAAATCCACAGACAAACATTTTTCCAGAGACGGGAAGGTAGTAGAAATAGAGGTCATGAATTGAGATTGAAAAGGGGCCGACTCAGGAATAATGTTGGGAAGTTTTTTTGCACTGAGAGGGTGGTAGGTACCTGGAATGCCCTTCCACGGGAGATGGTGTAGATGCAAACAGTAATGGAATTCAAAATGCATGGGATAAACACAAAGGAATCCTGTTGGAAGGACTGGATCCAAAGAAGCTTAGCAGAGATTAGGTAGCAACACCGCTAATTGGGAAGCAAAGCCGGTGCTGTGCAAGACTTCTATGGTCTGTGCCCAGATCATGGCTCGTGGCTGAAGATTTGGATGGGCTGCAGTGGAGTTTTTCAGGGGCTTCAACAACTTCAGAAATTTAGAACAAGGAGAGTGCCGGGCAGACTCTACGGTCTGTGCCTTGAAAATGGCAGGACAAATCAAGATCAGGTATGCATATGAAGTATCACATCGTGCCATATATAATGAGTTTCATATTGGGTAGACTGGATGGACTGTACAGGTCTTTATCTGCTGTCATCTACTATGTTACTACATTACTGGGGGGGGGGGGAGGGGGGGATTTTACCTGCTGTGCAATGCAGATTACATTTTCCCCATGCTTTTGTTTTTTGGGATCTTGCCAGGTATTTGTGACCTGGATTGGCCACTGTTGGAAACAGGATGCTGGGCTTGATGGACCTTTGGTCTTTCCCAGTATGGCAATACTTATGTACTTATATGTGTACCCGGCAGTAATTGGGCACTGCCCGGTTACTTCTGGGTTAGCATGGGAGCCCTTAGCACCCCCCCCCCCCCAAATGGCCGCGCAGCAAGTGCTTTACTTGCCGCACAGCCATTTCCTGCAGAAAAGAAAGACCTACCTTTTACCCAGCTGTGGTAAAAGGGGACCTTGCTGCGTGTCAAAAATACACACTGACGCCAGCGTAGGCCCCCTTTGCCACAGCTTGATAAAAGGGGCCCTAAGTTAGTCCAATAAAGTTATCTTATTTTCTTTTCTATGTTTTGATTTATTTCTATTTATTTCAATTAAAATTGGACTAACACGGCTACCACATCACTTCTACTAAATGCAAATTATAAAAAATTAGTTTAACGGCGCCTGCAATGTGCTTTGGACAGAGCTAGAAGAACAGACTCGGAGGGCTCTAGAACTGGATCAAGAGCGAAAACGAGCAAAGGAGGAAGCAGAGCATTTGGAAAAAGAACGTCGATCTGCAGAGGAAGCAAAAACAGCCCTGGCAAAACAAGCTGCTGACCAGATGAAGAATCAGGAACAACTGGTAGGGAAGTTTTTATAGAAAAGCAGAATTCTAGCAAGAATTGAAAAAGCTTAAATTTTGATAGTACTGCAGTTCTACACTTATTTGGGTAGCTGCAACTTAGGTATATTAGCACATGACACAGTAGGATAACACACAGGCTGAAAGGCTAAGTCAGCTCTCTTAGCTTCCTTTATACTACCAGACTATGCAGAATTTTATGTCGCTGTTTTTCATGCTTTACTTGGGGAAAGATTGTAGTCTTAGTATTTGAACTGTGTGTTTCCCTTTTTATCAAGTGGCGAGTTACAGAAGCAGTTTGATCTATGCATTCTGGGTCAAGAATGTTTTTATTTTCCTGTAGTAGTTATGTTACATTAATAGTTACATTAACTCTTTTGTACAGCTTTATAAAAATTAACTCATAATTTTTAATTTCCTTTCTGTTTTTAGGCAGCAGAGCTTGCAGAATTCACTGCCAAGATTGCACTGCTTGAGGAGGCCAAGAAAAAGAAGGAAGAAGAAGCATCAGAATGGCAGCACAAAGTAAAACCATTATAGCCAGTTCATTTTATTTATTTATTTATACCCCACCTTTTCCCACAAGATGCAGGCTCAAAGTGGCTTACAAGTGACGGAAAAGGCTAGTGCCAATCCAGTGAACATACAAATACAATATTAAATAGATAAGTAATCAGATTAGAGATAAAGGAGTCCAAAATGGTCCATGCAAATGCTGTTAAACACCCGTGCAAGCTCCAAAGGTTGAGGAGGTGTTGACTCGTTGTGATAGATAGCAGCAACTGTCCACTCCGACCCCCAAGACAGGGAGAGCTGCAAATCCATCTCTCTCTCATAATCTTCGTCAGAAACAGCCAACTAGAAAGCGGATACTATCGAACAAGACAGTTAATGCAGGCGATATAGCCACATTGATGTGGGAGTTTGAAGAGTTCACTTTAGGTTATGATTTATCCATAATATAGGAGTATAGTTTGATTCTTCCTGTATGCAATAAATTATCTGGAAACAAATATAGATCTGCAGTCCTGCATATTGGGCAGTTTAGAGCTATATGACAGGTATTTGCAGTGTGGCATATATAGCAATGTTAAGTTGTGTGTCCTTTATTTAGGCCTTTGCAGCCCAGGAAGACCTGGAAAAGACCAAAGAAGAACTGAAAACTGTGATGTCTGCACCTCCCCCGCCACCCCCATTGCCTCCTGTTACTCCAACAGACAATGATCACGATGAGCATGATGAGAACAATGCAGAAGCCAGTGCTGAACTGTCTTCTGAAGGTGTACTGAATCACCGAAGTGAGGAAGAACGTCTGACTGAGTCTCAAAAGAATGAACATGTGAAGAAGCAACTACAGGTAATAAAATTGTATTAACGACAGTGAATTGTGAGAAAAAGTTTTATTGATTTTCTAGCCACATGTATGATTTTAAACACCACACATTTTTTTTGTCACCATTGCTTTTATTGCTCATTGAAGATCACCAAATGAGGTTCTGTGTGTGTGCTCATTTTCGAGCGGTGAATTAAAATAAAGTCCCAAAATTCCAGGCAGAGAAGATTGTAAGAAATTGCATAGATCCGCACCTTCACAGTGCTCCAGTAAACCTAGGATTCGCACGTTATTTCGGCACATGCGATTAGTCAGGTTGGTGATCTCTGCTTGCATCGAATCAGGCTTCATGAGGCATTGCTGTGCATCCTGGACATTGTGTCCCACCATGCGCTTTTCTAGCAGCTCTAATCTAGTGTTGGATCTAGAGAGCAGAATGGGTATTTCTGCTTGCTCATTTTTAATTTCGGCAGTACTGATAAAGTTCTTTTGCATTAACTCATGCAAAGTTTTATAACATCTGCCAGCAATTCCTATGAGTTCGGCTGGTCTGGTGGCAGAGCAGTCGGCTCCGGCTTGACACGGTCCATTTTTGGTCACTTGGACGCTAATTGCATTACAGATGAGGATTCATTTTTCGGGATTTTAGAAGCCATGGTGCGCTAAGATGCAGAGTAAGATATAGTATGGGCCAAGATTAACTTAGATAGCTGATATATATTACAAGAGATTCTAATCAACATCCATTCCAAAGCAGATCACGTGGAGGGGCATAATCGAACGCGAACGCCCATGTGTAAGGACGTCCATATCCGAGAACGGGTCCGTGAAGGGGCAGGCCAAACTGTATTTTTGAAAAAGATGGACATCTATCTTTAGTTTCGAAAATACGGTTTGTGCCAGGCAAATGCATTGGATGTGGGCGTTTTTTGAGCTGGGCGTTTTTGTTTTTCAGCGATAATCGAAACCGAAGTGGGCCAGCTCAAAAACGACCAAATCCAAGGCTTTGGGTCGTGGGAGAGGCCAGGATTCGTAGTGCATTGGTCCCCCTCACATGCCAGGACACCAACGGGGCACTTTTAAAAAAAATAGGAAAAAACATTAAATTACCTCCCAGGTGCATAGCTCCCTTCCCTTGGGTGCTGAGCCCCCCAAATCCCCCCCCCCCCCCCAAACCCACTCCCTACAACTCAACACCATTACCATAAAACGTAATGGTGAAGGGGGGCACCTACATGTGGGTACAGTGGGTTTTGGGGAGGTTAGAGGGCTCCCATTTACCACCACAAGTGTAACAGGTAGGGGGGATTTGGGCCTGGGTCCACCTGCCTGAAGTGCACTGCACCCACTAAAAACTGCTCCAGGGACCTGCATACTGCTGTGATGGAGCTGGGTATGACATTTGAGGCTGGCATACAGGCTGGAAAAAAAAGTTTTCAAAGTTCTTGTTTTTGGTGGGAGGGGGTTAGTGACCACTGGGGGAGTCAGGGGAGATCATCCCCGATTCCCTTCGGTGGTCATCTGGTCATTTAGGGCACTTTTTGGGGACCTGTTCGTGATAAAAAAAAAAAAAAAAGAGTCCAAAAAAAGTGACCTAAATTCTCGCTAAAAACGCCTTTCTTTTTTCCATTATCAGCTGAGCGCGCCCATCTCTGTTCGGCCAATAACCATGCCCCAGTCATGCCTTCACCACGCCTCTGACACGCCACCGTCAACTTTATTCGTTTCCGCAATGGAGTGCAGTTGAAGACGCCCAAAATCGGCTTTCGATTATACCGATTTGGGCACCCATGCGACAAAGACGCCTATCTCCCGATTTGGGTCGAAATATGGGTGTCTTTCACTTTCGATTATGAGGTGGATAGCGCGCACACAGACCCTTAACTTTTTTTATGTACAAATAAGGTAAAATTATGTATAATCATACCTGATAATTTTCTTTCCATTAATCATAGCTGATCAATCCATAGACTGGTGGGTTGTGTCCATCTACCAGCAGGTGGAGATAGAGAGCAAACTTTTGCCTCCCTATATGTGGTCATGTACTGCCGGAAACTCCTCAGTATGTCGATATCAAAGCTCCATCCGCAGGACTCAGCACTTAGAGAATTACACCCACGAAGGGACACTCTGCCCAGCTCACCACCGCCGAAACGGGGGAGGGGAATTAACCCAGCTCATCCCCACACAAGTGGGGGAGGGGAATCCGTCCAGCTCATCCCCGCGGAGCGGGGGAGGGACACCACACCCGCCGATGCGGGGGGATCTGGCTTATCCTGCAACCGCAACCGTGGGAGGAGCTGACTGACCCTAACACCGCCGAAGCGGGAGGGGTACAAAGCTGCCCTACAGCCGCACGAAGCGGGAGGGAGTGCCGGCAGAATTTATGTCTCAATCCAGCCCCGTAAAACGGAGGGGAGAGGAATGCAGCAGCTCACTGTAACACAAACTCGTCTCAACTCTTGAAGAATCCAAGTGAAAGAAGAACTTGAACACGAAGTCCTCCTGAAGTAACTGAAGGCTAAACTTGAACCTAAAATTCAACCAGAATATAAACAGTACAGATATCTGGGAGGGGCTATGGATTGATCAGCTATGATTAATGGAAAGAAAATTATCAGGTATGATTATACATAATTTTACCTTCCATATCATCAAGCTGATCAATCCATAGACTGGTGGGATGTACCGAAGCAGTACTCACCCAGGGCGGGACATAGAAATCCCTGACCTCAACACTGAAGCTCCAAACCGGGCCTCCGCCCGTGCAGCCACAGTCAAACGGTAATGCTTGGAGAATGTATGAGCCGAAGCCCCCGTTGCCGCCTTGCATATCTCTTCCAAGGAGACGGATCCGGCCTCTGCCATCGAGGCCGCCTGAGCTCTCGTGGAGTGAGCCTTCAGCTGGATAGGCGGCACCTTCCCCGCGGCCACATAAGCCGCTGCAATGGCTTCCTTGACCCATCTTGCCACTGTAGGCTTAGCAGCCTGCAGACCCTTACGAGGACCTGCAAACAGGACAAACAGATGATCCGATTTCCGGAAATCATTGGTCACTTCCAAGTATCTGATGATGACTCGTCTCACATCCAGATATTCAAGAGCGGAGTACTCTTCTGGGTAGTCCTCCCTACGAAAGGGAGGGAGACAGAGCTGCTGATTCACATGGAAGCGAGAAACAATCTAGGGCAGGAAGGAAGGCACTGTGCGAATAGTCACTCCTGCCTCAGTGAACTGCAGAAAAGGCTCTCGACATGAGAGCGCCTGGAGCTCGGAAACTCTTCTGGCTGAAGTGATAGCCACCAAAAAGACTGCTTTCAACGTCAGGTCTTTCAGAGATGCCCTCGACAAGGGTTCAAAAGGCGGCTTCTGCAAAGCTCTTAGCACCAGGTTGAGATTCCACGCAGGCACCACTGAGTGCAGAGGAGGGCGCAGGTGATTAACTCCCTTGAGAAAGCGCACCACATCTGGCTGCGAAGCCAGGGAAGCACCCTTCAGGCGGCCCCTGAAGCAAGCCAGAGCCGCTACCTGGACTTTAAGGGAACTGAGCGACAGGCCTTTCTCCAGACCTTCTTGCAGGAACGCCAACACTGAAGAAATTGGAGCAGTGAAGGGAGAAAGTGAGCCTGCGTCACACCATGCTGCAAAGATACGCCAAACCCTGGCGTAAGCAGTAGAAGTAGAGCGCTTCCTCGCTCTCAGCATAGTGGCGAAGACCTTGTCTGAGAAGCCCTTCTTCCTCAGACGCTGCCGCTCAATAGCCAGGCCGTAAGACCAAAGGGAGAGGGATCCTCCATCACCACGGGACCCTGATGTAACAGGCCCTGCTCCACTGACAGCCGCAGAGGATCGTCGACTGAGAGCCTGATCAAGTCCGCATACCAGGGACGTCTGGGCCAATCCGGACCCACCAGGATTACCCTGCCGGGATGCTTTGCCACCCGGTCTAGCACCCTGCCCAACATGGGCCAAGGCGGGAACACATAGAGGAGCTCTTGTGTCGGCCACTGTTGGAGAAGAGCATCTACTCCCAGGGATCGAGGGTCCCGTCCTCTGCTGAAA
The DNA here is from genome assembly GCF_901765095.1 of Microcaecilia unicolor. Lineage (NCBI taxonomy): Eukaryota > Metazoa > Chordata > Amphibia > Gymnophiona > Siphonopidae > Microcaecilia > Microcaecilia unicolor. Next base: position 60,688,365 of record NC_044034.1, read on the forward strand.
AAGCGCGGCACTTGGCAATTGGCCGATGACGCCATCAGAACTAGGCTCGGCTGGCCCCAGCGCTTCGTGATGTCCAAGAACGCCTGAGCAGATAGTTGCCACTCTCCGGGCTCCAAGGTATGGCGACTGAGAAAGTCCGCCTTGACATTCATGACTCCGGCAATGTGGGCCGCTGAAAGCTGCTCCAGGTTCGCTTCCGCCCACTGGCAAAGACTCATAGCCTCCTTGGCTAGAGGGGCGCTCTTGGTACCTCCCTGGCGGTTGATATAGGCCACAGCCGTGGCATTGTCCGACAGGACCCGTACAGGCTACAACACCAGTACCGGGATGAACTCCAATAACACCAACCGAATGGCTCTGAGTTCCATGAGGTTGATAGACCACTTGCCTCTGCAGGAGACTAGAGCCCCTGCGCTGTCCTTCCCAAGCAGTGGGCTCCCCAGCCCATCAAAGAGGCGTCTGTCGTGACGACAATCCACTCCGGGGTCACCAGAGGCAATCCTGCAGACAACTTGTCTGTCTGCGTCCACCAGCTCAGCGCCTTGCGCACTGCTGGGTCCACGGGAAGGCGCACAGCATAATCCTCCGACATCGGAGTCCAGCGCAGCAGCAGAGATAGCTGTAGTGGTCTCATATGAGCCCTGGCCCAGGGCACTACTTCCATCGTGGCCGTCATAGAGCCCAACAGCTGCACGTAGTCCCAAGCCCGAATAGGAGAGGCTACTAGGAACTAGTCCACCTGAGCCTGAAGCTTGACAATCCGATTGTCTGGCAGGAACACTCTGCCCACTTGGGTGTCGAATCGAACTCCCAGATACTCCAGGGACTGAGTCGGGCGCAGCTGGCTCGTCTTCCAGTTGATGATCCATCCCAGGGAGCTCACAAGAGCAACTACCCGGTCCATAGCTTTGCCGCACTCTGCATAAGAGGGGGCTCGGATCAACCAGACGTCCAGATAAGGATGGACTTGTACTCCTTCCTTTAGCAGGAAGGCCGCTATGACCGCCATTACTTTGGAAAAGGTCCGCGGAGCAGTAGCCAACCCGAAAGGGAGGGCTCTGAACTGGAAGTGTCGTCTCAGGACTGTAAAACGCAGAAAGCGTTGGAGAGGAGGCCAGATGGGAATATGCAGGTACGCTTCCTTGATGTCCAAGGAAGCCAAGAACTCTCCTGCCTTCACTGCCGCTATAACAGAGCGGAGAGTCTCCATGCGAAAGTGCCTCACTTTCCAGGCCCGATTGACCCCTTTGAGGTCGAGGATAGGCCGGACAGAACCTCCTTTCTTTGGAACCACAAAGTAAATGGAGTAACGTCCCTTGCCAAGCTGACTTTCTGGCACCGGAACGACCGCACCCAGGCGGATCAGATTGTCCAAAGTCTGCTGCACTGCCACAGCTTTGACCGGAGACTTGCAGGGAGAGAGTACAAACCCGTCTCTTAAGGGTTGGCAGAACTCTAGCTTGTAGCCGTCTCTGATGACTACCAGCACCCACGCGTCTGAAGTTATAGTGGTCCACTCGCCCAGAAATGAGGACAGCCGTCCTCCAATCTGCACTGGGGCGTGGACCAAGGCCCCATCATTGGGTACGAGACCCTGGGGGAGGACCGGAGGGAGCACCTCCGGGACGGCGGTCTCTGCGAACGGAATGCTGCTTGGGGGAGAAATTCCTCTTGAAGGAAGAGGGGGCAGAGGAACCCGACTTGCCCGGGCGGTACCGACGGGCTTCCAGCAACTGTCCTCTGGAGGTACCGGGACGAGTACTAGCCCGAGCCCTGACCTCTGGTAATTTCTTGCCCTTAGACGTGCCGAGATCGGTCACGATTTTGTCCAGCTCGACCCCAAAGAGCAGCTTGCCTTTAAAAGGCAATCTAGCCAGGCGGGATTTAGAGGCGTGGTCAGCAGACCAATGTTTCAGCCAAAGCCACCGCCGCGCAGAGACTGTCTGAGCCATGCCTTTAGCTGAGGCTCTCAAGACATCATACAGCAAGTCTGCCAAATAGGCTAAGCCCGATTCCAGGGCCGGCCAATCAGCCCTCAAGGAAAGATCCGAGGGGGAAGCCCGCTGCACCATAGTCAGGCACGCCCTGGCCACATAGGAGCCGCAAACTGAGGCCTGCAAACTTAAAGCAGCTGCCTCAAAGGACGACCTTAAGGCCGCCTCCAATCTTCTGTCTTGGGCGTCCTTTAGGGCCGTGCCACCTTCCACCGGCAACGCCGTTTTCTTAGTCACCGCAGTGATTAAAGAATCCACGGTAGGCCACAGATAGGCCTCACGTTCACTCACAGCCAAAGGATAGAGGCGGGACATAGCCCTAGCCACTTTAAGGCTCGTTTCCGGGACATCCCATTGAGCCGCAATTAAGGTGTGCATGGCATCATGCACGTGGAAGGATCTAGGCGGGCGCTTCGTCCCCAGCATAATGGCAGAGCCAACAGGGGCTGAGGGAGAGACGTCCTCCGGAGAGGAAATCTTCAAAGTGTCCATGGCCTGTAACAACAGGTTGGGCAAATCCTCTGGGCTAAAAAGCCGCGCTGCAGAGGGGTCATCCGCTCCATCCGAGCGGGGATCTATCTCCTCCAAGGAATCCGCAAAGGACCGATGGGAGACCTCAGACACGCTGCCCTCATCTACATCGGAGGAGACAAAGTCCTCCAAGGCCTGGAAATCAACCCGAGGGCGTTTACCTCTGGGAACCTCAACCTCTTTATCAGAAGAGGGAGCAGGGGCAGCGTTTTGCATGAGGAAAGCCTGATGCAGCAGCAAAACAAACTCGGGGGAGAACCCCCCAGACTGTGCACTTCCGCAGCCTGGGCAACAGCCCTAGACGCACTCTCAACCGGCACTCGCAATAGTGGGGGAGAGACATGCTACGCATCCCAAAATGGCGTCCGGCGCGAAACTCCGCGAAGGAGCCGCGCGGGAAGAACGGCGCTTAACTTTAGCCGCTTTGTGCCGTCGCCCAAATTAAGGGCGTTCATGGCATTAATGTCTCCAACCTCAAGGGCGGCCCACGAAGAAGCCGTCCGAGCCGCGTGGCCAGCCAAGATGGCGGAGGCGAGGAGCGGGGGATGGGCGTTTATGGCGGGAAAAAACCGCCACGCCGGAGGAACGACCGGGACATTCATCGGTCACTAAACTGTCACCCATCAAGGGCGAATCAGGTTGTAAAACCCCCGCATCCCCTCTAGAAGCGATCCGGGGAGCGACCCTTTGCGCCCTCGCCCTCCGACGCCATATGCCACGAGGAGAAGAATCGGGGAACCCCCTGCCCGCTATAAAAAGGTAAAATTACCTGCTTGCCGCTCCGAGCTGTAACGAACTGGTGTCCCAGTGAGTAGCTGCAATGAACGTTTAAAGAAACGTCGAATTAAACGCCTTTAAAGACGTTTAAAAATTTTTTTTTTTTTTTTTTTTAAACGGAGCCAGCGGGAGGGGGGAGAAAAGGAGGGACCTGGCACCACCAGGTTTGCACTTGCTCAAAAGAGCCCTCAACCCCAGGCCTCAACAAAACCTAAGGATTAGGCTTGGAGGCCTAGCCAGAGCTGCTGCTGTGTGTGACCACCACCTGCTGAGATAGAGAACATACTGAGGAGTTTCCGGCAGCACATGACCACATATAGGGAGGCAAAAGTTTGCTCTCTATCTCCACCTGCTGGTAGATGGACACAACCCACCAGTCTATGGATTGATCAGCTTGATGATATGGAATTAATATATATATATATATATATATATATATTTTTTTTTTTTTTTTTTAATGTATACTTTTTCTGGCCTTTTTTGTGTAGAATGGTTCATCCTTGTGGTTTGTAATATTGCACCTTTCTATTATTTTCTGTTATTTTTGGTGGGGGTTTCCTCAATTTGCTCCTAATTGAGAAAAAGCAAGCAAGGAAAAACTTGCCTGGCTCATACCAAAAAGGCTTTCCCCTCTCCCTCAGGTTATCAATAGAAATCAAACAAAATAAAACATGGAAAAGAAAATAAGATGATACCTTTTTTTATTGGACACAATACATTTCTTGATTAGCTTTCGAAGGTTGCCCCCCTTCATCAGATCGGAAATAAGCAAATGTGTTAGTTGGTAGTATATATAAGTGAGGCTTCAAAGCATTTCAATGACAGTCTAGCAAGGTGGGGGTGGGTAGGAGGTATGCATGGGTACATCAAAGCATTTTATTTCATTGATAGTCTAACAGGATGGGTGTGGGTAGTTGAGAGGAGAGTGATAAACAGAGAAATACAACTTTATGGTTTATAATGGGCTAGAAAACCCAGATCCTTGTTAAGTCCTGTCTGTTGGGTGTCAAAATATTCAATCATTCTGACTTCAAAGGTCTTACGTTCCTGTATTGTTTTAAAGTTACCTTTCAAGATTCTTACTGTGAAATCACTGGTGCAGTGAATTTCTAAAATTTCTAAACAAAAAAAAAAAGCGTGAAAGGCGAATACACGTGGAAACCTAAGCCATACAAATTTTCATGCAGATTTTCTATGCATTAAGATTTAGAACCTGCTGGTCAGCAAATATGTAGGTTTCTAGAGCAGGGGTTCTCAACTCAGTCCTTGGATGTAACTAGCCCATCACAGTTTCAGGATACCTACAATGAATATGCATGAGATAAATCTTCATGCACTACCGCCATTCTATACAAAACTATTTCATGCATATTCATTGTGTGTGTCCTGAAAACCTGACTGGCTAGGTGTGTTCCAAGGACTGGGTTTAGAACCACTGTTCTAGAGGAGAGAACATGAGAAAAGAGAAAAAGTTCCAAAAAGTGTCATAAAGCACTATTTGGTCAGATTTCTTCTCAAAACATCCAAATTGGTAATTTCAAAACCTGTTTTGCAGACATCTATCTGTGCATTTTGTCTGCAGTGTGTCCAAATCACAAGGGGAACGTTGGGGCGGAGGATGTTTTGAAGGCACGATTAGGGTAGGCTTAGGGTGTGCCTAACACTTGGAATGTTTTACAGCCATAATGAAACAAAATGAAAACGTCTAAGGCAAAAGCTTAAATGTTTTGGTCTAGACCTGTTTTCAGAATGAATAAGACACAAAAAGGTTCCCAGAATGACCAGATGACCACTGGAGGGAATCAGGGATGACCCCCTCTCATCCTCCAAAACATGTGAACAAAAATGGTACTCGCTAGCCTCTATGACAGCCTCAGATATTACAGCCAGGTACATTAGAGCAGCATGCACATCCTCTGAGTAGTGTAGTGGTGGGTGCATTGTAGACCCAGGCCCATACCTCCCCCTACCTGTTACATTTGTGGTGAAAACTGTGAGTCCTCCAAAACTCGCTAAAAACCCACTGTACCCACATATAGGTACCCTCTTCACCCATAAGGGCTATTGTAGTGGTGTACAGTTGGTAGTGGTAAGTTTTGGAGGGCTCAGCAGACAAGATAAGGGAGCAATGGTGAGATGAATACATGGGCGCATTTATATAAAGTCCACAGAAGTGCCCCCTAGGGTGCCTCATTGCTCTCCTGGGTTGTCTGGGGGACCAGTCATATTAACATAGTAGATGACAGCAGAAAAAGACCTGCATGGTCCATCCAGTCTGCCCAACAAGATAAACTCATATGTGTATACCTTACCTTGATTTGTACCTGCCTTTTTCAGGGCACAGACCGTACAAGTCTGCCCAGCAGTATTTCCCGCCTCCCAACCACCAGTCCCACCTCCCATCACCGGCTCTGGCACAGACCGTATAAGTCTGCCCTCCACTATCCTCGCCTCCCAACCACCAACTTCTCTTCCCCCACCTGCTCCGCCACCCAATTTTGGCTAAGCTTCTGAGGATCCATTCCTACTGCACAGGATTCCTTTATGCATGTTTGAATTCCGTTACCGTTTTCATCTCCACCACCTCCCGCAGGAGGGCATTCCAAGCATCCACCACCCTCTCCGTGAAAAAATACTTCCTGACATCTTTTTTGAGTCTGCCCCCCTTCAATCTCATTTCATGTCCTCTCGTTCTACCGCCTTCCCATCTCTGGAAAAGATTTGTTTGCGGATTAATACCTTTCAAGTATTTGAACGTCTGTATCATATCACCCCTGTTCCTCCTTTCCTCCAGGGTATACATGTTCAGGTCAGCAAGTCTCTGCTCATACGTCTTGGAACGCAAATCCCATACCATTCTCGTAGCTTTTCTTTGCACCACTTCCATTTTTTTAACATCCTTCGCAAGGTACGGCCTCCAAAACTGAACACAATACTCCAGGTGGGGCCTCACCAACGACTTGTACAGGGGCATCAACACCTTCTTTCTTCTGCTGATCACACCTCTCTCTATACAGCCTAGCAACCTTCTCGCTATGGCCACCGCCTTGTCACACTGTTTTGAATGCTGGCCCCTCCTACATCCCAATGACTTGGTTTTGTACATTTTGCACTTGTACTTTTTTTTTTTTTTAAATAGCCCCCCAAAAAAGTGCAAAGCAGAAAACCTTGTTCGAAATGGTATTTTTGAAAAAAAAAAACCAGATGTTTTTCTTTTTTTGAAAATAAGCTTATTTCCTAGTTGGATTTGGGACATTTAGCGCAAAACATCCAAAGTTCGACTTAGATGCAATATCGAAAATGCCCCTCCGTGTCAAACAGGGCAGACTGAGGTTTGCAATGGATTTGGGGTGAAAGTTCTGGTGTGGAATTTTAGAACTGGGCATCACCAGCAGAAGATGTTTGTTTTTGTTTCAGCTAATATCTGGGAAAGAACTTTAGGGGCCCTTTTACTAAGCCGTGTAAGCGTCTATGCGTGCCCAATGAGCGCCAAAATGGAGTTACTGCCCAGCTACTGCATTGCTCTTGTGGTAATTTCATTTTTGGCATGTGTCCGATACGTGCATCCGAAAAATAATTTTTAATTTCAGATGCACGCATTGTATGCGCACCAAGTGGCATTTGATGCTCGTAGGTCATTACCACCCGGTTACCGCATGAGACTTTACCGCTAGGTCAATGGTTGGTGGTAAGGTCTCAGGCCCAAAATGGATGCACAGCAATTTTCATGTTGCTACATGCCCATTTTCAGCAAATAAAATTTTTCAAAATGGCATTTTTTTACAGGTGCACTGAAAAATGATTCTGCGCGTTCCCAAAACACGCATCTACACTATCGCAGACCATTTTTCAGCACACCTTTGTAAAAGGTCCCCTTAGTACTAAAGTAGGATGAGAGACTGGATAACTAGTTGAAATGAACCAAAATCTTTTTTTTTTTTCAACAGGCCTTAAGTTCAGAGTTAGCCCAAGCCAGAGATGAATCTAAGAAAACGCAAAATGATGTCCTTCATGCTGAGAATGTGAAAGCAGGCCGTGACAAGTACAAGACTCTGCGGCAGATCCGACAAGGCAATACAAAGCAGCGTATTGATGAATTTGAAGCAATGTGAGAGCTGTTCATCTTCATGTGTTCTTCATAAAGCTCAACCACCAACAGAGAAAAAGTAGGCCTTTGTAGAATGGAAGGCTTGCATCCCCACCTTGCCAAAGCACTTGTACCAGTTTGACTGTAGTGATTTGAATAGACAAATTAAGAAATGAAAAGAAAAAAAAAGTTTAATAAAAAGGTAATGGAATGTCAGTCTTGTTTTGTTTGTTCACATTGTTTTGGATTCTGCCTTAAAGACTGATTTGAACAGTAATGGCTCACGCGCACAGGAAATAGTTGTTTTTAAGAGCTGGAGGATTAAGTCTGATTTTTTTTTTTTCAAACTGAAGTTGTCTCCAGAGAACTTTAAAGTAATTTTGCCTTATACACAGATCTAGAAGTCTGACCTCCCTGCCCCCAATATTATTCTTTAAAGCAGAGGTGTTTGTTTTGTGTCCTGTCATTGCTGATGGTTTTCTTTGATTGCCTGTTCACAAAGGTCTAGTTAGCAGCTAGCTGTTTCAGCACTGTGATTGGTGGAATACTATCTGTAAACTTTAAACTTTTATTGAGAAATGTGGACATATGTATATATCATAGGTGGGAAAGGATTTGAAATGGTTACCAACCTATTTCAATTCTTTTGAATTCTGGACACCCCTGGACCTTTCTGGCAAGGGAGCATATGAAAACATCAGTCCCAGGAAGGGGACAGTATATACTACCTCAATATCAAACACGTGATGACTGGTCTTTCAAGTACCTGACACACTGCTTAATACTTAAGTTTCACCATACATTGGTGTACTACACCTTAGAAATTGGAGTACTCAGTATTTTCTTTCTTTAACACATTTTATTAAACACAGTCTAACTGCCTTTGTAATGAGTATATGTGTATATATGTGTTTGGATTTCTAGATAGTTATCTTCATAGAGATATGTACAGATCTCTTTGTATACCTATATATATAGATAAACACCCATACACACAGTTATAAATTATCACTGATATGGCTTTTTGCTGGAAGGGTGTTAATTGTATATATGATGATGTGTATTCCAGATGTTTCCATAATTTAGCGCACAGAATGGTTGTAGCTTCATTTTTCAGTGAAGTTTGATGCAGTGTGATTCTTCAATGATGTTAAACTCTTGAGTTTGTTTGAAAGAAAGCTCCACTTAATCATGACAGTATAAATGTATATACCCTTTTATATAAAGCTACAGTAATCTATACTACTGGTTTGTGGCACAAATGTTTCTAAAGTGCTGTGTGGTACGTGGAATTTTTCTTTTAACCTCTGAGAAAAGGAAATTGACCCAGAGTAAATCTAGAAAATTATAACATGTAAGAAGAAATTTTCACAAACTGAGTTTTATGATTAGTTTAACTTTGAATGTCTCCTAATTCTTTAAAAGCTGCCCTTATTGTTTAGAAGGGAAAAACCTTACTTTCTCTGAGGATGGTTCAGCTACCTTTTGTTTGGTATATGCAGTCATACAAGCTGGCTGTTATTAAAATTGCCATTTAATTATTTTTCATACATAGTAGATTCACGTTACTTCTGGACAGTTCTTACACTATTTGATTTTTTTATTGACTTGAAAGACACATGGGCATACATTTATGAAAGGAAATTTTAAGTTGCAGTTAAAATATTAGTCTTGTGAGACTAATGGAGGTTGGTTAGCCTTGAAAATACTGGTGTACACGTGCCGCAAACTGTGGAATTTTGTATTTGCAGTACATCGGGCTGTTTCTCACATGTTTCAGGCATTGAATTATAAGCTTTGCATTTTCTCAGTGTTAGAACAATTTGCCATAGCAGATGAGATATTGTGCTTCCAGTGTGAGTATAGGCTATTCCTGAAATAGATGCCACCAGCATTGATTCATCCATTATGCTGTTATGTATGTGTGCTGGAAAACACCAGTTAACTTTTTTTGCTATTCATATATATTTAGATAGATAGATTAGAATTCAGAAGGATTGAGTCCATTTGTTATAAAGTGTAAAATTTATCTTTCCTAAATAAGCCAGATTGATCATTTTATAACATTTTCATAATTGCAGTTATCTCTGTAGCTGCCATTGTAAGCAGTAGGGAGCACTTGTAAGTGTAGACACATTAAGGAAACATTTAATTAGGATTTTGTTAAAGTAATTTTTAACATGACACCCCCCCAAAAAAAAAATGTTTTGTGAAGATACAATTACAGCAGCTATTTTTGACATTTGTTAACAATAAAAGATTACAATTCATTCATTTGAGATCATCTTTTTCATCCATCTTTGCATGCAAACTTTTAGTTATGAGGTTGGTTTTCTTTTTTAATTCAATGCACTGGCAGAAGTGAGCTACTTATTGATCACTTATGCAAACTTATAGATGATTACCTTCATCTAAATAATATTGTTGATATAACAAGTCTTTTGTGCTGGAGGTAATCTAACAATTTTCATTCCTGAAGTTCATTAGTCAAGATTTGCTAGAAGATATTTGATATTTTTTTTATTCTTTTTTACCAAGGGCATTACTTTTTCACTGCCTATTAAATTTATGATTGATCTAGGAGTTAGACTCCTTGACATAACACTTTAAGGTAGATTACACTATTCATGTGTCTGTGTGGTTAAAACTCTGGTATTCCTGATTAGAAATTTCAAGGTTGGTAAATTGCTCCAGTATGAAACAGTCTGTAACAGGGAGGGTCATTTGATACACTAAAGAAGACCAGACACAGAATTTTGTTTCAGTATATTAATCAGTTTTGAAGAATTATGTAATTTGAAGTGGGGCTTAATCACTGGAGTGGAGGAAAAGGGAAACACTGGATGTAGAAGGGTAATCAAAGGAGTGGTGTAGTCAACAGGACACATCCAAAACACAAGGGAGACAAATGCCATCATATACAGGGTTTATTCATAAAATATCAGTAGACCTCGTCACAGCACCATGTTTTTGGCACAAATGCCTGCCTCAGCACAAAAACATCCAGTAGCATGTAGGTTTGTCACAGGAGCACTTGAGGTGGTACAGTCTTGAAAAAGACTCAACACCTTGAGATGGGTTTATAGCTAAAAAGAAACTTGTTCTTCCAAAGGTACTGTGATTGCAAAAAGCTTTTTGTTGAGGGGCGGTCAGGAGATGCAGGGGAGTTGGGAAGTGTTAGGGATCCACTGGACTGCCAGGGGATGTCTGTGCGCGTGGGTGAGGGGTCGGGGTCCAGTGCATCTAACCTGTCAACTGCATTTGACAGCTCGGACTTGCAAATAGCGAGCGATGCACAAAGGGGGATCCGTACAGCTCATTTGCATGTGATCCCCTTTGTGCGTCGCTCATTTGTGAGTCGCTAAATTTTACCAAGGCAGCCTTGTTTTATGACTGTCTTTGTGCATTGGCATCTAAGATGTTTTGAGCTAGACCTATTTTAATAACGACTAAGCCACATAAATGTGCCCTGAATGACCAGATGTCCACTGGAGGAATAAAGGATAGATCTCCCCTTACTTCTTGGTGAGAAATTCAGACAATATGTTTCTAGGCGTTTAAACTAGAAGGTGGAGGTGGCATATAGAGGCAGGTCACTTAGTGGTCATCACCAGCTAAAGACAAGATGTGACAGTAATAAAGAAAGAAATGAAAACATCTTTTTGTCTCATATCCTGCTGTGTTGGTAAGAAATGATTTGCTAAGATTGTTGAGACTGCCACTGAAATGTAGCTGGAAAGCGATGACCACAAATGCTTGCAGTCTAACCAACAAAGTTCATGATCTGCAAGCCCTGATGTTAGAGGCAGACTTAAAATGTTGCTATTATGGAGACATGGTTCAATGATTCCCATGAATGGGGTGCAAACATACCAGGCTACAATCTATTTAGGAAGGATAGAGAAGATGGAGGAGTAGCTCTGTATGTGAGAAACGATATCACAGAGATTGAAATGCCAGGGGCCTGGGGAAAGGAAGAAGCAATTAAGGATCACCTTGAAAAGAGATGATGGAACCTCTGTCCACATAGGTATTGTTTACAGACTTCCAACACAATCAGAGGAACTAGATAAAGACTTAGTTACAGATATCCCAAACTTGGAAAATAAAAGAGAGATGCTGTTGCCAGGAGATTTCAACCTGCTGGATGCAGATTGCAAAGTTCCATCTGCGGAATCAGAAAGAAGTAGAGAGATCCTGGATGCCTTTCAAAGTGCTCTGCTTAAACAAATGGTAATAGAACCCACGAGGGCAGAAGTGAAACTGGATCTGGTACTCACAAATGGGGCTAGTGTGTCTAATGTCCGAGTGGGTGCCCACTTGGGCAGCAGTGATCATCAAATGCTTTGGTTTGATATAACAGCTAAAGTGGAGGGCAGCCACTCAAAGCTCAAAGTTCTGGATTTCAAACATGCTGACTTAAGTAAAATTGGGGAATACCTGAATAAAAAGCTGATGGGCTGGGAGGACATACGAGACGGCAGTGGTCCAGGCTGAAAGGAGCTATAAATATGACCATTAACCTTTATGTAAGGAGAGTAAATAAAAGCAACAGAAAAAGGAAACATATGGTTTTCCAAGCAAGTGGCTGAGAAAATAAAGGCATTCATGAAACACAGAAAAACTCAACAAGAGGAACACAGAGGTATACTGGATGAAACGGAAAGAAGCCAAGAGATACACCTGGTGAAAGCGGAAGAACAATTGGCTAGAAATGTAAGGAGGGGCTACAAGAATTTTTTCAGGTATATTAGTAAAAAGGAGGAAGACTAAAAATGGAATTGTAAGACTGCTATGTGAATAATGATGAGGAAAAAAGCCAAATGTGCTAAACAAATATTTCTGTTCTGTGTTCCCAGAAGGAAATCCTGGAAAAGGACCACAATTGACTGGCAAAGGTACATATGAGAACGGAGTGGATATAGCACCATTCATGAAAGAAAGTGTTTATGAACAACTTGAAAATTTAAAGGCGGACAAAGCCATGGGACAGGATGAGATCTATACCAGGATATTGAGGGAGCTCAGAGAGGTTCTGTTGGATCCTCTTTAAAGATTTATTTAATAAATCCTTGGAGACAGGGGAAGTTCCATGAGATTGGAGAAGAGCAGATGTGGTCCCTCTTCACAAAAGTAGTGAGAGAGAAGAAGCTGGAAACTACAGGCTGGTTAGTCTCGCTTCGGTTATTGGAAAAGTAATGGAAGTGATGCTGAAGGAGAAAGGATATTGAATTTCCTGAAATCCAATAGATTACAATATCCGAGACAACATGGTTTTACCAAAGGTAAATCGTACCAAACTAATCTCATTGAATTCTGGACGTGCGCTAGATGTAATCTACTTAAATTTCAGCAAAGCCTTTGACACAGTTCCTCATAGGAGGCTCTGGAATAAATTTGACAGGCTGAAGTTAGGACCCAAAGTGGTGAACTGGATTAGGAGCTGGTTGACAGACAGAAGCCAGAGGGTGGTGGTTAATGGAATTCACTTGGAGGAAGGAAAGGTGAATAGTGGAGTGCCTCAAGGATTGGTGCTGGGGCCGATTCTGTTCAATATGTTTGCGAGTGACATTGCAGAAGGGTTGGAAGGTAAGGTTTGCCTTTTTGCGGATGATACCAAGATTTGTAACAGAGTGGACACCCCAGAGGGAGTGGGAAAACATGAAAAAGGATCTGCAAAAGCTAGAAGAATGGTCTAATGTTTGTTAATTAAACTTCAGTTCAAAGAAGTGCAGTGTGATGCACTTAGGGAGTAGAAATCCAAGGGTGTTAGGCAGTGAGAGGCTGATATGCACAGACAGGGAGAGGGACCTTGGGGTGATAGTATCTGAGGATCTGAAGGCAACAAAACAGTGTGACAAGGCAGTGGCCATAGCCAGAAGGATGCTAGGCTATATATAGAGAGAGGTGTAACCAGCAGAAGAAAGGTGTTGATGCCACTGCACAGGTCATTGGTGAGGCCATATCTTACTAAAGACATATGAGAAGAGACTGGAAGACCTGAATATGTATACCCTAGAGGAGAGGAGGAACAGGAGAGATATGATACAGACATTTATAGAAACAAATATTTTCCAGAGAAGGGAAAATGGTAAAACTAGCGGCCATGAATTGAAATTGCGGGGTGGTAGATTTATGAGTAATGTCAGAAAATTCTTTTTCACAGAGAGGGTAGTTGACACCTGGAATGCCCTCCCGAGGGAGATGGTGGAGAAAAAAAAAACCTGTGACCTGCCTTGTGATTTCAGCAGGGAAGAGCAGGTTAGGATGAACAGCACAGCTGCTGCCTGCTTGTGGCTGCAGACATGTCAAGTCACATGCATTTATAGCCCTTCTCCAGCTCACACGCATTTGTGCCGCGATCTCATGCATTTTCTCCTCCTCACTTGATGATCTACTTCTTCCTTGTCCCAGACTACTGGGCAGCCCAGTGCCTGACACAGCTGTCCCTGGGCGCCTGGACTCTTGGATCACTGCTGCAGTCCTCTGGTACTCCTTGCATTTTAGCAGGCTCTCCCAGACTTGCCAGGTCCTGAAATCTTACAGGGCCTCTCACTCAATTTTGCTGGCTTTGACCTTCCCCCTTCTACAGGTGCATGGATCAAGCCAGTCTGGCCATGAGACACAAACCACTGCTCCAGCCTTCTACCGGCCCAGGCTCCTCCTACCAGGCTCGATTCTGCCTCCTACTGGTCTCCCTGAACACTGCCAGACCTGGATTAGAGTGCCATGGGCTTGCACTCTCTCTGTCACTCGCACATTCACTCTCTCACACACACTCTCTCAAACATACACACTCTGAGGAAAACCTTGCTAGCGCCCATTTCATTTGTGTCTGAAACGGGCCTTTTCTACTAGTTTGTTATAAATCGTAATTTGGAGGGGCTGGTTCTAGGGACACCCTAGCACTGTTATATTCATGTAGAGATTTTTTTCTCCTGGTAAAGGACCACTAAAACAGACATCATGTTATGAGAATCGGGTGCTCAACATTCAGAGTTTCTATCTATTTATTTATGACATTTATATCCCACATCAAACACGAATTAGGTTGAAATCTGGGAACATTTAAAATATTTTTTTCCTGTGCCTAGATCAAAATAGAAAGCTGGTTTGTGGGAACTTGCTCCTTTTGTTTTGTGGAATGCAGTGATATATTATAAAAATGCACTTAATATTATTTATTACCAGTATTTACTACTGGTTGATATAAAGCAGCAGTTAACCAAGTTGATGTCATGCTTTTTAATATAATTGTTTAACAGCATTTCTCAGTATTACCCAAATGCAAACACAATTATAATGTTAAGTTTTGAATGTTTCTGAATTCTATTATTCTGTCTCACTGTATTTCCAGTTTCGGCACAGTATGTCATCAGAAGGACAAAATATAAGAAAATCAATGGACTGTATTAGGGGCTTATAGTCCATTTAGTTTTGTTTAAACAAATGAGAGATCGGCATGAAAGAAAACATTTATTTTTATTATTTTGACTTATGAAAGCCACTTGGCCCTGAAACATGCTAAAAACAGAATAATCTATTTGTACAAAAGAGATTAGGTGAAAATGTGATCCCATGTGCACCAACAAAAATTATAACGCCAGCCTTCCCAAAACAGATTACAACAGTAAATGGACCCATCAGTAAACAGGATAGCCTCAGTCAAATTTGGCCATGTATTACTGTATTGTATAGTACAGTGTAGCACAAAATACAGACTTTATTAGTGCTGTTTCCACCAGCTACAATAATTTTTGAAGTTGTTTTAGTGATATCCAGTTTTTATTTCATAATACTTATATCTAGATATCATATGGGGAGCCTTTCAAATAAATTAAAAATGTGTTCTCCACCTTTTAAGGCACTGCTTATCCAAGTGGAACAGCTTTTCACTTTTTACAGATGGACTATTCATAAGCAGTCCCTTATTTGTAATATATATATATATACTACTACTATTTAACATTTCTAGAGCGCTACAAAGTGTACGCAGCGCTGTACAAACACAGAAGAAAGACAGTCCCTGCTCAAAGAGCTTACAATCTAATAGACAAAAAGTAAAGCATTTAAATTTAAAATATTTAAGCAGTCAAGCACAAGAGAACAGTCACAGATATATTTTTTGCTATTGTTTGTTTTGGGTGAACTAGTGTGGCGGCAATATCTCCGCCTCCTGGCTTCAGCCTATATCATAGGCTATATAAGCTCCCCGCCCCGCTTTAACTAACCTAACCTCTTTGGATTATACAACCAACCCCTATTTACTGAGAAGGCGGAGCGTTACGGGAACTTTAACCAGGTGGGAAGCTGGCTGACACAGGCAGCATATACTGAGCCACGGGAGATGGCTGTCAGTACCGCCGGTGTCGTGCGACTTCTCTCCGCCTGTCGCACGTTAACAACATGTGGTCCTAGTCTTCCGGCAGCTCTGAGACCGGGCCGTGGTTGGCGGGCGTGCTGGGCGCTAGGGGTAGGCCCTTCTTGTCATGTTCCCAGCCGGAGCGTCAGGTAAGAAGGCGTTAAGCTTTACGCTGTCCCCGTGAGAAGGAAGCGCAGTAGCGTTCTTAAGTCACGGCACGCTTCTATGTTATAGTATTTCTACCATGGCGAGCAGGAAATTATTCCCTGTGTCGGAGGCTTATTGCGACATGTCACCTGGGAAGCCGGTTCAGGACTGTCCATAATGCTTTGCGGAGCGGACGAACGGCAGTGATTATAGTTTTGCAGACAGTTTCAGTTACGAACTCTAAAGGTTAAGTGTTGTTCAAACTTTTGCCACACTGCCTGCTGGGATACGTAGTCCTGATCTTTGCCTTTTGTGACTGATCAGGCAGGCCTTATTGCATTTTACCATGGGAGGCTGAGTGAGAGCCCTTATTCTACTAAAACTTTGACTATGTCTGCGAACCTATATTTTAAATTAAAATGAAGTTGTAAGAGTTGTGGCAACGTGTGTAGGATCAGCAAAAAATATTGATGGAATTTGGGTGATTTACTTAAGATTTATGCTGATGCTGAACAGATTTTGCCCATCTAAGCCTTTTTATTTTATGTAATCCATTTATAACCCGCCTATCCAAACATCTAGGCAAGGTACAATAAAACGCTCATTAAAAAAAAGCACAAACAATGCATAATCTCATAAGTAACAAACTCCTAAAAGATAGTAGCTGTGAAAGAATGCCCTTGAGTACCTTGGCTTCTGACCTCCCTCTTTGAGATAAATGGTGAGCAAATGAAGCTGACTTGGCACTAGTGTTACATGAACTTGTTTCTAGATGTTTCATCATGAGAGAGAATGACTTGAAAGATTGGGAGTGCAGAGAGGGGCAGGGGGACAAAAATTTCACCCATCCTTGGCCGTTCTCACAAAGATCATTCCATCCCCACAATTGCTTCCATCCCAACCTGTACCCATAGGAGTCAATGCTATTATTTACTTGCTCACTGTCCTCGGCTTCCTCCCAACCCCAGTGGTCTCCAGTGGGTTTTTTTTTGGGTGGTATTCACTACTCAACCAGTGTGTGTTCCAAGTCTCAGTGGTGGTCTGGCTGCTTCTCTGGGCATTCCAAACCATATTCTAGAGTTGTTGGAGATTTTGACTACACTCTCATGGGAATCCCATGGACCACACCCTTCTGTTATCATGACTTTCTAATATTGGTTTAGGGGGTGTAGTTCTTGAATGGTTCTTTTCCTATTTGACCACTCTTTCACTGGGCACACTGGCTCACAATCTGTTTCCCATCAACTCGTAGTGCACCTCAAGGCTTGTCTTATTGCGTATTTGTATTTTCTGTGTATTTGCTTCCAGGCGCTAAGTGTGTGATCGTCTTTTATTTCTGTCCATGCTCGTTCGAGTTTCCTGGTTCATGTTTTTAGTTTAACAGTTGCCAGTGGACTGAGAAAAAAAAAGTTAAAGAGCAGTGGGGAAAATGCCAAGTGTCTAGCGATAGTAGCGGTATACTTATGCAGATTAGGACTATGCGTTTCCCTGTCTTGATCATTGGCTGGTCAAGAGCACATCACAGGAAGGGGCGGTCAATGCGCTTAACTGTTCAGGTGTTGGAGCTCCTAGAGTTTGTCATAAACTACCCCAGGTCCCACCTTCTCCCAATCCATCAGCTTTTCTCCCAAAAGTGAGGGCAGACACCTTGACAGAATTAGCCTAGTGGTTAGAGCACCGATCTTGCAATCCAGAGGTGGCCGGTTCAAATCCCGCTGCTGCTCCTTGTGATCTTGGGCAAGTCATTTAACCCTCCATTGCCTCAGGTACAAACTTAGATTGTGAGCCTTCCTAGGACAGAGAAATATCCAGTGTACCTGAATGTAACCTTGAGCTACTAGTGAAAAAGGTGTGAGCAAAATCTAAATAAATAAATAAACAGCAAGTAGGTTACAGCTCGGCAAATGTTGAGATTGATGGGCCACATGTACTCAACAGTGCATGTCACTCCCATGGCACGGCTCCATTTGAGAGTGGCCCAGTGGTCTCAGGTGACTGGAAATCTAGCAGATGAAATCCAGATTCTGCCAGAGTTAACAACAGATGCATCTGACTTGGAATGGGGAGCTTATGTAGATGGGCTTCACACCAAGGGAACTCATTCTGCTCAGGAAATGGATCTTCACATCAAGCTTCTCGAGCTCATGGCCATTTGGAATGCTCTAAAGGCTTTCAGCGATTGGCTACAGAACCAAATTATTCTCATACAAACAGACAACCAGGTTGCAGTGTTCTTTGTAAACAAGCAGTGAGGTATAGGTTCTTACCCCTTGTCAGGAAGCAGTGAGAATGTGGCAGTGGGCCCCACTTCGAGCCATAGACCTGCTAGAAAAGGAGAGCTGCCTTGCGGATAAACTGAGCAAGGTTTTTGAACTGCACGCATGGTCTCTCAACACAGACGTATCCTGCAAGATCTTCCGAGCATGGGGTGCCTGCTCAGTGGATCTTTTTTACCACTGACCTCAACAAAATCCCCCAGTTCTGTTCCAGGCTCAGATTACACAGCAGACTAGCGTTGGATGCCTTTTCCCTACATTGGGGAAGGGACTTCTGCCAGGGTACTTGTGAGCTGGATTGGCTACTGTTGGAAGCAGGATAGTGGGCTAGATGGACCATTGGTCTGACCCAGTATGGCTATTATGTTCATATGTTCTGTATGTGTATCCTCCGATACTACTACTACTACTATTACTACTATTTAACATTTCTAGAGTGCTACAAAGTGTACGCAGCGCTGTACAAACACAGAAGAAAGACTGTCCCTGCTCAAAGAGCTTACAATCTAATAGACACAAAGAGAGAAGCCTTTGCTGAGACTTGGAGCAAGACCGGGGGATTATGATCCTGATTGCGCCTTACTGGCCGAGGCAGATCTGATTTCCTCTTTCGGAGTTGTCCTCTGAAGATCCGTGGGGATTGGAATATTTTCGACCCACATCATGCAAAATGAGGGCTCTCCTGCATCCCATCTTCCAATCCTTGGCCCTAATGGCCTGGAATTTGAATCCTTGGAAGTTGCATCAGAAGGCGGGTTCCAGCAGAGAGAAGTCCTTGGAGCAGGCCTGTGAAGATCGCTGTCGGCTCAGCTGGTGGGAAGAAGTGCTGGACCCACGGAGAGGGAGGGGGCACTGGAAATGTGGGAGAGGGCTGCTGGACCCACTGAGAGGGAAGGGGCACTGGAAATGAGGGAGGAGGCTGCTGGACCCGAAGGGGGAGCTGGAGAGAATGGAGAAAGGCACTGGACCATTGAGGGGGAGGGAGGGGTTAATATAAGAACCTAAGAATAGCCATACTGGGTCAGACCAATGGTCCATCTAGCCCAGTATCCAGCTTCCAGCAGTGACCAATTGAAGTCACAAGTACCTGACAGAATCCCAAAGAGCAGCACGATTCATGCTATTGACCCTATGTCTTTACCCATATCAATCTCAATACCAGACTATGGACTTTTCCTTCAGGAACTTATCCAAACCTTTTTTCTTTTAAACCCAGATATGCTAATGTGGGGACTGTGCCGATGACTGCAAATTTAACGGAGCACCAAGTGGGGGCATTTCCAGTATTTTCTATTGCAGATCATGAATTAACACACTGTACCTGCTCCCAGTTAATGTGGAAGCAATTAGTGCTTCCTATTTAGGAAGTGGTAAGTGGTCCCACATTAACTCCACATTAGTGTTTAAGGATAGCTTGTTAACTTCCAGATGCCTTTCGTGCCCACTCCACCCTTGCCACTCCTCCGACACCAAAAGCTCTAAACACATGATTTATCACACAGTAACTGCTAAATTACCACAAGCCCCATAACACAGCTCTGGATTTACTGTATGATAAGCCACACAATAATTGCTAAACACAGTTCAGCAGCAGGAGTCCCTAAACATCGGTGCCATCTTGTCTTCTCAAGCTGGGCAACCTGCTGTAAAATTACCTTCTGTGTACTTTTTCAAAACTTTTACCTTTTCTCTCTCAGGCTGTAGGTGCAATGTTTCTGCACAGGAACAGAACAAAGATACAATGGCCAAATTCTATATATGGTGCCTGAAAAATTGGTGCCAAAAAATTTTATAAACCATGTCCAAAGCTAGTCATACTTCATAAAGTATATACATGTGCTGTTCTTGCACCTAAAATTTTAGGTGCATCCATTTAGGCTATCTAAAATGAGGCCTAAATACCTGCACTTAGGCGCAGATCATGTGTATTCTGTAACAGTGCACATAGTTTTAAGGAACACCCATAATCTGCCTATTCCACGCCCATGGCTGTACACATTAGAATTCACATGCTGGCTAGAGGGAAGGAGGAGAGAGATGCTGGACCCATAGTGGAGAAGGCTGGAGGGAAGGGAGAGAGAGAGGCACTGGTCCTGTGGTGGGGGGGGCTGGCGGCAGGGAGAGAGGCACTGGATCCGTGGGAGGAGGGCTGCTGGAGGGAAGGGACAGAGATGTTGGGCCCTTGTCCGGCTGCTGGACAGAAGGGAGAGAGGTGCTATGCCCTCGAGAGGGGGGGAGAGAGAGAAGGGAGGGGAAGCGGCACAGAGTGGCAATGCCAGACATGGGAGGAGGTATATGGATATAGAGGGAAGACACTAGACATGGGAGAGAATAGGAACACAGAAAGGAGATGCTGGACTTGTGCTGGGGGGGGGGGGGGGTGCACAGAGAAGTGGTGCTGGACATGGGTGGAGGAGATAGGGACATAGAGTGGTGGTGATGAATGTGGAGAGATGGGCACAGAGAAGATGCTGGACAGGGAAGTATATGAGACACAGAGAAGAGAGATCCGGAACATGGGGAAAGTCAGATGGATGGTCAGCATGGAGAAAGAAGAAATGTTAAATGGGCAAGAGATCTGGTGAGTGAGTTGAGAAGACAGGGAAACAAAAACCAGAGCCTGGGACCAACGTGATTTGAAAAATAAAATGGACAACAAAAGGAAGAAAAAAAATGTATTTTCTGTTTTGTGATTAGAATGTCAGATTTGAAATGTGTATCCTACCAGAGCTGGTGTTAGATGTAGCTAGGGCCCAGGGCAGAAATTTAGGAGGGGCTCCAAAGCTCATTATCAGGCCATGCCTTCTTCAGCTTTCAGCAGACTTAAAGCTCTCTCTGGCTAGGGGGCAGTTGTCCGAGTTGCACCCCCCTAACACCATCTCTGACATATGCAATTTTGCACGGTATAGGAAGTACATATCTTTCTATTTCTGTGATGTGGCTTCTTGTGGCTTTAGGTTAATATATGTTTATCATTTTTGGTCAGCTATTCTGTATTTGGCATTTATGTTGTGTGTGTATGTAACTCAGGTATTCTGTTAGCATGAATTTTCTATGTAGCTGTTATGATTGTGGTCATAACCCCTCTCAAACTTACCTTTTTCCTGGTGGTCAGCTTCTTAGCTGGCGTCTGTTTCCTGTGTCTGGCCTTTCTGAGCTAGCGCTGTCTCTCTATGCTCTAATTGTTTCACTATACTGCACCTGTGTGTGTTGCCTGAGTTGCTCTACCTCTCTTTGGGTGTACTGGCTTCAAGTGCTTCACGGTGCTGCATTGGTGTGGGTTGGGCCTCTCTGGGTTTCAGTGTGCTCTCTGGGCCAGTGTGCTGTTGCCTGGGTCTAGGGAGTGTGACATCATCAGGGAGGGCCTTGATAAGGAAGTGGTGGTGTTTCCTTCAGAGCCTTTGCAACGGTGGTGTTTGCTTTAGGTAGGGTGGTGCAATGTGCACTTCTGACTTTGTGTCTAGTTTCCCTGCTTGCTTTTGCTAAGGTCCAGGTTAGTGTTAGTGCAGTGTGCACTGGTGTTTGTGTGTTTAGCTTTCCTGCTTTTCCCTCTTGGTTTTGGAAGCATTGCTGTGTGTAGGGCTTTGGAAGCTCTGTTGCTGATAGAAGTACTTCAGGGTTTGGTGTTGTTAGGAACATTGCAGAGTTTGCTGTTAGAAGTACTTCTGGTGTTTGTGCTATTGGGAGCATTGCAGTCTTTGCTGTTGGTGTTTGGTGCTTTAGAAGCACTTTTGGCTTATGTGTTAGCTTCCCTGCTTTTTCCTTGTGGCTCCCCTGTCTTCCCTTTGAGTGCTAGGAGCTCTTCTGGTTGCTTGCCAGAGTAGTGCTTAGGAAGCACCTTGTTAGTTTTGTATCTAGCTGGCTAGAGCAGTGCTTAGGTAGCTTGTTAGCTTTGTGTTTAGCTTGTTAGTGTAGAGCTCTGCTTGTAGCTTGGTGCTTAGTAGCACCTGTGTTAGCTTTGTGTTTAGTTCCCTGCTCTGTTAGTTTAAGGCTTAGGAAGTCCCTTTCTTGAGCAGGGCTTAGGAGCTCCTGTTTAGTATAGGGCTTAGGAAGTCCTTTTGTCAGTTTACTGTTAGGAACACTCCTGCTGGTTTTGGGCTTGGGAGCACGTAGATCAGTTTAGGTTTAGGAGCACTTCTGTTTCCAGTCCTGGTCCCTGTGTCATCCAGTATCCAGTAAGTCCTGCCGGCTACTCGAACCCAGGAGCTCAACTCCTGGGGGGCTTAGTAGCTAAGTGCAGGTGAAGCTGTGTGGACCAGTTCGGTGTTCCAGTCCTGTGTCCTCCAGTCCGGGGGATTCCAGTCCATGTGTTCCGGTTCGCTGGGCAGTGCCTGCAGTCCCTGCCGGTGTGCTTGCCCAGTGTTGGTTGGTGGGTTTTGCCTGCTGCTGTCACTCCTCGGCAGCAGCCCAAGGGCTCACGTTTGCTCCAGAGCCCGGCCCCGCGGGCTCTGAACCTGAGAACCTGACAGTAGCATTCTGTAGTAATTTAGCTTGTTCAGTCTTCCTGATAGTGGAAGGGATATTTGTGAGGGGAGGCAGGGATTTTGTTGGTCCTTGTTCTGTATTGTTTGTGAGTTATAGAACGACAGTTGTACAGAATATTTTTTTAATACTTTAATAAAATGATATATACAATCATAACTGTTCAAGGATTGTGTGGATGGGATCAGACAGCGCTCACAGGGATGGGGACAGAGCATGCAGGGACAAACTTCGTCCCCGCATCATTCGCTTTACTATGCCATTGATAACCTGTTTCTGCCAGCCTTATAAGCATGATATTTTGATCCACAGTTTTGAAGGCTACTGAGAAATCCAGCAATACTAGTATCTGAGGTAGATATCCCATCACGGTTTCTGTGCAGATAATCAAGAAGGGACACAAAAACTGTGTTCAGAGGTAGTTCTAGCCAGTTGCTTTGAATTAGCCCATAACATAGGCAACCGAGACCCTTGGGCCCGGAGTATTAATTACAATGTATAATAATAACTCGAGACACATGGTAATTTCTTAAACATGGCAAAACTTGGCCGCAGCTTTATTTTAAATCCAAACAACTTTATAAACATAAACCCCCAGGTATACCCAATCCAATTAGCTTGCGGCTTGGTAGCCGACCCAGTCCGCCGTCACAGCAAGACTGACCAATCGTAAACCGAGCTCCCCGCCGTACAGCAAGGGATCTCAACCATAAGCGCAGCTATCCCAGCTGTCTAGCTTATACCATCAGGCTTGGGTACCCTGCCAAAGCTGCGACAAATATACATAGTACAAATTCATAATCACTCGGGGAGGGGGGGCCGGATGTTGGCTGGTGCTCGGACGCCGAGCTCAGCCCAGGGGTTTTAAATCCCCCCTTTGTCCCAGCCCCTCACAGCGGGGAGCACCTGCGAGGCAGGGTCCTGACCTCTCCCCTTCGCTCGCTCCCCGCTGCCTCGGGCATGCGGGCCCATCGGTGCATGGCGCCATGTTAATGTCGGCTCCGTGCACCGAGGGCACTTTGCCTCGCTTGTTGTTAAGTTTAATACAGACTGTCTGTTGTAAAGGTTTTGCCAGGAAAGGAACGAGCTTACTGTGAGGAGCCCCTACTCGCAGCTGTCCTCTTTACAACACAGAGTTCAAGAGACTTCTCCCCTTAGTGATTCTTTCTGACTTAAAAAAATTGTTTTTTAAATGTTTTACTTAGTATTTACTTGCAATTTGAATACTTTTATTTTGGCAGTTAACATAATATTGTGTCGTCCTCAGGGGGTGCTCACTCACAGTGATATCCAGGTCTGCAGGTTGTGGCTTGTAATGGCTGCTAGCCCTTGGTATATCTAGCCCTGGGTTATCTATAGACTAAAAGAGAATCCTCCCTGTGCTCTGCTGTTCCCATCAATTGGTCCCACCCCCTCTCAAGTTCCAACCAGTTTTTAACCTTCAAAGGAATCTACCTGGGGAAAACAAACAAACCAATAACTCTCAATTGTTACTGAAACTCTTTATTGTACAACAGCATTAGGGTCTCAAATACCACAGGTTTCCAGCTTCTTTCCATGCAAAAGAACAAGAAAATAAAGATCAATTCCCTACAACAATTTACTTCCATTCACTTCCAAAGATGCTAGGCAATTGTAATTTGCAATTTTCCAGGCAGCTTCAAAATCCTGTGCCAGATTTTCAGGCCTGTCTGCACTTGCTGTCTCCCCTAAGCAGACTCAATACTAAGGTGGAATTATTTCTCCCTTCTCTTTTTGCCATTAAACTGCAGCATTCCTGGGAGTAACCACCTTCTGCATTCACCAACCCTCTCTTTTGGGAATAGTGAATCAACAGAACTCCCACAGTCATTAGCTTAATTAACTGCAGTATTCTAAAGAAGGCATCAGTCTGCATTCACCAAACTCATTTTAACATTGTTCTTCCCATTTATTTTCTGGGTTTATTTCAGTCTGCAAGTAAATCCTTTTACCATAAGCTGACATAATTTCTTCCTTCTTTACATTTCATAAGGCACTCTTCTGTACTAGCAAACCTAAAGCTTTCTCTCCCAGTTTGCCTTATGGGTCTGTTTCAGCAAGAAAAAACATTTACCAGGGTTTCTCTGCATAAGGCAACTTCCTTTCACAAAGGATATTTCTCTTTGAGCAGGGACTGTCTTTCTTCTATGTTTGTGCAGCGCTGCGTATGCCTTGTAGCACTATAGAAATGCTAAATAGTAGTAGTAGTAGTAGTAGTCTTTCCCATTTTCCCAGTTTCTCTGGTCCTTGCTTCCAGCTCGGGCAATTCCTTCCTATCCAGTCTTATCATCCTGGGACCACCAGCTCAGCTCCCCAAAGGCTCTGACTTCTAGGTTTCTCTGTTCCCTCCTGTAGCTGGCCCACCTCCCAAGAGACTTACCTTCAGTTACATTTCTTTAAGGAGAAAAATCCAGCAGCCTAGTTGCAGCTGCTTAAGTCTACCTCTGGCTCAGGCAACACCTCTTCCCTGTTAGTAGGTTCACTCGGGCTTGCCTCTCACCTCTCACCCCCAGCTAATGCAAGAGAATCTCAGCTCAATCCTTGAAAGACTTCCATTGGGGTTCCTCCTTTCACTTTCTTCTGGGACCTCCTTAGCCCAAGGATTTGCATCTGATTTTCACCTTCCTTTTGCTGAAGTCTTCTTCCCTGTCAGCAGCCCCTTGATATAGGGGCAGCAACACTGCTTAGAGAGGCATTCAGCCCCATCCCTCTTTCCTGCAAGTGCTGGAAACACTAAACTTCCAGCCACCTGAGGGAAACCAGGGCTCTAAACTAAACTTCCCAAAGTTGCTGCTGTGGGTTGCCCAAGGCAGGTTCCCTTCACAGTGCACAGGCTCTCCAATCCCGACTGTTCCTGCTCCTCCCCTTTGCTTCTGCCAGTTCACATTGGCTTCTTCTAGGACCAAGAGTGTGCAGATTTCAGGTAAGAGTGTGTTTCTGTTGGGTTCCCTATATTTCCCCTGTCAGTAAGGAAATGCTGCTTTACTCTGAGGTTTTTCTCATTCTTTATCCACTTCTCAAAGCAGCTCACCTGATCTCAGCCATCAGGCATTTCAACCTCAGAACATAAAGAGGAGACTCACATTTCACCTAGTGACACTTACTGTTGCAACACAGCAGGGCCAAGGAGAAATATGATTGATCAAACATAGTTCATACATCATGAAATTTTTATTTTATTTTTTTCAATCTTTTGCTTTTTAAACTTTCACCTCCTTTTTAAATTTCTGTTTCATTTGTAGTTTTTTTTTTCAAGATATGTTTACTTTTCATCCTTTATTGTATAATGA
Source organism: Microcaecilia unicolor (assembly GCF_901765095.1). Lineage (NCBI taxonomy): Eukaryota > Metazoa > Chordata > Amphibia > Gymnophiona > Siphonopidae > Microcaecilia > Microcaecilia unicolor. Next base: position 60,714,332 of record NC_044034.1, read on the forward strand.
AGATCAAAGATTCCTTCTGTTGTGTGCGTGACATCTGTAGAAGTGGAAAATAGAAAATTTGGAAGCTTGACAAAATGTTTAGGTACCTGAGCAAAATTAGTTTTCCTTAAACTTTTTTTTTTTTTTTTTTTTTGGCTTTGCTTTTTTTAATTGAAATTCTTTCTTTCCTTATCTTACTAGACCAGTCTGGATTTGACAGTTTATATTCCCTTTAACAGCAGATGGAGGCAGAGACATCAGTATAACAGCTAGGATTCCAGTGTTTCTCTGCCTCCACAGATGGTAGGCAGGGCCGGTTTTTTGTGTATTGTGGCCCCTAAGCTATAACATTTTAGAGCCTCCCCCCCCCCCCCCCCCCCGAAAGTAGGAAGTAAATTTGGGGGTTAATAGATTCTATGCTTGTGAAAAAGTGTACATAAAATGCTACATTACATACAGGCATTTTATTAAAGTAATAGGAGTAGAGGCTGACCACAGACATAGACAGCTCGGGAGATGGTGTCTGGTCCTTTGTGCAAGCAATTAATAAAGTGTTTTCCAAGCACCATCTCCCGAGTTGGCTTTGTCTGTGGTCAGCCTCTACTCCAGTTGGTTTATTTGGATTGTTGTGGAGGTTTCTTCTGTTTGCTGATTTTATTACAGTAATGTGAGGCCCTAAGCCAGTGGTTCCCAAATCCTGATCTTGGAGACACCCCATTCAGTCAGGTTTTCAGGATATCCGCAATGAATATTCGTGAGAGAGATTGAGCAGGGTAGTGCAACTTCACATGTGGTCTCTCAATACAGGCATAGCCCATAAGATCTTCCAAGTGGAACGCCCCTTTGGATCTTTTCTCCACTCATCTCAATAACCGTTCTGCTCCAGGCTCAGATCACGCAACAGACTAGTGTCAGATGCCTTTCTCCTTCACAGGTCTCTAGTTACCATGAGAGGTTCGATGTTGTCAAAGCCCTTGGTCAAACCTCCTACTAACCCAGTTGATGAGAGCTCCTTTTGAGCCACTTGACTCCTGTCATTTGAAGTATTTGACCTGGAAAGTCGTATTTTTTGGTGGTAGTCACTTCAACTTGCAGAGTTGGTTAGCTTCAGGCCCTAGTTGCTGATCCACCTTACACAAAGTTTCTTCACACACACCCTAAATTCCTTCCTAAAATAGTGGAGTTCCATTTTAACCATTCAATTGTTCTTAGATTGTAAGCTCTTTGAGCAGGGACTGTCTTTCTTCTATGTTTGTGCAGCGCTGCGTATGCCTTGTAGCGCTATAGAAATGCTAAATAGTAGTAGTAGTAGTAGTTCTGCCAACAGTTTTCCCAAAGCTGCATGCCCATCCTGGTGAAAGTGTACTGCATGCTTTTAGATGGCAAGCAAGCCTTAGCCTTTTATCTGGAGCGGACTAAAATTCACCCAGCTTTGTTTCTTTTGACCCAAACAGAATGGAGGTAGCCATCGGCAAAAACATTCCAATTGGCTAGCAGATTACATCTCCTTCGCTTTTACCCAGGCTGGGCTGACTCTAGAGGATCATGTCAAGGGTCATAATGTCAGCTATGGCTATGTCGGTAGCCCACTTGAGGTCAGCCTCCATTTGAGGAGACTTGCAAGGCTGCAATATTGTCTCCAGTCCAACCATTCACATCTCACTACTGCCATGAGCAGGATACTCAGTGTGGCAGTTAGTTTGGTCAGATAGTACTGCAGAATTTGTTTGGTGTCTAGAATCCAACTCCACCCTCTTAAGCCCAGTTTTCTTCTATTCCAGGCTGCACCTCCACAACTAGATTGAATATAAGGCCTCAACGTTTTTGAGTACCTATTGGCCTAACATTGTTGCTTTCAGTGAGCCTGGTAACTAGGGATACCCAGATGTGAGAATACCGACCGTCTGCTGCCTTCAGAAAAAGCAAAGTTACTTACCTATAGCAGGTGTTCGCCGAGGACAGCTTGCTGAGTATTCTCACATACCCTCCCACCTTCCTAGGAGTTGTATTTCTTTAGCTATGTTTACTGAGGAACCTGCACTCGTGGATGTAGTGGGACACTGCTAGAAATTTCTAGTAGCTATAAATGCTGGGTATCATCTGCACTGGGGTCTGTTGGATGACATCACCCATATGTGAGAATACTCTGCTTGTTCTCTGAGAATACCTGCTACAGGTATTCTGCATCATGGGTGACACTTTGCATATTGTAAACTCAGTTGTGTCAACTCAGCTATATTTAAAGATCCTTCAAGAGGCCATGTCTCATAATTTAAACCTGATGACAAGTCTTCTATAAAGACACCATCTCGATACATATCAGATCATGCAAAATATTCTAAAATTCTAACTAATGTTATGACAAACCAAAATTAAATTTTTGATATCTCCTCACTAAGGCCAACACACAATCCCCTCCACTGCAAATCATTGTACACAAGCATTTTTTTTTCCAAAAACACTTGGTGCTGTTATGTTAAGTTCTAACTCAAAGGACTGTGAAAAGGCAGCAGTATAAATAATACACTGGGCTCTAAAACACTAATACACCATCTTGTGAGAAAACAGAACAAATGGGACTGCTTCAAGGTCTCTATACAGAAACTACTGCTTGCTGAATAGCACACCTTATTCACACACGCAAAACACAGACAGACTCTCAAGGGGGCCCACAGGTCAGTAATAGAGAGATGAAGTCAAGAAAACTGAACTGGAGACCTCTAGAAGTCAGACTCCCTCACCCTTTTTTTCTGTTCTCACATCTTTTACCCCTGTTTTTACTTTCCTTTTTTTGTGTGATAGTTTTATTTTTCCTGTTATTGATGGAGTTTTTCTTAATTGGTAGTATGTAAACCGCTCTGTTCTGCCTGTCAGGGCGGTATAGTAAATTGCATTAAACTATAAATTATATTAAATCAATAATATGACTCTAACTTGCTGTAGAGAAAACTCTTATTTTTTAAGGTAGAGCAAGTATAATTAACTCCACTTGAACTGATCATTCAGCTTGATGGAGGACTTCAGATACTTGGCTTACTGTTGTATATTTTTAGCTGTAAATGCCAGGCAAGCTTCTTCACCCTATTGATTTATCTTTTAAAGTAGTTTTTGATAAAGTTTTTAAAAATATTTTGTAACTTTTAATCTTTTTTTTCTATATAGTTTATTAAAAATATGTATAAATGTCTTCCCTTTCAGGAATGCTATAGCTTAAGGATACTGAAGGAATTGGAGGACGAATAGCTTGACATGTTATGCTAAGGGATGGCAGTTTGACTCCTGAAGAAGCAAGCCGTAAAACTGAGGCGCTCTGTAGAGCAAACCGAAGCAAGCCATACCCATTTAAAAATAAGTGTCCTTAAGTTATAGCTCAGACATCAGCGCGTGGCTTGGGCAAGCCTTCCTGCATCAGCCCCCTATTTATTTATTTATTATTTATTTATTGCATTTGTATCCCACATTTTCCCACCTATTTGCGGGTTCAGTGTGGCTTACAATACATTGTGAGTCATGGAATTACATTGATTACAATATGGTTATGGGTTATATTGAGAAGAGTTATGGGAAGACAGTCGAAGTCAAACATATTTTGGGAAAACAAGTCAAAGTCAAACATAGTTTGGGAATGGAACAGTAGAATGTAACAATGGGGAAGTGATCGGCGATAGAACAATGGCGAGAGAACATTAGGGTATAACAGTTCCATCTGTGGGTAGAGTTTTAAGTGTGGTGAGAATAAGGGGAAGAGAGATCAGAAGAGAGTGTATTGCCCTATCTCTGTTAGTGCGTAAGGACTTCATATGTTTTGATTCTTGCCATAGCTTTTCTCGAAGAGGTGAGTTTTCAATAGTTTGCAGAAGTGGGTTAATTCATAAGTCATTTTCAGGTTGCGTGGTAGTGTATTCCAGAATTTTGTGCTTGTGTAAGAGAAGGTTGAGGCATGCAGTGCTTTGTATTTTATGTCTTTGCACTTAGGGAAGTGGAGATTGAGGAAAGTTCGGGATGATCTTTTGGCATTTCTGGGTGGCAGGTCTATTAAGTCAGGCTTAGCCCTTTATTCCTTCAAGGTTTAAGTGGCGGCTCTCGTTTTAGAGGTAGCCTTGATGGACTCTCTGGCTGCGCAGCTGGATGTTAGTCCTTTTTTCTGTCGGTGGTCAAGCAAATTTGGACCCCATTGTAAGGGATTGGGTCTCTTTATGATCTGTTTGGTTCTGTGGTCACTTTATGAGCCGCTTTTTGCATCTGTGAAGCATATTTCACTGAAGGATTTGTGTTGAAAGCTGTCTTGTTAGTAGCCATCTGTTTAGCCAGGAGAGTATCCAAATTGCAAGCCTTTTTCTGCAGAGAGAGCCCTATCTTTCCTTTTCGGCTGACTGTCTTATCAGGATGGTACCATCTTTTCTTCCAAAGTGTGTGTGTCTCTCTCTCTCTCTTCTCCCCCCCCCCCCCCCCCCCCCCCAATAACTGGTAACTGAAGTAGGATTAATTAAATATAACTGATCACAGGGTCTCAGTAGAGAGGGCATTCTCAACTGCATTCCTGATCAGGCTTTGCTGCCACAAAACTGGGTTCATGGCTTTAACATAGGCTTCCAGTTAGACAATTGCATTATTACAGAGTATTTATTTCATTGTGGTATTAACCTCCAATATAAGCTGTTTAATTTGCTTCCCCATGGCAAGTGTAATTGAAATATTCAGAGTTTCTTCAGCAAAATTGCATCTAGTTTCAGTGGAATATAGTGACCAGCAGAGGTCAGCAGCAGCACAGCTCAAATTTCTCCAAGTTCTTTTAGCAGTCACCTGTGTTTGTTACGTTTGAAATGTAAACTCTTTCCATTTAAACTGTGGTGCATATTATGGGCAGTGCTCTTGATTTTCTCCGGCAGATCGAGGTACATTCTGTGATAAAAGGTTTGAAAATTTTACTGCCCAGCTTTTGAATTCTGTTTTTGAATGTGGTTATATTAACTTAATATGCCCAAAATGTTACATTATTGAAAAAAGGTTTTATGTACAACCTAGGATTGTGTTTTTAGTGCAATTTATACTGAAAACATGAGGCGATACTAATCTAAACTCTAATAAGAGAAAAAGGTAAACCAATTTAATAAATTAAGAGAAAAGGTTCTATTTTTGATTATTCAACAAAAAGGTTAAACAGTAGTTTTCCTTATGTGAAAAAGTATGTGAGCCCATCGCTCTGCAACTGGTTGCACCTTCTTGAGCTGCAGTAAGCCTGTTCCTCTATTAGATCCTATATCACACTTGAGTTGTGTGGCCCATTCTTCCATACAAAATACTTCCAATTTTGTGGCATGTGGAGGCTCATTTTCAAAGAACATAGACTTACAAAGTTATATAGGGGTTCATTTTCTTTTTTTTCAATTTTTTATTTATACAGTTTTATACAATTAACACCAATAGCAACAGGTCAAATTTCACAGTTGATTAATACAACTTTGGTATTCTTACTTCGTTGTAACTATAAACAATGATTGCTAAGCAAGATATAAACCCCATCTACCCTCCCTCCCTATTCCCCCCTGCCCCTTAGAGTGTCTGTGTAATTGGTTCTATATGTTCACACTTGTAGATAGCCAGGTGTTAAAGAGGTCCCATATCTTCATGTGGTGTGCCAATTGTCCTTTGCGCATTGCGGTGAGTTTAGACATCAACTGGATGTAATTCAGTTTTTCCAGCACAGCTGGCAGGTCTGGTAGCTGAGGTTTCTTCCAGGCTGCCGCCAATACCAGCTTGCCCACTACAAACACCTGTGTGGCAAACTGGTGCACATGCTTTTTGACTGCTGGCGGTCTAAAATGTAGAAGACAATAGTCCATTTTCATCTGATATTGAATGGTTGTCACTGATTTTACAAAGTCCAATACCCTTTTCCAGTATCAAGCTGCATGAGTACAGGACCACCAAATATGATACATATCCCCCTCCATCCCGCAGTCCCTCCAACATAGGGCTGAACCCGAGTTATACATTTTAACCAGGCGGCTGGGAGTGTAGTACCAGCTATACAAGATTTTGTGCCCGTTTTCTACCATAGCGCTGGATACTGAGACTCTTAAGCAATGATCGGAAGGCCAATGCCCATTGCGTTAGGTCATATGAGGCCCCAAGTGCAGTTTCCCATCTATGCGTATAGTGCTCTACCGGATAGGTACGGGCTAGTAGCGCTTTATAGAGCCTGGAAACACCCTCTCTCCCTCCTCCTCCCGTCAATCCTTTTTCCAATTGTGTTTCTTCCAGACTGAGTTCCTCCGCCGCTCTACGGCTAATAAAATCTTTTGCCTGGCAGTGTTGGAATGCTTGCAGCGGGGAAAGTTTATGTTCCTGGCAAAGTGTTTGGAATGATGGTGTCTGGCCTTGTTCATGCATTTGTCCCAGCTCACAGAGGCCCATGTTCTCCCATTCCTTGTATGCTGTGTCTATTCTACCCGGGCCAAAATGTGGGGCAAATCTTAAGTATGTGTGCTTAAAGTATATTCGCTCCGGGAAAAATTGCTCCCTAATCTTACACCAAATAGTGAGTGGCCACTGGATAATTGAAGGGCTCTTTTTAGTTATTTCCTTAAGCTTATGTATCGGTAGCCAGGGTATTGCCCGAAGTGGGTATGGATCTAGCCAGCTCTGCTCTATACAGGTCCAAATTTTCCCTGTTTCTTGTAGCCAAATTGCCAAAATGCGCAGGTGAGCTGCGTAGTAATAGTTGCGAAAGAAGGGCACCCCCATGCCCCCTCTGTCTCTAAACTGATACATTGTCTCCCGCCGTACCCGTGGTGGTCTCTTCCTCCAAATAAAGGAGAATACTCTACCCTGTAGACCGCAGAAGAAGGAGTCCGGAATAGATATTGGGAGGGCCATAAATAGGTACAAGAGCTTTGGAAGAACTACCATTTTTAAAGCATTAATCCTACCTATCCAGGATAAGTTCAAGCCTTCCCAACGCTCTAGCTCCTGGAACAAGTCTTGCACTTTATTAGGGAAGTTATTATTAAAGATATCTTCCAGGCGGCGTGGTATGTTAACCCCTAGATATCTAATGTACTTGCTGACCCATCTATATGGAAACTGCTCTTTCAACAATTTTAGGTTGGTACTATTTAAGTTCACGTCAAGAGCTTCTGACTTCTCAAAATTGATTTTAAATCCGGAGACAGCCCCATATGTCTTTATTTCATCCCCTATGGCCGGGAAAGCTGTTACAGGATCTTTTATGGTAAGCAAGATGTCATCTGCAAATAATAAGATCTTAGTTTCAAATCCCCCCCCCCCCCCCCCCCACTTCAGGCCCTTGATGTCTGGGTTGGCTCTGATTTTAGTTGCCAAAGGCTCCATCACCAGGGCAAACAGCAATGGGGATAGCGCGCATCCCTGCCTAGTGCCTCTATGGATCTGGAAAGGTCGAGTTAAAGTTCCATTAATGCGAACAGTTGCCTCTGGGGTCTTATATATAAGGTGTAGCCATTCTGCAAATTTCCCCCCTATGCCCACTTTCTTCAAGACCGCGAAGAGGAATGGCCAACTGACCCGATCAAAGGCCTTCTCCGCGTCAAGCGACAGTATACATAGGGGTGTTTGGTGATTTGTGCCCCCTGCAATATTTGCAAGGTTCGCCGTATGTTATCAAATGTTTGGCGGTGTTGCACAAACCCTGCCTGATCTTCATGTATAAGTAAAGGAAGATATTCCTGCAGTCTGATGGCCATGATCTTAGAGAATATTTTATAGTCTACTCCGAGCAGAGAGATCGGTCTATATGAACTACATAGTTGGGGATCTTTTCCTGGTTTTGGCAGAACTGTAATTGTGGCCAAATTCCAGGATATAGGGGTTCATTTTCAAAGTGCTTAGACTTACAAAGTTCCATAGGTTACTATGCAACTTTGTAAGTCTAAGTGCTTTGAAAATATGCCTCATAGGCTACTATGAGGTGTATTTTCAAAGCAGTTAGACTTGCAACGTTCTATATTAAACTCATGGAACTTTGAAGTCAAGTGCTTTGAAAATGGGAATACTTTTAGAACAAATAGGAGTAAGTATTTTTTCATTCAATGATTAGTTGAGCTCTGGAACTCGTTGCCAGAGGATATGGGTAATGGTGGTTAGCTTATCTGGGTTTCAAAAAGGTTTGGACAAGTTCCTGGAGGAAAAGTCCATAGTCTGTTATTGTGGCAGACATGGAGAAGCCACTGCTTGCCCTGGAATTGGTAGCATGGAATGTTGCTATTTGGATTTCTGCCAGGTACTTGTGACCTGGATTGGCGGATGGACCATTGGTCTTACCCAGTATTAGCTATTCTTATGTTTGTGCAATTGAACAGTAACTAGTAGATTTTGGGGTTTAACTCTGAAGCTGCTTTTGAGGTCAAAACAAGTTGGAAAAGGCCATGCTAGGAACATCCCCAAATACCTCCCCCTCCCCTTTTTTTTGGGCATCGACTGGTCTGGGCCCTGCCATTCAACCGGATATTCCCTCTTCTCTGGTAACTGGAGGGAGTGGCTCTGCCTGTCTTCTGACATTACAGCTCCTGGCTCTAATGATTTGGGTGAAGTTTTATCTTGCCTACAGAACATTAGAAAAAAAATTTCTGTTCTATCAAATTCATCCACAGAGAATTTGTAGTACCTGCAAATGAATTTGCATATAACCAAGGATCTGCTAAAAGGCAGGTTTTCTTATAAAAACATTCTAGAAAAAACCCTTCTCATACTTAATTTTGAATCTACCTAAAGAAAACGTTGTGGGCGTGATGGGAGCCAAATCTGCAATATTTTATTTATATTATGTACATCTAGCTTCCTCCCAGCTTGCTATGGGTTGACTCCCAAATCACCCTGATCCACTCAGGGCCTCTGCTCCTATTGCACAGCACTCCCACCAGATGCCTACCAGGTGCTGATGAGGTCTTGCAGTCCATTTGCATATTCCTACCAGGTGGTGTGCATCAAGACACCTTTATTTCCACAGGGGTATTTTTTTGCCCCCTATTTCAAACAGCTCCACTACACTTTTTCTTCTTGATACTGACATTTTCCTATCTCAACCCACTGCATACCTCGGGACCGTATTGCTCACTTCCTGTTTTCATCACATCACCATCCCTTTTGCCTCCTACCTTCTCAGCTCTCAAGATTCAACATTTCTTTTTTCCTTTTAGACAGAATGGAGATGATTGAATGAATGCATCTTGTCTTCATAGCTGTTGCCATGCCTCTCCTACTCTTCTCCATACTCTCTTGCTCCTCCTTTGTGCTGAGAATATCAATCCCAATCCTGGTCCTCCAAATCACTTTTCACCCTGCCTTTGCAGGTCACAATGTCTCCAGTATTAGTTCTGTTCCTCTTTTTCCCCTTCTCTGCCTTTCTCATGTGCCCTGTGGAATGTCTGCTCTGTCTCTAATAAGCTTGTCTACATCCATGACCTTGATCTCATACTCTCCATCTGCATGCTTTAATGGAGACTTGCCTTTGCCTTGTAGACCCTGCTTCAGTTACTGCCTGTATCATGGAGGCTACCTTTTTCTCCCTTACACCTTGCCCAGTTGGCTACAGAGGTGGTATCGGGCTGGTACTCTCACCTTCTTGTAGATTCAACCTCTTTCCAGCTCAGTCACTCAACTACCTCGCCGGGTAACGGTCCTTTATCGACCCCCCCCCTGGTAAGTCCCTTTCTTCTTTTCTCACTCACTTTGACTCCTTCTTTTTCTTTCTTTCTTTCTTTCCTTCTTTCTCGAACTTCTCCTTCCGTCATGCTTAGGGATTTAACATTAATTCGTTCTAATGGTCCCTCTGATTCTTAGGCCTCTGAGTTTCTTACTTTTAACATCCTCATTCAATTTTCAGTTGTGCTCTACTACCTCTACTCACCATAATGACTATTGCCTTGATCCTGTCGTCTCCAACTGCTCACTCTCCAGTTTCTCCACCTCATTTCTTCCCCTCTGACCATTATCTGATAACTTTCATGCTTAATTCCCCCCAACCCCACCAATCTCCACCAATACATTAGGAATCTTCAGGCTATTGACCCTTTCACTCTCTCCATCACTGTTTCATCTGTTTTCTCATCCACTGTTATGCAAGTCTGTCAATGAGGCTGTCTCTATAATACTAGTCACTCCTCCCATTCTCCATTCTATAAGGTGTATCAAACCCAGCCTTGGCTGAGCTGCAGAATCTGCTACATATGTTCTGTTCCTGATCTGTTGAACACCTTTGGCTAACATCCCATGCTAATTTCATACATTTTCAAATTTTTGCTGACCTCCTTTCACTTGTCAAACAAAGCTACTGCATCCATTTGACAAACTCTTGGCTCCAACCCTCACCATCTCTTTGAGGAGAATGTTCAGGGTGGAAAGTACCTTCACCTCCACCACTCAATATGGCCAAAACTGAGCTGCTTATCTTCTCCCTACCGCCCTCTAGCCACCTCTCCTTTCTCCCATCTTCTGTTGCTGTGGATAACACTCTCAGCCTCCCTGTCATCAGCTCCTAGCCTTGTCTCTCTCTCTCTCTCCTCTCTTCTCTCTCTCTCCTCTCTCTCCCCCCCCCCCCAAAAAAAACATCTCTCGCTCTCTCTCCCCCCCCCCCGCAACTTAGTCTCTGTTAACATTAACCTTCTCTTCCACTGCCAACTCTAAATTCCATTCCTTTCATCTTGCTGCATCATACGTCTACAATAAACTTCCTGAGTCAGTACGTCAAGTTCTCTCTGGCCAATTAGAGGTCCTTAGGACTGAGTTTCCCTTTGTATGGGCGAAAAAGGCTATTAAATATTTGGGCATACAGATAACCCCACAACTAGAGGGGCTATATGCAGCTAACTTCCCCCAGAAAGCAGAAGAACTTTTTCAGGAGTTAGACAGATGGGAAGGACTTAATATATCTTGGCAGGGGCGCATACATGCTATCAAAATGATGTTGCTTCCGAAATTGCTGTACTTATTTATGGCAATTCCGATCCCAATTCCCGCAAGTTTTTTTTACAAAGCTTAATCGCAAAATGTTTGCATATATCTGGAGGAAACGCCCACCACGAGTAAGGCGATCTATGATGTTTCAAACATGGGAGAGAGGAGGTATGGGAGTCCCTAACTTCTACCTATATTACCAAGCAGCCCAGATTCGGGTCTTGGCAGAGTGGTCACCTGGGGCATCTAAGAAATGGCTTCATTGGGAAAGAGCATGGCTGGGCAGGCGAGAAATAGAAGATATTTTGTGGATACCAAAAGAGGAACTGGTGCCCATAATAAGAGCAATGCCTATTGGATTGAGACATCCTTTATGGACTTGGTATCAATTGAGGAGACGTCTGTTTCCGGAAAGAGTGTATTATCGGCAAACAGCAATACGTTGGGCAAAAGGGTTTTCATTGGGGAGATCGGAGAAGATTTTTGACAAATGGGCCCAAGCAGGGTTGCGCACACTAGGGCAAACATGGAAAGATGGAGAAATGATTGGCTTTGCAGACCTCCAGGAGGAATATGGTCGGATAGAGAGAGATCTTACCTATTATTGCAATCTGCGTAGCTTCCTTAAGAAGAAAGCGCAGGATGAATTAGACCTAGCTGAAACAGATCTGGAACTTGCGATCATTAGAGGAGGAGGCAAAGGAGGGATAACACGTATATACCTGGCTTTGCTGGGACAGACTGATCCTCAGGTACTATATCAAAAGAGATGGGAAGAGATACTACAGACTACCTATTCCACAATGGTTTGGAAGAGTAATTATAAATATTTACTTAAGTCATCCATAGCACAAACGGTGAATGAAAATGGTTTTAAGATGTTTTATGGGTGGTATTACACACCAGACCGACTACAAAAGATGTTCCCGGAAACATCAGGTCAATGTTGGCGGGAGTGTGGCCATAGAGGCACATTCTTTCACATTTGGTGGTCATGTGGGAAAATAAAAGAATACTGGAAAGAGATATTGCAGCTGGTTGATACAGTTATACAAAGACAATACCCATGGAAGGCAGAACACTGCCTTCTGCATTTTAAACCAGCTGAGATATCTGGCTGGCAACACAGACTGGCGACTCAATATTTTGTGGCAGCAAGGCTTGGACTAGCCCGGGCATGGAAGCAGGTGCAACCACCAACATTACAAATAGCAACTGGGAGAGTTGAACACTTATACCAAATGTCAAAGTTGACAGCCATGCGAAGAGGGTCCATGCGGATTTTCAACAAAATATGGACACTTTATGAACAGTATAAAGAACAATCAAACACACCACTGGGATAGGGAGGGAGGGGAGGGAAGGTTAAAGTTGGAGATAAATAAGCTTGATGTAGAAGAAATATGTTACTGAGCAGCCGATTGTTGGTTATTTTGTATTTGAGCAATCTTTAATAAAATATATATTAAAAAAAAAAAAAAAAAGTTCTCTCTGGCCGTATTCCAATCTAGTCTTAAAGCCCACCTTTTTGAGGCCACTTTTAACTCCTAGTCACCTGTTCAGTACCCATGTCTGTATATAGTGATGGTCTTGGAGTGACACAGAGCAGGATGGAATCATCCAATCCACTGGTTCGGATATTGGGAACCAGTGTGGATAGCCATGCTGCACTGAGCAAGAAGCCGGGCGTTAAACTAATTCCTTCTAAATTAACAGTGTCTGTTGTGAGGTCTTAAGATAGTTTTGGGAGTGTATCCAGACCTGGTGTAAGGAACCCCTCTGAGTTTGGACTTATGGTTGGGAATGAAGGAGAGTTATGGGGGGGGGGGGAGTGGGGGATAATATATGAAAAACAGAATTTATTTATTTGGATTTTGCTCACACCTTTTTCAGTAGTAGCTCAAGGTGAGTTACATTCAGGTACACTGAATATTTCACTGTCCCAGGAGGGCTCACAATCTAAGTTTGTACCTGAGGCAATGGAGGGTTAAGTGACTTGCCCAAGATCACAATGAGCAGTAGTGGGATTTGAACCAGCCACCTCTGGATTGCAAGACTGGTGCTCTAACCACTAGGCCACTCCTCCACAATGTTCAGTTGTCTATTTGAAGCTGTTACTGTTATTTGTTGTCCAATAAATATAACAAAAAAATCAACCTGAAAGCTGAATTATTCAAAATGTTATTCAGTTGGAGTCTTAAAATATTCTCTAGTGAACTGTTTTGGCACCCATATGAGGAATTTGGAAGTGTAATAGTATATCTATACAAAGAATGGAGCTGTCTTTCAGTTTGCCACTTACTACTTATGATCTGTTACCATTTCCATATGCTACAGCAGACTTTCGACAGAATAAGTACCTGCATGGAGCATAGTCATCTGACGTAATATCATGTGCCAAACTTCCACCTTGTGTTTACATGACTAAGGAGTCCTTTTAGTAAGCTGCGGTGAAAAGTGGTTTGTGGTAGTGTGGGTGCATGGTTTTGGCTCTCGCTGGGCCATTTTTTACTGTGGTTGGGGGGAAAAAGTCTTTTTTATTGGGAGCAGTAAATGGCTGTGTGCTAACATTAAAAGTAGTGCATGGCTATTTACTGCCTGAGCCCTTTCCGCCACCCATTGACCTAGCGGTAAGGGCTAATGTGCTACACGCGTGGAACTCGTACAGCACACACCGGTGTGGCCGCGCTGCTGATTACCACCAGGAACACGCCCTATGGTAGAAAATAGAAAAATATTTTCTACTGTGGGAAACAGCATGCGCCGACTTCGAAATTACTGCTGGGTGGGTGCACAAAGACTTATTGGATGTAAATTTCTTTTAATTGTTTTTCTATAAAATAATTGGCCATTTTTTTTATCAGTTCCCTTTTCTAAACTGGAGATCTGTTCTAATTATCATGTTTCATGTTTTGGTGGAATGTACTGAAATTTTTATTTTTATCTATTTTATCCAGTTCAGATGATAAAGTAACTGTGCATTTTATAAATCGTGATGGGGATAGACTTACTGCTGAAGGAAAAGTTGGTGAGAGCCTGCTAGATGTAGTTGTTAACAAAAATCTGGACATTGATGGATTCGGTAAGTGTATAAAGCTTTATACTTCTTCTAAAAGTGAAGTATTTTCTTCAAATTCACAGTAAGGCCTTTAAACTTTTCTGCTTTCAAGTGCAACAATTCCACAATAAAAGAACCATGGATTTCAAAGTACAAACAGAACATTGTATTTAAAAATGTTTAATCTGGAACACTGATTTTTTTTGTTTCAACTTTTTTATTGTATTATCGTAATAGCAGACCGTTATACAAACACCAAAATTAGTACATATACATCACAGTCAACTAAGTATAACATCAACAACATTTTTGTACTAATTTCCCCCCCCCCCTTTTTCCCCCTCCCCTCCCCTCCCCATTCCTCCCCTCCAATAAGCTGACATATTATTGTGAAATTATTGACAAAAGAAAAAGAATAACATCATTTACATAATAAAGTATAATAATATCAGCCTCCATTGTCTTATGTGTTTTCATTTGTTATCCTTTGGTCTCAGCTGTATAATATAACCAATATCACATCTTGATCAAAAGATCCCCCTCCCCCCCTATTAACCTATAAATGAGTCTTCTGTTATCACAATTGATACCCAAGAATATTACAGAGTGTTAAGAATTCGACTTCTCCCTCTGTGAGTCATCCCATCCAAATAACACCCCCAAATTTTTAGAAAGCGCTCTTTTCACTTGTATGTCCCTTTTGCCTCTCTCGCTTCCCAAGTAAGCAATTGGTGTACCTGGTTCTGGAACACTGATTTTTATCCAATAGAAACCTTTTACTGTGAAGCTTGCAGAATCACTGGGAGCTGGGAAAATAGAGCTGTTCATAAGATTGTCTCCGAGTGGTAGTAATTCACTTTAAAACAGAACAGATTGAATCGCGTATCAATGCAGTGTCTGTATAATTAAATTGTAACTCATGGCAAACATACATAAATGGATTAGTGGTGTCCCAATTTTATTACGAGCTTAATAATTCATGAAAAATATGGAAAGATCAGCATATGCTGGCACAATTTAAAATTGACTGGAGCAGCAAATTAAAGCTGAGAGGGGTGGCGGCAGCATTAACAATAGATCAGAGCATAGGCAAGAAGAGACAGGGACAACAGTGGCAGATCAGGACCTGGGAGAGGAAGAGGGAAGAGCCGGCAGCAGTAGCAGATTGATTGAGTGCTGGGGAGGCGGTTTTGTTCGTTGGTAAGCCACAAATCTACTATAATAAAATGCACCTCCAACGTTCTGAAGTTGACTCCGTGGCTTCAGTGAAGGGTTCGTAACATTCGTCTGTCACATCTCTCTCTGCCCCGCCCTCGCGTCAAAACGTGATGACATCGAGGGCGGAACAGTGAGAGTGAAGGCAACGCTGCACAGTTGACAGGCATCGGTACGCGACATCGAGGGACCTAGGGAAGTGTATGGGAAGAAGGGAGGAGCGTCAGCAGAAGGGGTCATTTTGTGTAGTTGCCAGGCAACGGTACGCGACATTGAGGGACCTTTCAGAGGGAAATGTATGGGAAGAAGGGAGGAGCATCAGGAGAAGGGATCATTCATTTTGTGTGCAGCACGCAGGAGAGGAACATCGCTGGAATGACAACAACATTGGCTGCTTTAATTTTCTGTATTTCCAGTGTGGTAATATTTTCCTCTATTTGCAGTGTGGTAAGAGAGAGGGAGGGGATGACCCTGGAACTTGGAGGGAGGGAGGGGGACGACTCTGGAACTCGGAGGGAGGGGTGGAACCCTGGCACACACTCATTCTCACACACACACTCTCTCACAGACACAGTCACACCCAGTCTCACTCTCGCTCTGTCACACACACAAACTCGCACATTCATTCTCTCTCACACAGTCACTGTCACACACACTCTCTCAAACATACACACTCTGAGGAAAACCTTGCTAGCGCCCGTTTCATTTCTTTGGGAAACGGGCCTTTTTTACTAGTAGTAAAAGAAAATGTGAAAAATACCTTGTCCTTTGACAAAATTACTAAAAGGAAAATGCAGTATAGTCAGGTCACTGTATTGGCTTGGTGGTTATGTTCCTCATCACTATGTGAAGGGACCCCAATAGAGTTTCCAGCTCAGGTCTTTCACTTTCCAGGTCATCTGTGGCTGGGGATGCAGTGGAGGCAGCAGTTGCATCCCCTGGAATGGAGGAGGGAGCCATATTCGTTGCACAGGAGTGACAAGTGTCGCTGCAGTGACTGGACAAAAGTAAGCTGGGATTGGATTTAGAAAAATTGAAAGGAGAAAAACTCCTTGGATAGTTGAAGATATTACTACTTATTTCTATAGCGCTACTAGATGTGAGCAGCGCTGTACACTTGAACATGAAGAAACAGTCCCTGCTCGACAGAGCTTACAATCTAATTAGGACAGACAAACAGGACACATAAAAGATAAGGGAATATTAAAGTGAGGATGATAAAATAAGAGTTTTGAACAAGTGAATAAGGGTTAGGAGTTAAAAGCAGCATCAAAAAGGTGGGCTTTTAGCTTAGATTTGAAGACGGCCAGAGATGGAGCTTGACATACCGGCTCAGGAAGTCTATTCCAGGCATATGGTGCAGCAAGATAAAAGGAATCTGGAGATAAGACAAATAAAGATAAGACTCATGGTACCAGATTAAAGTCCTGGTTCCTATTGTATGCTCAAAAGGAGCAATGTCAAAATGAAATTGGGTCACCAAATTAAAGGTTCCCTTATGTTTTAACATTTGATGCAGGTTTTAGATTATTTCATAAATTAAATGTCAAATATATGAAACATTTCAGATTTTTAAAAAACAAGCCAGGATTCTATCATTTGCATGCTTCTTTCTAGAGGTTTGATGGTAATCAATAGAAATAAAACATGGAAAAGAAAATAATAAGATACCCATTTTTTATTGGACGTAACTTAGTTTCAACAATTTTTATTGATGATACATCTCATAAAACACTCGCCTATTCCAATATGCAGTTCAACGATACTTTGGAACAAAGCCTTCCATGTGCAAGTCAATCAATGGTTGGATCATCACATATTTCCAAGCATTAACCCCCCCCCCCTTTCCCCCCACCCCTCCCGCCCTTACCTCACAACTATATATTAACAGTATTTTAACAGTGTTTATTATATCATGGCTATAATCGTATGCCTCCTATGCCATAGAACTCCCTCCCCCGAACAAAACAACTTTATTGGACATAACTTAATATATTTCTTGATTAGCTTTCAAAGGTTGCCCTTCTTCGTCAATTCGGAAATAAGCAAATGTTGGTAGATGACAGTATATATGAGCAAAACATCAAAGCATTTCAGTGACAGTCTAACAGGATGGGGGTGGATAGGTGAGAGTCAGGGAGACAGGAGAGCAATACAATTTTATGCTTTGTAATGGGCTAGAAACCCCAGATCTTTAAGTCCTGTCTGGTGGGTGTCAAAATATTTAAACATTTTGACTTCAAAGGTCTTACGTTCCTGTATTGTTTAAAGTTCCCTTTCAGGATCCTTACCATGAAATCACTGGTACATTGTTCTGGTTTTGTAAAGTGCTGTCCCACAGGCGTGACGTCTTTGTTTGTACTGGCATTTTTCATATGATATCTATGTAAATTAAATCTCTTCTTTAGCATCTGACTTGTTTCTCCAATGTAGCAGCCATCATCACACTTTTTATGCTGAATGATATATACCACATTGGAAGATGAACATGTGAAAGATTCCCTAATGTTGAATATTAAAGTTTTGATGAAAGAACATACCTTTACTTAGAAGTTGGCACACAGTAATGGAGGATTAGTTGCATACATTTTATAGCATATTTTAGAACATGAATATTGTATGATGCATTCTAAATATGCTTTTTATGGTTAGCAATATCGAGCTTCATTTGCTAGGCAGCATTTCAATGCAAGTTGGACAAGATGGAAAGCTTATTGAAATCTTGCAAAAGACCAGCAGAATACTTCTGTTGAGAACAGTTTGAAAGAATGTTTGTGAGACTGGTACTGCTGCATCTGTTCCTGAATTTAAAAGTATGTATCTTCATGGAAAGCAATTTTGTACAAAAGGATCTGAAAGAAAAATGTTGATTTCATTCCCTATTTCTCATTTGCTGTGATTTCTGCTAATAGCCGTGTTGAATGTATAAATCCACCTGACCTAACAAAGAACAGTGCTGAGAAATAGGTTAGCATCATCCAAGCAGAATTTCAGGTTTACGTGTTTGGTTGGCTCACAGTTTGTCACAGAGACATGGATGTAGCATACATCACTTCATTCAGAAATTGTCACATTCGTTTTGAGTGGTTTTGTGAAATTTTCTGATACTTTTGCAGGTTATGCCAGATGTAGAGTCTCTGTAGAATGCATGGATTATGCGCCAAACTGTCCTAATTATACATTAGGATTGTCTTCCAATAGAAATGTAGAATAGTGGGCCAATCATCCTGCAGCTAGAAGCATAGCTTGCAGTGTAAATTTTGGCAGAACATTTTGTACTTTTTGGCCAGTCTGGAGGGTGATTCAGGGATGGAAACAGATTTGAAGTGCAGGCTGCATTTGTCTCAGGAAGACCAGGTTAGTGTGATGGTTTTGTATTGGGAGGGGTATTCCAGTCGTGAGATTGCTACAAGGGTTCGATATAGTCTGGGTACAGCCTTTATAATTGTAAAAGAGCATGGGGAGACTGGTAGCTTGAAGGATAAGTGTCTATATGGGTGTTCTAAGAGGTTGACAAAGGATCATGTGTTGCTCAGGATGTCCTTGAGTAACAGGAAGCTCACCTCTTCTCAAAGAATGGAGGGAGAGGATACTTGGTTGGTGTTTGCACTTCAGCTCTGAGGAGATAATGCTTGGAATTTGGACTGGGAGATTGGAGAGCAAGGACCAAGCCACTGCTGGCAGATCACCAGAGAAAGAGGCATATGGTATGGACAGGGAAGTGCTTCAGTTGGAGCAGGAAAGGGGTAGTGGTTAGTAATATAGTACTTTCTACATCCTTGGTAATCTTGGAAGAACATTTGTGAGAAGGTTCCTAGGAGAGGAATATAAATCTCGGGCTCGTCCTCCGTCTCCAAATGAATGTGAATAGCAGCCATTTCCTGTACAAAATCTGAGAAGGAAATGCATTCAGGTGGAAACAGGAGGGGAGGGTTCAGATGGGATACCATAGAACTTGTCCTCTGAGAAGTACCGTGGATCCTCATCAGACTCCCACGAGCGCTCCTCATCGGTTTTAACAAAACTCCTCATGGGATGGCCGAGACAGAGGCTGCCTTGGAACAGAGGACAGCATACTCTCTTCCCTCCCACTATAACAATAGCCAACACTTAACAATCAGTCCAACTTTTAAGTTATCTCCAAATCTTTCATCAATGTATTCTTGTTGTTCAAAATAGTACTTTCAAACATTTGGTGACCTCAGCTGTGCCCCTTGACAATGTCTTCACACCTTAGCAAGATTATCACCAACTACCTCATCGGTGCACCTGATTTAATGCTTTTAGATTTTTTTCCTTAATTTTACTTTAAAACAGTTAAACCCATATTACACTCATCTTATTATGAAACGTCCCCAGTTTCATAATAAGATAAGTATAATATGGGTTTAACCTTTCCTCATACTAGAGGAGTTCCATCCCCTTTATCATTTTGGTTGATGTGAAATCTGCCAACTCTGCTGGCTGCCATCCATCCCCAGACCACCACTTTTGTTGGATGCTTAACCGAGAGAATATAAACAGTAAAAGTGACCATCCCAGACGACCTACTGGTCAGTGGGGGTATGATTTTTTTCAGATAAAGGTGGCCCCTTGTAACCTCAGACCGGTGGATTCTCCAAATAGTCTGTCTCGGTTACGCCCTGCATTGCCATCAAAGACCACCAAATTGACCACCAAGAGCATCTCTCGTCAGCTTTCAGTACAACCAGATACTTGCAGAGGAATTCTCAGCCCTTCTGAAGGCCAATGCAGTTGAGCCTATTCCACCAGGGGAAGAAGGGTTGGGATTCTATTCCAGGTACTTCCATGTGCCCAAGACAATTGGGGTGGTGGTGGGGGGGGGGGGGTGGGGGGAGGAATACGTTCTATCCGAAACCTAAGTGCCCTGAATAAATAAATCCCTAATCAAAGAAAAGTTCCGGATGGTTCCCTTGGCACCCTTCTCCCCATGATTCAGGAAAATGATTGGCTATGCTCTCTGGAATTAAAGGATGCTTACACTCCCATCCCGATACTTCCGGAAGTATCTTCAGGTTCGACTGGGTACACATCACTTCCAGTACTGCGTGTTGCCTTTTGGCCTCGTATCAGCTCCCAGAGTTTTCACCAAGTGTCTTGCAGTAGTCGCAGCATCGCTGCACAGACTGGGAGTCCATGTGTTCCCCTCTCTGGGCGATTGACTGGTGAAGAGCACTTCGAAGGACAGTGCTCAGAAGTCCATGCAGAAAACTATTCAGGTGTTGGAACCACTAGGGTTTGTTTTAAACTACCCCAAGTTCCATCTCCATCCCATTCAGCATTTGGAATTATTGAAGCCCTGCTAGACACACAGCAGGCAGGGGCTTTTCTCCCTGTGCCAAGGGCAGACACTCTTGCCAGTCAGGTTCGAGCTAGCCAGCAGGTCACAGCTCGGAAGATGTTGAGCTTGTTAGGCCACATGGCCCCCACCGTCCATTTGCGCCCACGGCACATCTTCACTTGAGAACTTCCCAGTGGACCCTAGCTTCCCAGTGGTGTCAAGCCTCTGGGAACCTAGCGGATCTGAGTAACACCAGAGTTGGTTCAGGGTCTTCTTTGGACAGTTTGATCCAGTTTGACTTTGGTACTTCCATTCCTAATTGCTCAGCCCCAGAAGGTTCTGACGATGGATGCATCCCACCTGGGGTGGGGAGCTCATGTGGATGGGCTTCACACCCAGGGTGCTTGGTCTACTCAGGAATCGGATCAACTGCCTGGAGCTGCAGGCAGTCTGGAACACTCGAACGGCTTTCAGAGATCGGCTGTCCAACCAAATTGTCTGTTTGAATAAGTACAATCAGGTTGCATTGTATACACCAGTTTTTCCCAAATCTGGTCCTGGAATACCCCTTCACAGACAGGTTTTCAGGATAGCCACAATGAATATGCATGAAAGAGATTTGCATATAATGGAGGTAGTGTATGCAAATCAAGCAGAGGTACATAAGCATTGCCATACTGGGACAGACCGAAGTCCATCAAGCCCAGCATCCTGTTTCCCACAGTGGCCAATCCAGGTTACAAGTACCGGCAAGATCCCAAATCAGTACAATACATTTTATGCTGCTTATCCTAGAAATAAGCAGTGGATTTTCCCCAAGTCCATTTTAATGATGGTCTATGGGCTTTTCTCTTAGGAAGCTATCCAAACCTTTTTTTAAACCCCACTAAGCTAACTGCTTTTACTACATTCTCTGGCAAAGAATTCCAGAGTTTAATTACACATTGAGTGAAGAAATATTTTCTCCAATTCATTTTAAATGTACTACTTTGTATCTTCATTTATTAAAGGAAAAGTATTCAAGCATTTAACTAATCCAATAGTTTTTTCATTTGGTACACTTTTTGGAAATGTTTTAATTAAACTTTGTTATAACACAGTTTGGGTGTGGTCTTAAGCATCCCCATACTGGGCCCTTTTAAGGAGTGGGGAGGTTTGGAGGGAAGGGAAGTAGGCAGACTTGGGCCTTGTGGGTGAGTCTGGAGCCGGGGGGTGGGGGTTAAGCTGGGGGGGGGGGTGCTCTGCTGGGGGCAAAATGGGGGGTTTTGAACAGGGAAATTAAGATTACATATAATTGATTTATACGTTTAAAAAGATTACATATAATTGATTTATATATTTAATAACTTAGATGTTTTTATGACCCATGATTATTGTAATACAATAGATTGTGAAAAATTCCCAGGGTGATAGAAGATCTGGGAGGTCTTTTCTCATTAATGTTGTAATTGAGTAATTTTGTGTTATTTCAAACTTTCATTGTATCTTCTTGCAAGTTGGTATTAATTTGCCTCGTCTGTTTTTTTGTTGTTTTTTTTCATTTCTATTATAAATATATCTGAGCCATTATATGTAAACTGCCTCAACTCATGCTCGAAAGAGGCAGCATGTCAAATTAATAAACGATATACAATATGACAAATCAAACCATTGGGATATGTATAGAAATTTATCTTCAAAATGTGATACATATTGAACAGCTGTACTTGATGTCATAGCTGCCCCCATAGCTGTAGCATATATTTACAAATAATACTTTTACCTAAATGCAGAAATATTTTTGCCAATTTCACACTTGAAAATAAGCAACAGTGTGAAATGGTTGGCTGCTTAAGAGTCATTTACGTAATCTCCAATGCATCAAGGATATTGGCATATAAAGCCATGTGAATTTAAGTATTTCCTAAGACATTTGTAAACTTATAATCTGTTTATCAGTCGGTGATCATGTTAATTTTCTCTTATGGTCCTTTTCTTTTTAAAAGGAGAAAATAACATGTCTTGCTATTTAAGAACCATTTGATTTCTTGTCTTTTTTTTTTCCTGTAGGTGCCTGTGAAGGAACTCTGGCCTGCTCCACTTGTCATTTAATCTTTGAAGACCATGTATTTGAGCAATTAGATCCAGCTACTGATGAGGAAATGGATATGCTAGATCTAGCTTATGGGCTTACAGAAACGTAAGGGACTGTCTGAACTATGAAAATGTAGAGGAATGTTAACTTTGCTGAATTGCTCAGTTTTCTGCTCTAACCTGATGGTTTTATTGTAGATTTTTGCATGCTTTCCCAATTCTTACAGTTTCAATTTTGCATCTAAAGTTCACAATTTGAATCGCAGAACAGATTGGATTTAAAACAAATTTTGATGCTTCTAATCAACTATGTACAATTTGTATTTATATTACCATCGTGTTGGTGATAGCCCCTGATTTTGTTCCTTTCACATGAGGATTGTCGTGGTAATAATTGGCTTAAATAAGAGGTAAAGAAATTTGTGGATACTTGAAAATGTAAACTTATGGCACCAAATATGTGCTCCAGTTCTGACTGAGCTGGAAAACTGAAGAAACTAGATGAAAATTGCCTGGCCTGTCTCTCTTACCCACACCGTAGCTCTTCCCACCAATCAAAAATATGGTCAGGTGGTTGGTCTATTGAGCTATGCATCAAGAGTTTCTGAGGATTCAGTTCTATGCATCTACCATGTTAGTCGATAATGAGAGAGTAATTTTATCTGTGAATCATGAAACAAGCACTTCAGTGCAGCTCTTGTGTATGTATTAACAAATACTACAAAGTAATCTTGATACATGTTCAAGAACTATTATAGATGTTTGAGAACAAATTCATGTAGCCTGAGAACATATAGGAATAGATGCTCCTCAAACTCGCCTTCAAGAACTTCTTGTGATAATATTGGTAGAAAGGCCCAGCTGTAACGAGCATGCTGAGGTTCATAGACAGACTCACAGTTTGTCGTGTGTCAAAAACCCGCAGTAGAAAATAATATTCTATTTTCTACCAAGGGGGCGTGCGCTGAACGGTTACCGCGTGGGTAACGCATGAGCCCATACCTCTGTCAATGAGTGGCATTAAAGGCTCAAGCCGTAAATAGACGCCTGCTGGTTTAAATTTTGCAGCATGTCCATTTCCAAGCCAAACCCCCCCCCCCTTTTTTTTTTCCCAGACGCAGTGGAGAAATGGTCCAGGGCACGTCCAATATACGCGCCCACACTACTGCAGGCCACTTTCTGGCACACCTTTGAAAGGGCCCCTTTAGGTGCTAAAGTAATTGGGCACCATTCTGAATATCTGGGAGCCAAACATGCCTTGGCATTGAATATCCAGGGTCAGGTCAGCCCTCAGCTGTGAGCAACTGAGGTGCTGCTTACCGCTGCAGGCTGCACGCTGAGGTGTGTTTAGTATCATCTGTTTTTAGCATTTCTTCTGTTTTGCTAGTCATGATTTTCCAGATGTATATTTTAGAAAATGTGTAAGGCACACTGTTCTGTGAATCTGTAGACAACTGTTCCAGTGTCGGCTAAACTTTTCAGCAGTCCATTTTTTGGTAATCTCTAAGTTGTTTTTGCAGATCTGACCAGTTTTCTGCAAGTCTATCGGATTATTATCTTGATCTTCTAAATCTTGCTTTGGAATGTAACTTTAATTTCTTGCCAGCATTTCTAACAGTTGAAATCACTGATAGGATTTGTTTTTTTAGAGATTTTCAGAGAATGAGCAGGCTTCTATCTTCTCATAAGTTGGTGACGCTGATCCGCGTCGCCTGGTCCGGCTTTTGCCATAGTAAAAAAGAGCTTTGTGGAGCATGAGCCATGTGTCCTCTCACTTGCCCGGTTCTTGAGAGCTATTAAGTGTCTTCCAGCTATTTTTATTCATTTTTCTCGTGGCTCCTTCATTTGGGCCTTTTTCAAACCTGTCTTTTATTTTCCTTAGTTTTATTTTGCCCGAGTTTGTTTTCTTATTTTTCCATTGTCATCAGGCCGTTTTTAGCCCTGACATTGATCAGGGTTTTCCCTTTCTTTTTTTTTGTGCCTTGCCCCTTTTTTTTTAGGCACCATTGAGTCGTTTAATTTAGCTGACAAGGTTTTCCCGTCCATGTCCACGAAGACTTCCAGTGGTTTCAAGAGACACCCATTCTTGGTGTCTGCAGTGTCTTGGGCCTGACCATAGCCCTACTACTGTGTTCTCTGTCTTTGCATGAAGAAGAGGACCCAGGTTTTCCGAGATGCTCAACGAGAGAGAATTTTTTGAACCAAGTCCAGTTCCTCAACTTCGGCATTGAGGTCGGAGGCGTCGGCATCAACATTGATCATTGCACCGACATTGGGAGCATTGGTAAGCATGGCTGCTTAGAGATCCTCCACCTGTCTCAAGGCCTCCTGTTGTGCAGGCCCCCCGGGACCCGTCCCATCATCGGACCCGACCCCGAGGCAATGCAAGGCTTCGACGTCCTTGTTGGAATCGAGGAGCCTTGGTGACACTCTTTGGGCGAAGGCCAAGAAGCATCATAATCGATCACCCTTGACACATGGTGCTGGGAACTCTGGGGCATCGAAGGATTGAGCACCCGAGAAGTGTCAGCGCAGGGAGAATCGCTCTCCAAATAGGAGGTGCCGATTCGCCTGTCTCCAAGCAGCCGAGATCCTGCTTCCGCGTCGACCCCAGCAGTTCTGCAACCTGCACCTCAACCAGCACCCCAGCTTTTCCCGGTGTCATTCCTTGATGAGTGCATCCGAGCCTTGCTCCCAGAGCTGCTAGATGGCCTTATGCAAAGGGATGTATCAGTATCAGGGGTGCTTGTGCCTGCCATATCTCCCGTTGCGGCCCCCTCTGGCCCTCTGCCTGCAGTACGGCCTCTAGTGCCGGCACCGCTTGCAGCCCTGGTGTCGACTGCCGCCTAAGCCAGTTCCTGCTTAATGTTAGTGGAGGAAGCTTCGCTGGAATTGAGACGGGAGCCAGCTTCTTGATGCTGCTCTCGAGGGTATGGTTCCTCGGCATCGAGGCAGGTTTAGTCTTGGCAATCCCATAGGGAGATACTGTCTCATACCGAGGAGGAGCACTTATTGGAAGATCTCAGATACTTCTCCTCAGATGAGTCTTATGGGATCCCCTCTGAACGCTCCCCTCCACCTGAAAAGAGACTGACTTCACCGGAGAGCATTTCATTTCCATCTTCTGTTAAGGAAATGGCTGATTTCATTCCATTTCCTTTGGAATTGGAGGATGAGCCCTACACAGACCCTGCTTGAATACCTTCTACACTTGTCAGAGTCTGATCTCAAGACCAACTGTAAGGTGTTTTTAGTGGAGTCTGTGGTTGTATGGTCCGTTATGATAACCACCTAGTCTCAGAGAAGGCTGTAATATGTGGGAATTCTTTCTCTGTTATTTCTACTTACCATAAGAAATATACCATTTGGACAAGTGGGGCAATAGGGTTTCTGCCTCCTTACACCCACCCCAAGATATAGTGGACTAGCCACCCCCAAGATATGGGGTGGCAGAGAAGACAGAGGCTATGTTCCTTCGGAAGAGAAAGTCTTTATTCCTTACCAATTTAGATAATAACAAAGCAATCAGGCAATAACAAATAGCAATTTGTTATGAGAGGGAGATAGTGACCACCGCTGTAAAGATTTACTCACTGTTGATCATCTCAGCATCTCCCTAAATACAATACAACAGTGACATATACCTTTTTGTACAATGGATTGGGCATTAATTCCCTCCCAAATCATACAGCTTGCAACATCAGCTAAGTTTTGTCTTACTGCATTGTTTTACATAGAATAGAACACACATCTGAATGTTATAGAGCACAGCATCTTATAACAAGTCCAAGGTTTCTTTTACAGGAGATTGTAGCCGTCATTTTGCCAAAGGAATTTCTCCAAGACCCAGGTCTTATCATTGTTTTGTCTATTAACCTCAACACATCTTCACTTTCAAACTGTGTATACATCCTTAGTTTCCTTGTGATGTAGAGTCAATGGCACCAACTCTGTCAGGGAGGGGAAGAGCGCTCCTTAGATCAGCATGACCTCGAATTCACAGCTTTCAGCAGAAAGTACAGAAAGATGCAGCTCTCAGGCATTTTAAGTTTGAGCCTTTAGCTATGCAGTTCATGGGTCATAACTACTACTATTACTACTATTTAGCATTTCTATAGCGCTACAAAGCGTACGCAGCGCTGCACAAACATAGAAGAAAGACAGTCCCTGCTCAAAGAGCTTACAATCTAGTAGACAAAAAATAAAGCAAACAAATCAATTAATGTGTAGAGGAAAGAGGAGAGGAGGGTAGGTGGAGACGAGTGGATACAAGTGGTTACGAGTCAAAAGCAATGTTAAAGAGGTGGGCTTTCAATCTAGATTTAAAGATGGTCAAGGATGGGGCAAGACATAGGGGCTCAGGAAGTCTATTCCAGGCATAGGGTGCAGCAAGACAGAAGGAGCGAAGTCTGGAGTTGGCAGTAGCGGAGAAGGGAACAGATAAGAAGGATTTATCCAGGGAACGGAGTGCACGGGAAGGGGTGTAGGGAAGGACGAGTGTGGAGAGATACTGGGGAGCAGCAGAGTGAATACATTTATAGGTTAGTAGAAGAAGTTTGAACAGGATGCGAAAACGGATAGGGAGCCAGTGAAGCGACTTGAGGAGAGGGGTAGTATGATTAAAGCGACCCTGGCGGAAGATGAGACGGGCAGCAGAGTTTTGAACCGACTGGAGAGGGGAGAGGTGACTAAGTGGGAGGCCAACAAGAAGCAGATTGCAGTAGTCCAAACGAGAGGTGACAAGGGTGTGGATGAGGGTTTTGGTAGAGTGCTCAGAAAGAAAGGGGTGGATTTTACGGATGTTGTAAAGAAAGAAACGACAGGTCTTGGCGATCTGCTGGATATGAGCAGAGAAGGAGAGAGAAGAGTCAAAGATAACCCCAAGGTTTCGAGCTGAGGAGACAGGGAGAATGAGAGAGCCATTAAAAGAAATAGAAAACGGGGGAAGCGGGGAGGTGGGCTTGGGGGGGAAAATGAGAAGCTCGGTTTTGGTCATATTTAATTTCAGGTGGCGTTGAGACATCCAGACAGCAATGTCAGACAAGCACGCTGAAACTTTGGTTTGGATGCAAGGTGAGGTATCAGGGGTAGAAAGGTAGATTTGGGAGTCATCAGCATAGAGATGGTAGGAAAAGCCATGGGATGAGATTAATGAACCAAGGGAAGAAGTGTAGATAGAAAAGAGGAGGGGACCAAGAACAGAACCCTGAGGTACGCTGACGGGCAGAGGGATAGAAGTAGAAGAGGATCCACCAGAGTGAACACTAAAGGTGCGGAGGGAGAGGTAGGAAGAGAACCAGGAAAGGACAGAGCCCTGGAATCCAAGTGAGGACAGGGTATCGAGAAGTATGCTGTGATCGACAGTGTCAAAAGCAGCGGAAAGATCAAGAAGAATGAGGATGGAATATTGACCCCTGGATTTAGCCAATAATAGGTCATTGGAGACTTTAGTAAGCGCAGTTTCGGTTGAGTGGAGAGGGCGAAAACCAGATTGTAGTGGGTCAAGAATAGCATGTGAGGACAGAAAATCAAGGCAGCGGCGGTGAACAGCACGCTCAAGTAATTTGGAGAGAAGGGGAAGGAGGGAGATGACTTGTCAGTAGTCAGAAAAGTGCAAATCAATTCATAGGGTTCACCTTAGTGCAATTAGTGTTCATCATTAACGTGTAGAAGGTAAGCCCATCTCTGGACAGCCTTTAGTTTGCTTAATGAAAGGTTTGCGTTTGTCAAAGCCCCCTGTCAAACCTCCACCAATGTCATGGATCTCAATGTTGTTCTTTCCCAGATGATGAAAGCTCCTTTTGAGCCACTGAATTCCTGACATCTGGTACTTGACCTAGAAGGTCATTTTCTCGGTGGCTGTTACTTCAGCTCATAGGGTCAGTGAGCTTCAGGCCTTAGTAGTAGATGCACCTTATACTAAGTTTCATCACAATAGAGTAGTCCTCCATATGCACCCTAAGTTCCTGCCAAAGATGGTGTCTGAGCTCCATCTAAACCAGTTGATTGTCTTGCCAACATTCTTTCCCCGACTTCATACCCATCCTGGCGAAAGCAGCTTACACACCTTGGCTTGCAAGAAAGCATTGGCCTATTACATGGAGCGCACAAGGCCTCAGAGACGATCCAGCCCAGCTTTTTGTTTCTTTTGATCCCAGCAGGATGGGGGTCGCCAGATGGCCGACTGGTCAGGAACTGCAGCATTTCAATTTGGCTGGCAGACTTCATTTCCTTCACTTATGCCCAAGCTGGTATGGCCTTGGAGGCTCATGTCATGGCTCATAATGTTAGAGCTGCGTCATTAGCCCACTTGAGGTCAGCCTCCATTGAAGAAATTTGCAAGGCTGCAACATGGTCTTCAGTCCACACATTCACATCACACTACTGCCTTGAGCAGCATACCCAATGCGACGTCTGTTCAAATCTGTTTGGGGTCAAGAATCCAACTCCACCCTCCTAGGCCCATTTTATTCTATTCCAGGCCGCACCTTCATTCAGATTGTATATAGTTTCAGGTTAATCAGCGTTATGTCCTCACCATTGCAAGGCCCAATTCAGCAAAGTTTGTTGTTTTGGATGAGCCTGGATGCTAGGGATTCCCCACTTGTGAGAAGATAAAAGCCTGCTTGTCCTTTGAAAAAACGAAGAGACTTACTTGTAGTAGGTATTCTCCTAGGACAGCAGGCTTCAGATTATCACAATCCTTCCCACCTCCCCTTGGAGTTGTCTCCTTTGTTAATTTTACTTTATTTTTTGCTTTAGTATTAAAGTGAGGAGACCATGTTCACACGATGGCCGGGAAGGCACTTGCGCATGCGTGGTGGAACACGGCTCTTGCTCCACAAAGCTCTTTCTTTTTTTTTACTATGGCAACAGCTGGACCGGGTGACGCTTGTGACCGGCACCCACTTGTGAGAATATAAAACCTGCTGTTCTTTGAGAATACCTGCTACAGGTAAGTATGTTCACTTTTCCTATCATCTTTTTCTGCTTTGTAAGAGTGAGTATCTTCATTTTCAAATGCTCAGACAGCTGCATAGTGGATCCTGTGGTTGTTGAAAGTAGACAGAAAAAACATCTCAAACTGAGAGGTTAGAGGGGTCAGAGTGTTTGTTCAACCATGGGATTGTCTTCACCAGATTAATGGAAGGCCTAATGAATCACTAAGCTTGATAATGCTCTAAACAGAATATTTGTTTTTCATTCCAGATCCCGTTTGGGCTGTCAGATCTGCTTAACAAAGAAAATGGCAGACATGACTGTTCGAGTCCCCGAGGCTGTTGCTGATGCTAGACAAACTTATGATATGGGCAAAAATGCCTAAATTAAAACTAGATAGATGTTTTTATGATATTTGACTTTTTTCTTTTTTTTTATGACTGTTATAGCTATATATGTGTAATTTAAATGTAAAATCATACCTAATGAAATAAGTTTTCTTTGTGATTGTAGAAATGTTAATTCTAATGTATATTACTTTGACTTAAGTAATGCACTTAAACATATTTGATTTTAATTTACAAAGTATTTTGTCAGATGCAAAATGTATCCAGAGCATAAAATATACTCAGTCTTCTGAATTCTGGAAAAAAGTGTACACTGTAAATGTTTTTCCTTAAACCATGCTTAACTGTTTTCATAGGATATCCTAAATCCTAGGATCCCCTTTTTGGGTAATATAGCTAATTAACTGCAGATAACCAATGCGAGCAGAAGGCTATCTTCACCCAACCCAGATTTCTGTATTCATGCTGAATCCATGTATTAAACAGTTCCTGATTTTAAATTGTTTGCATTTGTCATTTTCATGTGTATATGTCCTCAAGTGCACTAATGCCCACAATTTTTATTGTTCTCACCTTGTAACAAATATTTTATTTTTATTTCATACAGAAACATAGGCTGTATGGTATTCATTGTCATCCATATCTGGTCTGACCATCCATACCAAATACTAAGCTCTGTCATCCCTTCCTCTCCCTCAGTGATTCTCTGTCCATGTCCTGTATTTTCTTAAATTCAGATATCCTCATCTCCCCTACCTCTCCTAGAAGGCACTTCTATGTGTCATCCATTGTTTCTGTAAAGAAATATTTCCCTAGATTAGTCCTGAGCCTACTCCCTTCACTTGTTCCAGGGCTTCCTTTCAAGTGAGAGGCCCACCTCTTGTGCATATATACCATGGAGGTATTTAAATCATATCACCCTCCAATCTTCCTTCCAAAATATTCACCTTTAGATCTTTAGGTCCCCATGTATTTTAATACCACTGCTATTTCAGTAGATGCCCTCTGGATGAACTGTTTCCTGTTTTCATCCTTTTGCAGGTGTGGTCTCCAGAATTTTTAGGTTGTGAACCACTACTACTACTACTTAACATTTCTAAAGCGCTACTAGGGTTACGTAGCGCTGTACAATTTAACATAGAGGGACGGTCCCTGCTCAAAGAGCTTACAATCTAAGAGACAAGTGAACGGTCAGTCCGATGGGGGCGGTCAAATTGGGGCAGTCTGGATTTACTGAACGGTAAGAGTTAGGTGCCGAAAGCAGCATTGAAGAGGTGGGTTTTAAGCAAAGACTTGAAGATGGGCAAGGAGGGGGCTTGGCGTAAGGGCTCAGGAAGGTTGTTCCAAGCATAGGGTGAGGCGAGGCAGAATGAGCGGAGCCTGGAGTTGGCGGTGGTGGAGAAGGGTGCAGAGAGGAGGGATTTGTCCTGTGAACCACTATTTTGTTTTTGATTAAGACTGTTGATTAAGATTGTATATCAAATATAACAACAATTGTACACAGGACTCCAAATGCAGTCTTACCAGACTTTTACAGAAAAAACTATCACCTCTTTTTTTTTTTCCTGCTGGCTAAATTCCTCTACCAAAGTACTTGAGTATTCTTCTGGCTTCTGCCATTTCCTTTTCTATCTATGTGGCCACCCCTAGGTCCCACTTTTCTTTCATTCACAGAAGTACTTCTCTGCTTATTGTATACAATTCCCTCAGGTTTTTGCAGCCCAAATGTCTGACCCTGAATTTTTTACCATTAAGTTTTAGTTGCCACATTCTAGACTATTTTCAAGCTTTGCTAGATCCTTCAATGTTATCCACATCTTCAAGGGTATTTATCACATTACAGGTTTTGATAGAACTACAATGTTTGTACATGCTCGTTAAAATTGGCTATACCACCCTTTCTGAACAAACAGGTCAGGGCGGTTTACAAAAAAGCTAAAAAAAAAAAAGTACAAAAATAAAAATCACCGAAAAAAATTCCATTATGACAGGAAAGACAACAACCAAACAAAAAGCACTCAGTAGTTACAGTTAAATAACAGTTGAACCCTAGTCAAGAGAAAATCACTGCTGAGATGTTCCAAAAACAGCAGCGAAATAATATCTGAGTCAAGATTTAAATTTTGTAAATGACTGTTCAGAGTGGGTAAGATAGGTTGTTCCAGATCTTTGGGCTAAGAAAATAAAAAGTAGTAAAGGAAAAGATGAAAAAACAAATGAGTGACACTATAGAAATGCTTAGCTTTACAGAGAAAATGAGCAGCAGAGTTATGAAGTGTCCTAAGTCTTTTTAATTGAGAATTAGGAAGACCTACAAAGAGAGAAAAACTTTCCTGACTGTCCTTTAGCAATGAAATCAATGACAGCCTGAACATCATGAACTCCTGGGCAAATTCATTCCAACTGAACACTGAAAAAACACACTGCCTCATCCTCTCATCTCAACATAACAAGTACAAACCCACAACCATAAACACCCTAAAACACACCCTCCCTACCTCAGACAGCCTAAAAATACTCTGCATCACAATTGACCTCAACCTTACCCTTGAGAGCCAAGTAAACTCCGTAATAAAGAAAATGTTCTATTCAATGTGGAAACTTAAAAATAAAACCTTTCTTCCCGAGGGAAATCTTTCGAAACCTAATACAATCAATGGTCCTAAGCCATGCAGATTACTGCAACACGCAATCTATGCAGGATGTAAAGAACAACTCTCAAAAAAAACCTCCAGACCGCCCAAAACACAGCTGCCAGGCTGATATTTGGTAAATCACGTTTCGAAAGTGCTAAACCCCTCCGAGAAAAGCTGCACTGGCTCCCAATCAAAGAACGTATCATCTTCAAAATCTGCACCTTTGTCCACAAAATAATCTACGGCGTAGTCCCAGGATACATGACAGACCTCAGATCTACCAACCAGAAACAGAATCAGACCATCACTATCATACCTAAACTTACACTACCCAAATTGCAAAGGACTTAAATACAAAACAACTTACGCATCCAGCTTCTCCTACGTAAGTGCACAACTATGGAATGGACTCCCAAAAATTGTAAAAATAATTAATGACCATCTAAACTTCAGAAAATCACTAAAAACCAACCTCTTCAAAAAGGCTTACCCCATCGATCCAACGTAAATCCCAACACCCAGCAATACAGCACAACCAATGTTCCTTGTCATCAACAGCAGATGAATCCATTAACTGATGGGTTGTATCCACCTACCAGCAGGTGGATACCAGTTAATGGATTCATCTGCTGTGACTAAAGGAAAGAAAATTATCAAGGTAAGAACCTAATTTTCCCATCGTAAGGGACAATATACAATCTTCATCCCCTTCGACCTTCAAGGTGCCTGACACACACCTATCTCATTTGACCACAATACAACCTTGTATTTATTAACCGACTGGTGAACGCCTTTACAGTATTATGTAAGCCACACTGAGCCTGCAAATAGGTGGGAAAACGTGGGGTACAAATGTAACAAATATTGCTTACAAAAATGTTGAAAAAAATTAGCAAGAACTGATCTATTTACCATTATCCTGTGAAGCCTCCCACTCAACCAGTTTCTAACCCAGTCAGTCTATTTAGAAGCCCAAACCAAGAGAGTTGCCTTTGTAAAAATTTGAGTACACCACCTTTAAAGCTTGTCTCCCCCCTCCACCATTGCTTGATTTTTTCAGGACTGAGGTGGTTTATGAATCACATGCTCTATACTCTATGCTTTTTAATGCTTTTTTGGTTGTAGTCTTAGTTTTTCCTAACTTAAGCCTTTCTGTATATGAGCCTCTAGGCTCTAGAAGCTACTGAATCTAGGTGTTTCCTCTTTGCTATCTGAGATTGACTATCATAGGTTTCTTGGAAAAGGTTTCATGTGCTTGTATCCTAGCTAGACAGTAGAAACTCTGAGTTTGTACTTTTGATTTTTGTGACATTCTTCAGATCCTGAGAAGGGACTAAAGAGAGAACTATTTAGTTCCCACCGATCGCCTCACTATTTGGCCAGAATGTAGGCATTTTTGAAAGCCTAGTTCCATATCATCATGCTGATCAATCCATAGACTGGTGGGTTGTGTCCATCTACCAGCAGGTGGAGATAGAGAGCAATCCTTTTGCCTCCCTATATGTGGTCATGTGCTGCCGGAAACTCCTCAGTATGTTCTCTATCTCAGCAGGTGGTGGTCACACACAGCAGCAGCTCTGGCTAGGTCTCCAAGCCTAATCTTTAGGTTTTGTTGAGTACCTGGGGTTGAGGGCTCTTCTTGAGCAAGTGCAAACCTGGTGGTGCCAGGTCCCTCCTTTTCTCCCCCCTCCCGCTAGCTCCGTTAAAAAAAAAAAAAAAATGTGGACATCCTTTAACGGCGTTTATTTCAACGTTTATATCAGCGTTTATTGCAGCTGCTCACTGGGACACCAGTTCGTTACAGCTCGGAGCGAGAAGCAGGTAATTTTTACCTTTTGTAGCGGGCAGGGGGTTCCCCGATCGGTCTCCGCATGGCCTATGGCGTCGGAGGGCGAGGGCGCAAAGAATCGCTCCCTGGACCACATGTGCGCATCTAGCGGGGATGCGGGGGTTTTAAAACCTGAATCACCCTTTTTGGGCGTCAGTTTGGAGACCGGTCGGTGTCCCAGTTCTTCCTCCGGTGCGGCGGTTTTTCCCGCCATAAACGCCCATCCCCGCTGCTCGCCCCCACCATTTTGGCCGGCCACTCTGCTTGGATGGCTTCTTCTTGGCCCGCCCTCGAGGTGAGAGACGTTAATGCAAAAAAGCGGCCAAAGTTAAGCACCGTTCTTCCCG
The DNA here is from genome assembly GCF_901765095.1 of Microcaecilia unicolor. Classification (NCBI taxonomy): domain Eukaryota; kingdom Metazoa; phylum Chordata; class Amphibia; order Gymnophiona; family Siphonopidae; genus Microcaecilia; species Microcaecilia unicolor. Next base: position 60,748,988 of record NC_044034.1, read on the forward strand.
CGCGGTTCCTTCTCGGAGTTTAGCGCCGGACGCCATTTTGGATGCGCAGCATGTTTCTCCCCCGCTCTTGCGAGCGCCAGTTGAGGGTGCATCTAGGGCCGTGGCCCAGGCTGCAGAAGTACACAGTCTGGGGGGTTTCTCCCCTGAGTTCATTTTGCTGCTGCATCAGGCTTTCCTTATGCAAAACGCTGCCCCTGCTTCCTTGTCCGATAAAGGGGTTGAGGCCTCCGGAAGCAAACACCCTCGGGTGGATTTCCAGGCCCTAGAGGACTCTGTCTCCTCTGATGTAGATGAGGGCAGCGTATCTGAGTTCTCCCAACGGTCCTTTGGGGATTCCTTGGAGGAGACAGGTTCCCGCTCGGATGGAGCGGATGACCCCTCTGCAGCGCGGATCTTTCACTCAGAGGATTTGCCCAACCTATTAGTGCAGGCCATGAGCATTTTGAAGATTTCCTCTCCGGAGGACGTCTCTCTCCCTCAGCCTATCCTCGACCTCAAAGGGGTCAATCGGGCCTTGAAAGTTCGGCACTTCCGAATGGAGACTCTCCGCTCTGTTATAGCAGCAGTGAAGGCAGGGGAGTTCCTGGCATCCTTGGACATCAAGAAAGCTTACTTGCATATTCCCATCTGGCCTCCTCATCAACGCCTTCTGCGTTTTGCAGTCCTGGGCTGACACTTCCAGTTCAGAGCCCTCCCGTTCGGGTTGGCTACTGCTCCGTGGACCTTCTCCAAAGTAATGGTGGTCATCGCGGCCTTCCTACGAAAGGAAGGAGTACAAGTCCATCCTTATCTGGACGACTGGTTGATCCGAGCCCCCTCTTCTGCAGAGTGCGGCAAAGCTGTAGACCTGGTGATTGCTCTTTTGAGCTCCCTGGGGTGGATCATCAACTGGGGAAAAAAGCCAGCTGCGCCTGACTCAGTCCCTGGAGTATCTGGGCGTTCGTTTCGACACCCAAGTGGGCAGAGTGTTCCTGCCAGACAATCGGATTGTCAAGCTTCAGGCTCAGGTGGACCAGTTCCTAGTAGCCTCTCCTCTTCGGGCTTGGGACTATGTGCAGCTGTTGGGCTCTATGACGGCCACGATGGAAGTAGTGCCCTGGGCCAGGGGTCATATGAGACCACTACAACACTCTGCTGCAGCGCTGGACTCCAGTGTCGGAGGATTACGCTGTGCGCCTTCCCTTGGACCCAGCGGTGCGCAAGGCGCTGAGCTGGTGGCTGAGGACAGACAAGTTGTCCGCAGGAATGCCTCTTTTGACCCCGGAGTGGATTGTCTTCACGACGGACGCCTCTTTGACGGGCTGGGGAGCCCACTGCTTGGGAAGGACAGCACAGGGGCTCTGGTCTCCTGCAGAGGCAAAGTGGTCTATCAACCTCCTGGAACTCAGAGCCATTCGGTTGGCGCTTTTGGAGTTTCTCCCGGTACTGGCGTTGAAGCCAGTACGGTCCTGTCGGACAATGCCACGGCTGTGGCGTATGTCAATCGCCAGGGAGGTACCAAGAGCGCCCCTGTAGCCAAGGAGGCCATGAATCTATGCCAGTGGGCAGAAGCGAACCTGGAACAGCTGTCGGCGGCCCTCATTGCCGGAGTCATGAATGTCAAGGCGGACTTTCTCAGTCGCCATACCTTGGATCCCGGAGAGTGGCAGTTATCGGCTCAGGCGTTCTTGGACATCACGAAGCGCTGGGGCCAGCCGAGCCTAGATCTGATGGCGTCATCAGCCAATTGCCAAGTGCCGCGCTTTTTCAGCAGAGGACGGGACCCTCGATCTCTGGGAGTAGATGCTCTTCTCCAACAGTGGCCGACACAGGAGCTTCTCTATGTGTTCCCGCCCTGGCCCATGTTGGGCAGGGTGCTAGACCGGGTGGCAAAGCATCCGAGCCGGATAATCCTGGTGGGTCCGGACTGGCCCAGACATCCCTGGTATACGGACTTAATCAGGCTCTCAGTTTACGGACCTCTGCGGCTGCCAGTGGAGCAGGGTCTGTTGCATCAGGGTCCCGTGGTGATGGAGGATCCCTCCCCCTTTGGTCTTACGGCCTGGCTATTGAGCGGCAGCATCTGAGGAAGAAGGGCTTCTCAGACAAGGTCATCGCCACTATGCTGAGAGCGAGGAAGCGCTCTGCTTCTACTGCTTACGTCAGGGTTTGGTGTACCTTTGCATTGTGATGTGAGGCAGGCTCTCTTTCTCCCTTCACTGCTCCAATTTCTTCAGTGCTGGCGTTCCTGCAAGAAGGTCTGGAGAAAGGCCTGGCGCTCAGTTCCCTTAAAGTCCAGGTTGCGGCTCTGGCTTGCTTCAGGGGTCGCCTGAAGGGTGCTTCCCTGGCCTCGCAGCCAGATGTGGTACGCTTTTTCAAGGGAGTGAATCACCTATGCCCTCCTCTGCGCTCGGTGGTGCCTGCGTGGAATCTCAATCTGGTGCTAAGAGCTTTGCAGAAGCCGCCTTTTGAACCCTTGTCGAGGGCATCTCTGAAAGACCTGACGTTGAAAGCAGTCTTTTTGGTGGCTATCACTTCAGCCAGACGAGTTTCCGAGCTCCAGGCACTATCATGTCGGGAACCCTTCCTGCAGTTCACTGAGGCAGGAGTGTCTATTCGCACAGTGCCTTCCTTCCTGCCCAAGATTGTTTCTCGCTTCCATGTGAATCAGCAGCTCTGCCTACCCTCCTTTCGTAGGGAGGACTACCCAGAGGAGTACTCTGCTCTCAAATATCTAGATGTGAGACGAGTCATCATCAGATACTTGGAAGTGACCAATGATTTCCGGAACTCGGATCATCTGTTTGTGCTGTTCACAGGTCCTCGTAAGGGTCTGCAGGCATCTAAGCCTACAGTGGCACGATGGGTCAAGGAAACCATTGCAGCGGCTTATGTGGCCGCGGGGAAGATGCCGCCTATTCAGCTGAAGGCTCACTCCACTAGAGCACAGGCGGCCTCGATGGCAGAGGCCAGGTCCGTCTCCTTGGAAGAGATTTGCAAGGCGGCAACTTGGGCATCGGCTCATACCTTCTCCAGGCATTACCGCTTGACTGTGGCTGCTCGGGCGGAGGCCCGGTTTGGAGCTTCAGTGTTGCGGTCAGGGATTTCTATGTCCCGCCCTGGGTGAGTACTTCTTCGGTACATCCCACCAGTCTATGGATTGATCAGCATGATGATATGGAAGGTAAAATTATGTATCATACCTGATAATTTTCTTTCCATTAATCATAGCCGATCAATCCATAGCCCCTCCCAGATATCTGTACTGTTTATATTATGGTTGCATTTCAGGTTCAAGTTTAATCTTCAGTTCCTGTTCAGGAGGACTTCGTGTTCAAGTTTTTTCAATTGGATTCTTCAGGAGTTGAGACGAGTTTGTGTTACAGTGAGCTGCTGCATTCCTCTCCCCTCCGTTTTACGGGGCTGGATTGAGACCTAAATTCTGCCGGCGCTCCCTCCCGCTTCGTGCGGCTGTAGGGCAGCTTTGTACCCCTCCCGCTTCGGCGGTGTTGGGGTCAGTCAGCTCCTCCCGCGGTTGTGGTTGCAGGATAAGCCAGATCCCCCCCGCATCGGCGGGTGTGATGTCCCTCCCCCGCTCCGTGGGGATGAGCTGGACAGATTCCCCTCCCCCACTTGTGTGGGGATGAGCTGGGTTAATTCCCCTCCCCCGTTTCGGCAGTGGTGAGCTGGGCAGAGTGTCCCTTTGTGGGTGTAATTCTCTAAGTGCTGAGTCCTGCGGATGGAGCTTTGATATCGACATACTGAGGAGTTTCGGGCAGCACATGACCACATATAGGGAGGCAAAAGGATTGCTCTCTATCTCCACCTGCTGGTAGATGGACACAACCCACCAGTCTATGGATTGATCAGCAATGATTAATGGAAAGAAAATTATCAGGTATGATACATAATTTTACCTTCTGCTACAGGCCTTGTGAGGAAAATCAGTGCAACTGTTAAAGATGTTAAAATCTGTGAATATTGATATGAATGCAAGAAAAGTAAAATAAATCCATCTAAATTTTAAAAATTAAGGGGGGTCTTGTAATAAGGCTTGCTGGCATTTTTAGCACACACAAAAAGCTAAAGATGCCAATGTATTCCTATGGACATCTTTAGTGTTTAGTGTGTGCCTATTTTTAACGCACACTAAAAACGCCAGCGCGCCTAAGTAAAAGACCCCCTAAATTAACAATTAGCATATGTAATTTTGTACTTAAATAAAAGCAGGCTAAAGCAGGAAGAATGCTACAGTTATAAAATATAGCCATATTTTCTAACTTACTTCAAAGTTGTAGACAATAAGTACCACACATAAGATAAACTAATAAATATCAAATACTGAAATAGATCCATAAATTCACATGTGCTAAAATACAATTGTCAAAACTTCTTTACCCTGTCAGGCCTCCCTAAAATGATGTTAGCTTCAGGTAAGGCACTGCTATCCCTGTCACATGGGCAAACCTTTATATTTATGAGCAAAGTACTTATAACTAATGCCCCAAAAGCCACAGATAAAGGATGGATTAGCTGAAATGGCAGCTTTGATTATGAGTCTCAGGCCACCCTACTGATAATCAAAGAGCCCTTGCTGACTTCCTAGTTCATCTGACCTTCATGAAAAAAAAGTCTAAAGGACAACTAAGGTTTTTTTTGTTTGTTTGTTTAATTTTAAATTCCTTTCAATAGTAAAGGCTGGAGAATTAAATCTCTGACCTCAAGCCCCCAGTTCCAGGCTGATTAAATAAATCATTCTGTCAAATGTATATTAAATGACTGAAAATTTTTATTTTTTTTCTTGTATGAATAAGATACCTAAGGTACAAAATTACTAAGGAGGGGCAAAAATATGGACATCCAACTCTGACTGTAGAAGGGAAAGGTATGTCCATGTCCAAAAAGATGGATGTCTGTATGTAGACTTTCAACTGGGCATGTTCAAATTACAGAAAGGAGTGCTGATTGAGCAATTCTCCACTAGATGAAGCCACGGTAGGTAATTTTCTATCCTGGGGGGCTCACAATTTGTAATTTTTCCTTTTTTTAACAGCTACCATAGGATTCAACTTATTTATAAATGATCTGGAAATCAGAATGACAAATGAAGTGACTGAATTCAATCACTTTTAAAACAAATAGGAGGAAATATTTTTTCATTCAAAGAATGAGACTCTGGAACTCGTTGCTAGAGGATGTACAGCAGTAAGCATAGCGTATCTGGGTTTCAAAAAGGTTTGGACAAATTTGTGGAGGAAAAGTCCATAGTCTGCTTTTGAGATAGACATGGGGGACGTCACTGCTTGCCCTGGGATTGGTAGCATGAAATGTTGCTACTATTTGGGTTTCTGCCAGGTACTTGTGACCTGGATTAACCACTGTTGGAAGCAGAATACTGGGCTAGATGGACCATTGGTCTGTTTTAGTATGTCTGTTCTTAACCTCTGGCTCTTACCATGCTGCTCTAACCATTAGACAAGTGGTTCCCAAACCTGGTCCTGGAGGCACCTCAGCCTGTCAGATTTTCAGAATACCCAAAATAAACATGAGAGAGCTGCATGCACTGCATGCAAATCTCTCATGAATATTCACTGAAAATCTGGGGACCACTGCATTCCTTCACCTAAATGTCTATGTGGTCAATTTGTAATATGGATGCTCCTCTGCTTCCACAGACATCCATCTCTCTTGTATTGCCCCATTCATAGTTTGGATGTTTCAGTTTGTAAAATGGATGGTTGAAAGTATATTTCTCATTTATTTTAGAACAGGCTGGATTTGGGCAGATCTAGCTCTAAAATACATGAGCGATAGACATCATATTCTGAGTTGGGTGCCCTTTCTGAAATGCCCTTCTACATGTATTAAGTCTTTTCATATAGACTCAGGAAGGCAGAAAGCCATAATAGATCAGGCCCTTAGTCACAAAAATTGCAGTTTAATTGTGATAACTATAAACAATAGATTATAAAGCTGAACTATTATCAGTCACCTGCTTCAAGATTCACAATTTATATAGGGGTCCTTTTTACTAAGCTGCAGCAAAAAGTGGACTTATTGCACCCTTATGTAGATTTTTTTTTCCCCTTCCAGTAAGGCCATATTTACTGCAGCCATAAGAATGGCCTTTTAATCACACCTTTTTCAGTACTAGCTCAAGGTGAGTTACATCAGGTATAATGGGTATATCTTTGTCCCTGCAGTGTTCGCAATATGTTTGCACCTGAGGCAATAGAGGGTTAAGTGACTTGCCCAAGATCACAAGGAGCAGCAGTGGGATTTGAACCTGGTACCTCTGGATGTCAAGATTGGTGCTCTAACCACTAGGCCACTCTTCCACTCCACCTTCTGTATTTTGTTGTATTAATGGCCATGCGCTAATTATGCCATTAGTGTGCAGCCATTTCAAAAGTTTACCATGTGAGCACTTACTGCCAACTCATTGTCGGTGGGAAGGGCTCATGTGGTATTCCTGCATTAACATGGTAATAGACCTGTGCTGATTAACACAGCACTGCCCACTCTGCCCCCTCAAAAAAATTTCAAAATATTTTTTAGCATGCAGTTAAGAACATAAGCATTGCCATACTGGGACAGACTGTTTATTAAACCCAGTATACTGTTTCCCATAGTGGCCGATCCAGGTCCAAATACCTGGCAAGATCCCAAAAGGACCCACAGATGATAAAGCAGGAATAACATTATTATAAAGGATTTCTTTAATCTCTCAATCACATCAGTGTCATATTTCTTGTATGGCAGCTACTATTGAGTTTGAAGATTTGGTAATACATAATTCTGGATGCGCCTGCAACGTTTGCAGTTCATTGTCTTGTCTGAAAAAAAAAATTCTACAGCCAGATTGAATTTTCAGAAACGGGCACTTTTTAATACATAAGAAATCAATCATCTGGGAAAGTTCTGTTCAGTAACATATGTCCTCACTCTGAGACATGGTGTGACTGTATTGGATTGAAACGGACGCTACCAAAGATAGATCTGAGCTACACAGTCTGCCAAGAGCAGATAGGTCTCATTTTCAAGACAAAATAAGTTTTTATATAATTTCAAACAAATACAAAATCAGGGATCTTCCTGTTTCAGTGATCTGATGCACATGAATATCTAACATAAATGGTTTAGCATATTCATTACCAGATTCTGATATACCACTTTCAGCATCAGTACACAACAAAGCAGTTTACAATACAATGGGAGCACAAAGGGATTAAAAGCAGGACAAGGAAGCATGGCTGCTGAGAGTAATGGAGAGAGGCATAGGAAGGAGGAAGAGAACAGAGGGTGAAAAGGAGAACTTGGTTAAATTGCACTGTGCAGACAGGCCACTGTTTATTTAGAGGTACTTAACCAAGCAGTGCTGGGTTTACCTGCCCAATTCCTAGTGGTCTAGTGAGGAAATGGCTATGAGCCATGCCCACTCGCTCCTGCCTTCTTAAAATAGGTGCTTCAACCTCTAGTGCAAGGATTCTCTGTCCTGGAGACACACCTAGTTAGGTTTTCTCAATATCCTCAATGAACATGCATGAGACAGAATTGCATAGAAAGGAGGTAGTGCATGCAAATTTATCTCATGGATATCATGAAAACCTGACTGGCTGGATGTGTCCTGAGGACTGGGTTGAGAACCCCTGCTCTAGCGGCAGCTTCAGTACTTCTGAAGCCATGGAAAAATCCTACAGAGCATATAACTCAGAAAAAAAAAAATCTGATTTAAGATTGAGAGAGGAATTGATGCAAACACCAGCAGGTCAATATTGAGCCTGTGACAGTTAGCATTTATATAAAAGCTGATCACCACCAGCTAATTTAGAGCTGTATGTTTATTGTGGAGGAGTGGCCTATTGGGTAGCGCACCTGTCTTGACGTCCTGAGGTGGCATGTTCAAATCCTACTGCTGCTTCTTGTGATCTTGGGCAAGTCACTTAACCCTCCATGGTCTCAGGTACAAACTTAGATTGTGAGCCCTCAAATGGACAGAGAAATACCCAGCATACCTGAATGTAACTCACCTTGAGCTACTACAGAAAAGGTGTAATAAATTGTCAGGTCATATCTGGCTCAGTGGCAGTACCCAGAAGCTATGCAGGTATGACTGATTAATCCATTCCTGCTGCTGTTTTAAGTAGCCCAACTTGCCCAGTTAGCAATGTGAGCACCAGCACTGATACATGCCACCACCTTCTCTTACATGATCACGCAGTTGTAGAATGCATTACCTACAGCCCTGAAAGCTATTGACAAAATAACCAACTTCTGCAAATCTCTGAAGACACATCTCTTCAACAAGGCCTACAAAGAGAACCCATAGCCTTACAAAATTACCTCACCAATTCACCCAGTTATTAAAGTCCACCTTCTATCCTGCCTAACACCTTCCTTCTTTCTTCCCTCACTTAATCTTTGTACGTTACTAATTGTATCTGATATCATGGAATGATTATGTCATAACCAAACTCTGTAAGCCACATTGAGCCTGCAAATAGGTGGGAAAATGTGGGATACAAATGCAATAAATAAATAAAAAGTGCCTGCAGGGGATATTCAGCAGCTTGCCCAATTAAATGCCATGGAATATCCTCTTCTGCCTTCTCAGTGTGATTTAATTGGGCAGGGCCCAAATCTTTTGCTACAGCTGTCCGTGTTTAAACTGTGGCTGATATATATTATATGAAAGTTACATGGGAGAATATCTTTTTTTTTTTTTTTTCAATATTCTGTTTGTAAATTTAAGTAATTTTCCTCCACACATTATTGAACTCTAATTCCCCCATTTCCTTCAATCTCTCTCTAATTTCCTACATTTACCTTTTTTCCAACACTTCCTGTATATAACAAGGAGAAACTTTTCCATGGCAAAGAAAAGTATATAAAAGAGGCCACCTCATTCAAAGAAGATACCATCAAATTGTTGGAGTCTATTGCCATTAACTTTGGGTCATCGCCTTCCAAATCAGCAACCTTGTGTTAACGATATCTATCAATGATTTCTCATCAATTTTGCACCTACTCCAATGTCTGATTGGGAAACCTGAGGCCCCTCTCTCTCTCTCTCTGCCCTGAGTAAGTCATAGGCTTACCGTTCCGATAATTTTGGCACCCACTCATGTCTGCTTTTTGTTACTCGTACAGTTGCTCCTCTCTCGCCCTGCTTTAGTTTTAGGATCTGACCTGGCTTGCAGACCTTTTGCAATCTTTCTGTGTCTCTGCTAAATACTATCTGCTGCTGCCCCCACTTTCTGGTGCTTTACTTCTGTATATTTATTTGGTCATATTCTTTCATCACTAAATTCAGGAAATCTGTTGCCAGTGGCCATGAGCTGGTTTATCTATGATTTTACTTGCAATGCTTTCTATGTGCCAATCAGTCTGAATGTCTCTCTTAGGCTCTACTGCCACCTGCCTGAGTTTTGTATACACTATCAGTGAAGTCTAAGCAAGGGACTTTGCTTCTAGTTTCAGCTCACTAATTCTGCTTAGTTCTACATTCAGTATACACCATGCATGTTCAGTGGTAGCAGAAACTAACTTGCTCTCTTGTTCGTAAATTTCATCTAAGAACTTTACCTCATTGCATTTCCTCATGTGACATTTACCTAGTCAGTATTGGGGTAATTGAAATGTTACAGTCCATGGGGTTGGTTTACTAAACTGCAGTAAAATCTGGACTTAAGGTGGGGTAACGCAGGACTTTCCCAAGTACTAAGCCCAGATTAAATGTGGCATATTTTAGGGCTTTTTATCCTGTAGTTTTAATTCAGGCCATGTGCTAATGTTTCCATTAGTGTGTGGTACCTGCAAAGAATTAATGCAGAAGGTGCTAAGTGTTATCCCAACCCAATTCTTTTTTTTTTCATGCCTTTTGGAATTGTGTGGTGGCTCGTAAATTTTGGTCTCAGATTTATAAGTATCTGGGGAGGACACTGAACTCAACTGTACCCCTTTCCACAGCTGAATTATTATAATTACGAGATGTTTTCTCTCCAGAGAGGAAGCCATCGGAGATTTCTTCGTAAGGCGACACTTCTGGGCAGGAAAGCAATTCTTAAGGTTTGGACCACCTCCACTCCCCTGTCCTTTTGGGGGTGGCGAAATTTACTACATCAACATGTTATGGAAACGCAGAATGAGAGGCATGTCCTTTAGATGCAAGAAATAGTTTTTGTCCATCTGGGAGCTTTATATTTTCTCCCTGGCTCCTAGGACAAGCAGTTTTATCTTAAACTCTGTAAAATGTTTTGCGACTCCAGTTCCTGGCTTTGGGGGGAGGGGGTCTCCCAGGGATCTTTGTTTTCCTTTAGAGGAGGTGGACTCTCATCTGCTGTTTGTTAACCTTAGATTCTTAATGGGGGAGGGCTATAAGAGTCCAAGCTGCTCCCCCCTAAATTAGACTTATCTTAGTGTAAAAACACTGACTTGCTACCTTAAGGGTGGTATGTTAGTTACTATCTTATCTGAAAGTGGGAAGGAAGGGATGGGGGGGGGGGGGGTAAGGGGTTGGAATAGGTGATGGGTCTTAGACCTTGTATAGCAGAGTCATTTTACAGTATAACAACTGTTGGTATTGTCTCTTTGCAACTCCTTCTGGTTTAGGAACAGAGGGTAGAGGGAAGCTATGGTAGGGAAGAAAGGGTTATATTTACGAAAATGTTTGGTGACGGAAATTTGTATCCTATATTTCCTATTCTGTATCTGTTTCAACTGCAGTTTTGTTTATTTATATTAACAGAGCATATGCCCTTACATGTCATCTGTGTTATCCAGTCAGTACGCATTAATCATAACATGCTAGCTAGATAACATAGGAGCACCAACTCTCCATCCATGACACAACCCTTCCTTAAAAATATCTAAAATATCAGCAATGCAAATAAACAAAATACTGCAAAACCCTTTAACACATCCTGCAGTAGCCTGTTAGCATGTGTTAAATGCATGTTAAGGGCCAGATTCTATATACAGAATTTTCTATAGAAAATCCATTTGGAAAACATTTCCACCTAAGCATATTCTATAAGCGCCACCTAGATTTAGGCGCAGTATATAGGATACAGTTAGTTGATATCCTAGTGCCGAAAACTACACACCTCCATTTACACCAATGAAAATGTGGTGTAAATCCTGGCACACAGATTTAGACGCAGAAGGCCATATTTTATAACAATGCATGTAAATTTTGAAATGCCCATTTCCTTGCCCATAACCGTGCCCCTTTTTGCCTGTGCACATTAAAATTTAGGCACAGTGCGTAACAAAATACGCTTAGGGAGTTGAACGTGTAAATTCTAATTATTGCCAATTAGTGCTCATTATTGCTTCTCAAGTGCTGTTAACAATGCTGAATGGTTTGTTAAGCCAATTAAGGTACGTGCATTGTTTCAGAATACGCTTGGATTTTGTCGCAGATCACTGGGCGTGCTATATAGAATCTGGGAATAAGGGTTTAACACTCTTTGAGCCCTGTGGCACTAGCATTTCTAGCACACGCCTAAAATTAGTGCATGCTAAATGTTAGAGACACCCATATATTTCTAGTGCACACTAAAAACGTTAGCACGCCCTTAGCACTGCTTAGTAAACAGGGTCCTTTAAGTGTTTGGATAGATAAGCATTTGGCATGATTAAATGACAGTTTGAGAACTGTGACTGTTGCTTTAAATGTAACTAAAGGAGAGTTATTTTTCAGTACCTCACTGAGGGGCTCTTTTTTTATTTATTTATTTTGAACATTTATACCCCACTTTTTTCCACAGTCGTGCGGACTCAAAGTGGCTTACAATGTGCAGAATAGGCCAAATTACATTGGGAGAATTACATGTCTTATATAACCTCCCTATCAACCCACTCATTACGTTTACCTCACCCATTTCTATTCTTCTATCACCTTCTCCCACTACTCCAACCAGAGTTACACCTAATCACACTGACCACCCTTCAACATCTTCAGTCCTTCTGTGACTGTTCTCTTGTGCTTGACTGCTTAAATATTAAATGCTTTACTTTTTGTCTATTTAGATTGTAAGCTCTTTGAGCAGGGACTGACTTTCTTCTGTGTTTGTACAGCGCTGCGTACACTTTGTAGCGCTCTAGAAATGTTAAATAGTAGTAGTAGTAGGATGAAGAAAAGGGGAAAGGGCTAGAAAGACGGAAAGTAAGATGAGGTGATACAGAAGTAGGCAGGCCAAGACAGGCCAGTCAAAGGTGGAGTCCAGGCGCTGAAACGACACTGAGTGACTAGAACAGCTTCCAGCAAGGCAATCCAAAAGATGGCAGATGAGATATCCCAGATCGACCAAGAAAAAAAAGCAGCATGCCACGAGCAGAACCGTGTGAGGCAGGATGTGATGAGAGTCGAAACAGCAGGCTGCAGAAGGTGCCGAAAGCAGCTCGTCAACCATCCACTCCAGCTGCTCAGACGATGGCTGCAGCAGCCAGGAGACGCAGTTCCAAATGGCCCTTTGGATGTTTTTTGTTTGAAAATAGCCCTTAAAGAAACATGTACTGAACACAACATTCTAAAATAGGGCGATTTTCAAACCAAAAAGATAGATGTTTTTCTGATTCAAAAATGACCCTGTTTGGCACTTGATTTTTGGATGCATTTTGAAAAATGTCCAAAATCTGATTTGGATGTCATATCGAATATGCCCCTCATGGTGCTGCTAAGTGGTTTATAGTAAAATATAATTCACTAGTAAAAAAGGCCCATTTCTGGAACGAATGAAACGGGCGCTAGCAAGGTTTTCCTGGGAGTGTGTATGTTTGAGAGAGAGAGCCAGAGTGAATGTGCGGGTGTGTGATAGAGTGAGACTGTCTGTGTGACAGTGTGTGTGTGAGAATGAGAGTGTGTGAGAGGGCCCCCTCCCCTGTTCCTAATGCCCCTCACCCCGTTCCCTCTCCTCCTTTTCCTCCTCCTTTCCACACTTTGGGTTCCTTAAGGCTTTCAAATGTCTATGTACCCCCGTGGCCCTAACGCCCAGTATCCGGATACCCCACCGCTTTCCTCCTCGCCCCTCCCCCAAGATGTAATACTTTCACGTCCTTCATTTTTTTTTTTTAAAGTGTCCTGTCTACCCTGTGTACAAATGCCCGGCATTCAGATTGTGTTCCTCTCGTAAATTTTCATTTCTTTCATTCATTCAGAACTTCCCCCCCCCCCCCCCCCCCCCCCCCCCCCCGAACACTTTTGGTTCTTTCAGTCTTTTAAAACTCTCCTATGTACCCTGTGTGGTAATGGCCAGCATTGAGATTGTTTTCCTGTCCCAAATTTGCATGTCTTTCAGTCATTCACAACTCCCCCCCACCTTCTCCAGTTTAACACTTTCGGTTCCTTCAGTCTTTTAAAACTCTCCTATCAACCCTGTGTCCTAATGGCCAGCACTCAGATTGTTTTGCTTTGCCAAATTGTCTGTCACTGATGTCACTGAGGTCAGTGCCTGCCTGCCTAGCAGACTACTTCCGGCAGGCACGGTCCCAAGCACATCCTGTTGGAAGTGAGAATTATTATATAGGAAGTGATAGGAAAAAGAAATTACTTGCTATTAGAAAAGGAGAGCAGAGGAAGTAGACAAGGAGTAAGGGAGATGGATGGAGGAGGGGAAAGACAAAGGATGAGAGAGGAGGAAAGGTGAGAAGAATGTAGAATTTTTTTGAAGTGAGGGCCCAGGTAACTAAAGTGGAAGAGGCAGTGTTGAGCCAAATTTGAAGTGGGTCTAGCCAGTCCCACATGATAATGCCCTGTTGACCCTCAGCAACTAGATGGCTGTACTGCTTTAGACCCTGTTTACAAAGCCACGCTAGTGGCTGCTGAATGGGCTGTGTCAGCATTGCCGTGTGGCTCTGTAAACAGGGGAGTTATTTTGTCTATTTTCTTTCATATTTTTATTGTATTTCACTTCTTTTTTTTTAAATGATATTAAATGATTTTATTGTGAACCGCCATGATGGTATCTCTCCCTATGGCGGTATATCAAATCTTTGAATAAACAGACAAGGAGTTCTCTCAGTCTTGGGAGTGATCAAGCACTCATAGCGCTGGCACCTATTCCATTTTAGATAAACAGGCTTCAGTGATGCCATCTGTCTGGTCAACCTTATTTCATCTATGTTATACTTTTTAAAAACTGTTTATGTGTACATTGCAAAATAATTGTCAAGTAACAACTTCTTCAGAAAACGGAGACAAAAAAGAAAAACAAATACACCTTGTCTCATTTTTTTAAAATATTTTATCGTTTTTATACATAGTAAACAAGTATAAACTTGTAAAGAAAAATCCACTATTACAATTAAAATCTAAAGATATTATTCATAACACAAATTAAATATTATAGCTTCATTTAAAGTCCACAACAGGAGTCCAAGATTCCTAAATAGGAGAAAACAGGTGGTAAACTTTATAAATCAAATTTTGAGATACAGACGAGTTTCTATTCAACTTTACTTAACTAGGAGCTCCCTTAGATGTTAAAAAAGATGACAATTGGTCAGGATCAAAAGAAACATATTTCACGGCTTGATAGGAGATTAAACATTTGCAAGGATATTTAAGGTAAAAAGTTGCGCCAAGTTGAAGTGTCTCCTGTCTCATCTGTAAAAACTTTTGTCGTTGCCTTTGCATTTCCCTCGCTAGGTCTGGAAAGACACGAGTTTGCAAACCACGAAAGGTTTTTTCTTTATTCTGAAAAAACTTCTTTAAGATCCAGATCTTGTCCGAAGGTAACGCTACTGTGGCCAACATAGTAGTTGGTGTTATCTGTTCTGAATCCGACATTTCAAGAAGGGCAGAAACATCCAATGGTTGCGCATTCTGAATATTATTCCTTTGTAAAGGATCTAAACCCTTCACAGGTATATAAAAAACCTGTGAAAAGGGTGGCATATCTTTATCTTCTATCTCTAGAATTTCTCTGAGGTAATTTCTTAGCATCTCCCGAGGGCAGATAAATGGTTGTCGTAGAAAATTTATAAAGCGTAAGTCTCATTTTATCCACAATAATGGGGGGAGGCAAGTAAGTAAAATTGCAAAGGAAATACAGTAAGGAAAGGAGAGGTAGGAAGACTTAAAGCATCCTACAACTGGCACATCCTAACTAACTTGAAGGAACATCCAATAGGTTGCTGCACTTGAGTAGCCCAGTCAGCATGAAGCAGTGCCTGCCTGAGCTTATCATAACATAACATAATAAGTGACGGCAAATAAAGACCTGAATGGTCCATCTAGTCTGCCCAAGCATAAAGACACAATTTACTCCCCCACCCCCTTCAGCAGTTCTCTCTCCCAAAGTCTCAAAACGCTCTTTCCTTGAAGAGGTTGACAGGCTACCAATCCACAGCAGTGCAGAGCCCCGCAGGGAGAACCATAGGAGGAGTAGAGGGAGGGACCTGGCCACCTGAGCTTGACCCCTCCCCAAGGCTTAGGGAGACCCCCGTGGGCCTCAGCCTCCAGACACTGCAAGAGACACAGAATAAAGTTACTCCCTACCCAGAACAAAATAACATTTATATGTTAGGAAAAACATAATTGAGATTGATCAAAGAGAACATGCTTAGTATTACCATATATCTAATTATACATTTACAGGGAAACTTGAGAAAGGATAAAGCTCCAGTTTGCAGAACTTGAGGCCACATATTTGGAAATGCCCTAACCTTGCAATTGAAGAACAGTTCCTCTTTATGCCTAAAAAGAATAAAAGCCTAAGGATCAAATCACAATCTGATTTGAAAATAGACATCACAATCATAGTAGCACATGATACTAAAGCTGCGAGGATTAAAAAAGAAAAAGCAGCCACATCCAAATGATTGGATGAGATCTGTGAAAGCTCCAACTGTCCTGAAGAAGAAGAACCCATAAATGGACATCAAGGAACTATTTTTTTTTAAACATCAGTCATAATAGGCAAATTAACAAATTGAAGATTTATTTTTATAGAAATATTTTCACATTTTTCAAGTCTCCTATGGAGTATTCTCCTTGACCAAGTAATTTTCATCCTGTGTTAATTTAACCCTATTTATCTCCAAAGTATCCAATCTGGCCTTACAATGAACTCATCAGGCCCTTCAGTGTTCAGCAAATCAGAAAGCGTTTTAAGTGCAGAGAGGGCCTTACCATTACCTTTTATTGTAGTCCATATAGTTGGGGGAGGGGGGGGACAGGGAGGGTAATTCTATAAAGAAGACACTAATATTTATGCAGAAAATATATGCACAAATGATCAGAACCACCAACATATAAACTCATATGTGTGCAAATGACACAAATCCAGCTATGCACCATTCTGTAACTATGTTCATACCTTTGAATACAGAATATTCTCCAATTAGCTGCTCATTTATAGAACTCATCAACAAAGAAAAATAGGGTAATAAAACACTCTCTCCACACGGTAAGTTCCAATGTAATAATAATCAAATAACTACTAATGTTCTAACTCACACCAGGAGGATATCATAGATATTAATACAGACCTGCAAATAGGTTATGGGGCCTCTTATGGGCCATCCCATTTCAAGCTCTCCAACCTTCAAGGTCTTTTAAAGCGTAATCATTTTATCCTCAAAGAATGTAATGAAAATCTTCTAAAAAATATATCTACATTTTAATTGTTCTCAAAAGTTTTTTTACAACACATATAATCACAATTCTGTATCAACGATATACATGAGCGGTCTAAAAAAAAGCACTTAGCTCAAAGTTGCAGCTGCTACTTGCTAAGACAGATACCACTTGACGCCCACATGACGAAAACTCAACAGCTTCACAGGCATTTAGCAAACAACCCTGCCTGCTTCAAGATCCCTCTCATAAATGACCATAAGAACAATTTAAAATTAAAGGGCAGCATTACTCAGGTGCAGTTTATAGAATACGCCTAGCGACCACGCCTACGCCTAAATCTAGGCACGTCTATTTCCGCCAAGTAAAATGGTGTAAATTCCGGCACCTAAGTTAAGCGTGGGGTAGGTGTATTCTATAAACCTGCACATAGATTTTCAGAACGGCCACAGCCCACCTGTTCCCTGCCCATGGCCATGAGCCCTTTTTGGCAGCGGGCATCAGAATTTGTGTGCACCACTTTACAGACCACATCTAGCAAGTTCTGCACGTAAATTCTAATTAATTAACCCTTTAGTGTCCAAGGTTCCCGTAATAAGCCATATGGGTACAGATTGATGGAACCTTGGACACTAAAGTGTGCCAACTAGTATCAATAATTGCTTGTTATGTGGCAATTATTGGCGCTTATTTATTTATTTATTTATTCACAACATTCCCCACATTTGCCTGAAATAGACTCAAGTTCAATGTGGCTTACAAACAAACCATAAAGTGAATAAAACATAATAGTGTACAGAACATAACACAAATTACAATAAGTTCAAGAAGCAAATTAATACATGTGCAGGAAGTAACCAGGGATTTAGACTATCTCAAGGACAAACAAATAATTAAGGGTGGATAGGTGAGAGCATAATTAGGCAGGACTAGATGGGAAATGAGATTAAGAAAAGGCTGTGGGTAAAATTCAAATAGAATTCTTTGTATTCAGGAAGGCCAGACTGAAGAAATGTGTTTTTAGAAGACTTCTAAAAGTTAGACAATCATCTGTAAACTTGATTGATTTAGGAAGAGAATTACAAACTTTGGTGCCTTGATAGGAGAAATTAACAGAGTGAATCGTTTTATATATCACATTCTTACACATAGGGAAATTTAAGACAAAATATTCTCTAGATGATGAAACAGTATTACGAGGGGGTAGTTCAATAAGATTGATTTGTTAAGTAATTAAATTGCACTCACCAATCCAGAATTTGACCAGATTTGCTTGCGCAATTTCAGTGGCGCTATATAGAATCCAGGAGTATGTGTGGAAAGTTTAAAATAATGGCATTTATGTATGTATGTACACACAGAATACACAGCAAAACAGGGAAACACCTCTACGTGAAATCCAAGAAGAAAGAAGTAGAGAATGTGACACAAGCTTCAACACAGGGAGCATCTGTTGCAATTCCTTTATTACACCAAACAGAGCCCCAACACTACTACTTATCATTTCTATAGCACAACTAGACGTATGCAATGCAGTACACTTGAACATGAAAGAGCTTACAATCTAATCAGGACAAACAGGACAAATAAGGGAATCAATAAGGAGGGAAAGATAAAACATACAAGGGTACTGTACAAGTGAATAGGGGTTAGGAGTTACAAGCAGCATCAAAAAGGTGGGCTTTTAGCCTAGATTTGAAGAAGACCAGAGATGGAGCTTGACATACTGGCTCAGGAAGTCTACTCCAGGCCATGTTTTGACAGTAAAAACCGTCTGCCTCAGGGGTCAAAAATACAATATCTGTTGTTGAATGAATTAGAAATCAATGGTGCCCAAAAGGAAACGCAATTGCTACAATGGCGATTTTGGTGCCAGCGCATTTTTTGTACACCTTCGGAATCTGTTTCCGGTGACTGGCATTGAATATCCTGTTTATTTTTAGCAGTTTAAAGTTGCACTGAGAAGTTGATATTCAAAGATAGTTGGTTATCTTTAAACCGGCTAAAGATATACCAGCTATTTAAAGGGCCCACTGTGGCTGCTTAGAATAGCCGGATATAAATTGAATATTCAGGGATAACCGGCTATATTGCACGATATAGTCAGTAATTTTCCTATGTGCTAACCGGGGATATTTAGCCAGTGATAACTGGCTACCACCCGCTGAATATCGCCGGGTAGCCTGTTAAGTGCTATTTAACTGGTCAGGTGCCGCTGGGGGTGGGGGGGTGGGGGGGCGTATTCAATGCATTTCCTTTTTGGCACCATTGATTTCTAATTCATTCAACAACAGATATTGTATTTTTGACTCCTGATGAGACAGGCAGTTCTTACTGCTGAAACATGGCCTCAGGTCTCTGGTGCAATAAAGGAATTGTGGCAGACACTCCCTGGTGTTGAAGTTTGTGTCACACTGTCTACTTCTTCTTTCTTCTATATGCACACACGCATGGGTAATTCTGCGTAAGCTCTATTCTGCAAATGCACACTTGACTTACATCGGTGGAGCATTGTTGTGGCTCACATTATGAAATTTATTTATTACATTTGTACCCCACATTATCCCACCTATTTGCAGGCTCAATGTGGCTTACAGAGTGTTGTTATGACATATTCATGAGGGAATAGTAGATATAGTCAGTGGTAGGACGAAGATATTTAGAGAAAGAGAAGAGGGTGTTAAGTAGGGTGATGTAGGAGGTGTAGTTGGTTGTGTGAGTGGGTTGTGTAGTGATTTGTGTTTTTAGAGGTTCTTTTTGTAGGCTCTGTTGAAGAGATGTGTCTTCAAGGATTTGTGAAAGTTACTTAGATTGTCCATGGTTTTTAAGGTTGGGGGTAGCGCATTCCATAGCTGTGTGCTTCTATACGAGAAGGTGGTGGCATATGCTTGCTTGTATTTAAGCCCTTTACAGCTGGGGAAGTTCAAGTTGAGGAATTTGCGGGCTGATCTCTTGGCATTTCTGGGTGGTAGGTCCACTAGGTTAGACATGTAAAGAGGGGCATCTGCGTGAATGATCTTGTTTACGATCGTGCATATCTTGAATTCGATGCGTTCTTTGAGTGGTAGCCAGTGAAGGTTCTCTCTTAAGGGTGTCGCACTTTCGTATTTGGTTTTACCAAATATGAGTCTGGCTGCGGTATTTTGGGCTGTCTGGAGTTTCTTGATCGTCTGTTCTTTGCAGCCGGCGTACAGAGCGTTACAGTAGTCCAAGTGACTTAGTACCATAGACTGTACCAGGGTACGGAAAATGCTTCTCGGGAAGTAAGGCTTGACTCTTTTGAGGTTCCACATCGAGTAGAACATCTTTTTTGTCGTGTTCTTCACGTGGGTATCAAGAGTGAGGTTTCGGTCTATGGCAACTCCGAGAATCTTCAGGTTTTCTGAAATAGGAAGGGTGCAGTATGGTGTGGTAATAGTGGAGTAGTTGTTTGTGTTATATTGAGAAGTGAGTACTAGGCATTGAGTTTTTCCAGCGTTGAGTTTTAGACGGAATGAGTCTGCCCAGGTGTGCATAATTCTGAGGCCTTGGTTGACCTCGTTGGTGATTTCGGTTATATTGTGTTTGAAATTCTACAATATGGGGGGAATTCTATATATGGTGCCAAAAAAACACAAGCTTAGTGCTATTCCATAAACCTCGCCTAAAGTTAGGCACATAGAATACACGTAGCTCCCGTCCCTGCGATTAAATTTAGTTACAGCCATTTATGCCAACTAAAACCTAGTGCAAATGCCCATGCCTAACAGGCGCGGATCGGGCATATTCTATAATGGTTCACATACATTTTTGGAATACCCAACGTACTATGGGTTCTTCCTAATGCCCAACCACTGACATCTAGGCCAGCTTTTTCTTTCACAGAAGTACTTACCAGATTTCTTTCCATTGACCATAAATCCATATAATATTTCTGTCTTGATGCCATTTCAGATTCAGATGACTCATAGCTATTTCCAGCTGTCTGATTCATGATTTGAATCCGCTCATTGGTTTTTGGCGAATCAATTTGAAATCGAAACATTGCCCCCAAAAATCAATTTTTTTCTCATCACCTTTGCACAGCATGCACGCCTCCTCTGCCTTCGCGGTACGCCACATTCTCATCTTCCACCGCAGCACCTCCGCCCCTCACGCCTTTGGATTGGAAGGATGCAGTAGCCCACCCCTCCATGGCATCCACATTGCCACTTTCCCGCTTTCCCATGCGGCACCCCTCTCCCCCACGAAGGATGTGGTTAGCTGAGCAATGATCACTGCAGCACTCTTGGATTCCACTGCCCCCTGCTGGTAACGAGCTCTGAGAGGGCTCACAATCTAATAATAGAAGGTATGTGTGCAGTCTGTGCACTGTGCACATTTGTTACTCCTCTGTGTGCTTGTGTACTGGTATTCTAGCACCAGTGTAGTATGTAGGCCTGCCTAAATAATGCATGGTGGGCTCCTTTTACTAAGCTGCGTAGGTGCCTACGTGCACCCAATGTGCACCAAAATGGACTTATCGCCCAACTACCGCGTGGCTCTTGTGGTAATTTCATTTTTGGCGCGCATCCACTACATGCGTCTGAAAAATAATTTTTATTTTTGGACGCGCATAGTGGATGCATGCCAAGTGGCATGTAATGCTCATAGGTCCTTACCACCCAAATTCTTTATCACTAGGTCTATGGCTGGTGGTAAGATCAGAGATCCAAAATGGACGCGTGGCAATTTTGATTTTGCTGCATGTCCATTTTCTGGAAAAAAAAGGCCTTTTTTTTACAGGCGCGCTGAAAAATGATTCTGCGTGCACTGAAAACCCGCGCCTACACTACTGCAAGCCACTTTTCAGCACGCCTTTGTAAAAGGACCCCCTAGTTTGTATCCATTCCTGACAGTCGCTCAAGACCATCCCATTTGGAGAGCCAGGACTCAAAAATTCTTTATAACTGTACACTATTTTGTGATTTAATAAATATTCTTTTAGGGAAGCTGTTGTGTGCAAGTCAAGTTGGCCATTGTTGTAGCTTGTGTCTTTATTTATTTATTTATTACATTTATAGTCCACATTTTCCCACTAATTGCAGGCTCAATGTGGCTTACACTAATCTGTAGAAAGGTTACTGTGCATGAAGTACAATTAAACAGTTGATAATAAAATGTATTGTAAAATAATTTCTATTTTCTACCACGTGGCGCTAACCAGGAAGTAATCGGCAGTACGCACGTGAAGATTACCACATGGTTAACGTGTGAGACCTTACCACTAAGTCAATGGGTAGTGGTAAGGTCTCAGGCCAAAAATGGATGTTCACTGATTTTTATTTTGCCGCACATCCATTTTCAGCAAAAAAAGGCCTTTTTTGCAGGCACGCTGAAAAATGGACCTGCACACATCCAATACACACGCCTACACCAGCGCAGGCCATTTATTGTTCTGAATATATTGTAACCTGCTTAATTGTTTGAATATAGAGGTTTATTGAGTGAATGGGATGGACTGCTTTGTTTGGAGGTAGGGGTACTGGAGGAGACGTACCCATAGAGCATAGCTGCTATTGTCCTTGATAATGTTAGAGTTCTATTAAAGAATAGAAAAGGGCTTAATGCAAAGATGATGTCTGTTATAATATTAGCAGAAGACTGATTCAGCTTAACTGAAATTGAGGGGCCAATAGCTTCTAATTGAAAAATCAATTCATATGAGCAAATCGAATTGAAAAATATTTGACTGAATTGGACAGCACTACTCATTACCTTTCTCTATCTCCAGTCTGAGCATTTGGATTAACTATTCTGGTGCCAATGTTTAAACTGGGGGTTCAGTATACTGAATGTCTTTATATACTGCCTTTCAGCCAGGCCAACAGAGCAGTTTACATTTTGCTGAAAAGGATGTGCAGCAAAATAAAAATCAGTGCACGTCCATTTTTGGCCTGAGACCTCACACGTTAACCATGCGGTAATTTTCACTTGCGTACTGCCGATTACTGCCTGGTTAGTGCCACATGGTAGAAAATAGAAATTATTTTCTGCTGCGCATTGTGGATGCGCATAAAAATTAGAATTACCACCCGGGGCACACGGTAGCCGGGCAGTAGTTCTAATTTGACACATGTTGTATGCGCATAGGCGCCTACACATCTTATTAAAAGAGTCTCTTGTGCCCCAATGTGAGTGCTTAAGCAAGTTAAATGACTTCATAGAAAACACTAGCTAGTGTAAAGGTACACTCTGACATGATGTGTACTTTGCAGTGGGCATACATGGGGCATGGGGGGAGTTTGAGTGGAGGCACATTTTATTCCTCTTATTTATTTATTGCATTTGTATCCCACATTTTCCCACCTATTTGCAGGCTCAATGTGGCTTACATTATGCCGTAGTGGCGATCGCCATTATCGGAATGAGAAATACAGAGTGGTATTGCATTAAAGTTCATAAGTGACAGAGTACTTTAAGCAGTCAGGTATAGAGAGTTCATTTCTGGACTGAGAAGTAAAGTGGTATTGCGTTACAGCTCAATGGTGACAGAGTAAATTAAGCAATCAAGTATCGAGGGTTCAGTTTTGTCCAGTTCTGGCATGTTTCATTATCTGGAATTTAGGATAGATCATTGTGGTATGCCTTTTTGAACAGGTTGGTTTTTAGCGATCAGACTGTTATGACTGTTGGAAGGGCTTGTACTAGTACTGCATAAAGATAAGTAGACACCTACAACTGGCTTTATAAAATAACCTTAACAGGCACTTTGACTAGGCACCTCCGTAAAGAGTTATCTCCAAAATGCGGATAATGGTAATGCTATGCAACATGATATGTATAATTAATTAGAGTCTGGTGGTTTTTCCCCATTTTAAATCTATGAGAAAAAATGCTTAGTAAATCTGAACCTATATTTATGAAAAGAATAACGTTTCTCCAAGTCATGTTTGTCTTTATCCTGTACCATTATCGGAGTCATAATACAATTTCATATAAAATAACATCATTACTTTATAGCTGTGATATATCAAGATTAATCATCTTGAAGGGCGACGAAAATGATAGTGGGGATGGGACGACTTTCCTATGAAGAGAGGCTGAGAAGGCTAGGGCTTTTCAGCTTGGAGAAGAGACGGCTGAGGGGAGATATGATAGAAGTGTATAAAATAATGAGTGGAATGGATCGGGTGGATGTGAAGCGACTGTTCACGCTATCCAAAAATACTAGGACTAGAGGGCATGAGTTGAAGCTACAGTGTGGTAAATTTAAAACGAATCGGAGAAAATTTTTCTTCACCCAACGTGTAATTAGACTCTGGAATTCATTGCCGGAGAACGTGGTACGGGCGGTTAGCTTGACGGAGTTTAAAAAGGGGTTAGATAGATTCCTAAAGGACAAGTCCATAGACCGCTATTAAATGGACTGGAAAAATTCCTCATTTTTAGGTATAACTTGTCTGGAATGTTTTTACGTTTGGGGAGCGTGCCAGGTGCCCTTGACCTGGATTGGCCACTGTCGGTGACAGGATGCTGGGCTAGATGGACCTTTGGTCTTTCCCAGTATGGCACTACTTATGTACTTATGTACTTAAACATTGATAGAGGGATGTTTATCCAAGGATACCTGCAAGACTCAAATCACTTCTCATCTGAACATAGAAGTTCTTTTACTTAAGTACAGAAACATTTTGCACTTCTCATTAGTTGCAAAAACTGCAAGTGCATAGCCTGTGCGGTAAATACAGGGACACATTCAGTATCTCTGCCTTGCATTTATCACACAGGACATATATTTAGCACATGGCACTGTGTTACAAGCAACACCAGATAGTGGAAACCATACAGAAATAAATAAATAAACCACAGCCTGCCACAGTGTGGACCCCTCATACACATCCCCCCAACATCTGATCCTGTTCCTGACCCCTTCTCTGATCTGATATTCCGAAACCCCCTAATCTGATCCCCAACCCCCTGATCCAATGCCTCTGATAAGCCCTTCCCCTGAATCCAAGCCCTGCTCATACGTTCAAAGAAGTCTTCACCCTCAGCTCCTGACACTCCCGGACTCTCTACCATCTCTGGGACTTACTTGGAGGTGACTCTTGGTGGTCCAGTAGGCAGGATTGGGAGTAGTTTCCCTCTGCTCCCACCCTGTCTGGTTACGTGCACCAAAATGCTCACCATGACCCCTAGCAGTAGTTTTGTGGTACTACCAGTAGGAGTTGTGGAAGCAATTTTGCTGAAGAGCTCAATGGGGGAAGGGAAGATCACGCCTGTTTCTGCACACTGGACTACCAGGGATCACTCCAGGTAGGCAGAGGTTTGGATGGATGGGGAGAGGTTTCCTTGGGTGCAAGTGGGTGGGTTTGGATTGAGGGGAGGGGCTTATTAGAAACATCAAATCCAGGGGTTTGGGAGCTTAGAGCAGGGGTGTCAGGGAGTTTGGAGATCAGATCAAGTAGGGGTGTTGGGTTGGGGAATGGCAATGGGTCTGTGGCTGCACTACTACTTGAGGAGGTACTGACCCATGCACTAAATGTCACAGCTAGCCACTCCTTCAAACAGCTCATGTCATGGCCAGCTCCTGCTTCTAGCCCTGGCAAGAAGTTAGTGCAAGTTTTTATACCATACTGCTGGCTTTAACACATATTAGAACTGGTCCACACTAATGTTTACTGAATGGTAAAACCCTTGCTAGTTACTTCACACAGCTTAGTAAAAGGTCTCCTTAGTTTAATTTATCTTAAACTTGTCTCAAACTCTTCCACTGATGTCGCTACTTTCAGGGTGCTTCAGTGACAGATATTTTTGACTCAAAATGGTCAGGATGGAAGAAACCGATAGAATAGCTTAAAAATGTTATATTTGTCATTTCGTGTTACAATATACAGAAACAATTCTTGCTATGTCAAATGTTAAAAAAAAACAAAACAAATTAAAGTGATTAAGTTGAGACAAGATGAAGTGTGTGATGGGATGGAACTCCTCCCATATGAGAAAGGACTAAAGAGGTTAGGGCTCTTCAGCTTGGGAAAGAGACAGCTGAGGTGGGATATGATTGAGGTCTACAAAATCCTGAGTGGTGTAGAATGGGTAAAGGTGAATCGATTTTTCACTCTTTCAAAAAGTACAAAGACCAGGGGGACACTCAATGAAATTACATGGAAATACTTTAAAAATAAATAAGATGAAATATTTTTTAATTCAAAGAATAGTTAAGCTCTGGAACTCGTTGCTGGAGGACGTGGAAACAGCAGTTAGCATATCTGGGTTTAAAAAAGGTTTGGACAAGTTCCTGGAGGAAAAGTCCATAATCTGTTATTGAGATGGACATGAAGTAAACAACTGCTTGCCCTAGGATTGGTAGCATGGAATGCTAATACTAATTGGGTTTCTGCCAAGTAGTTGTGACCTGGTTTGCCCACTGCTGGAAGCAGGATACTGGGCTAGATGGACCATTGGTCTGACCTAGTATGGCTATTCTTATGTTCTTATGAAGGGGCTCAATTTTCAGAGATTAAATTTCTTATGCCTCCTTTATAATGAATTGGTGAATTTATTATTCAGATCTGCTTTGCATTTGGCACAGTAGCATCTGGCAGCTCTATCTGCCTTCTTCATTAGTCATAAGCAAGGTACATCATGCAACGTTCACTCATCTCTATAGAAGGTTGATGGATGGACAATTCTTCATTAGCTTCTACAGCTGGCCAAAGCAGAGATGTGCTCTTATCAGTAAATGGAACAAACTTAGCATGAAGGTTAAAAAAAGCAAAAACAAAAACAAAAAAACAGGAAATATTGATATTTTAATTAGTACCAATGAAATGTGGCAGAAGTACATTAATTATTCTAGGCTCCTGTTATCCATCTGTTTTTGCCTTCTGACTAGCAAAGCTTCTGTCATCCTCCTCAGTTCTAGCTAACACCCTCAGACTTGCTTCCCTATTCAGGTTTCTACTTTCTAATACCCCTGTACCACTGGTTCTCAACCTGGTCCTCAGGACTCATCAGGTCAGTCAGGTTTTCAGGATATCCACAATGGAATATGGATGAGGGATCATTGCATACAATGGACATAGTGCATGCAAATTTATTCATACATATTCATTGTGGATTATCTTGAAAACCTGACTGGTATGGTATGTCCCAAGGACCAGGTTGAGAACTCCTGTCCTATATGAATGCCAGCTCAACCTTGTGACTTTAGCAAACATTTTAAAAAATCCAGTTCAATGCCCCTATTGAAAGCAACAGAAACCCAGCATTTTTTGCTGTCCTAAGTTTATCCTGGCACCCAGTTAGTGGTCTGAAAATCGCTGCTAACCTGGTAAGTCCCAGCTCTGTTCTCACTCCACCTCCCAGACCATACCGGCATTAACCAGATAGTAGGCATCAGCTTAGTTATTTCCTTTGACCTATTGGCTGCTTTCGACCTAGTCAACCACTCTCTTCTACTCTCCTGTCTCATCCAGATCGGTCTGTTGGGGAAGGTCCTGAGTTAGTTCACCTCTTTCTAGACTGATCAGATGCTCATTGTCACTCATTAATCTGTCTCCTCATTACACCCTATCAATTGTGGTGTTCCACAGGTCTCAATTCTCTCCCTTATCCTTTTTAATATTTTCCTTAGCTCCCTGGCCACCCACATTCAATCTCATAACATGAAAATATTTCTTTATCCAGATGATATACTGCTGATTTTCCGATGCTTGCCAATCCAAATCAATCTAACACAGCGGTTCTCAACTGGTGCATTGCAACATGAGTGTGTTGCAAGCAACCGGGATATGTGTCGCAGGGCCGGTACACAGTAGCATTTTTAAAAAGTTTGCAACAGTCTTTGTTCTCCCTGCTCCTACTGCCGAGGCTAGCACTGTTCCAGCTTCTTCTCTCAACCACTGCCCCACCCCAAGCCCACCACTGCTTCCCATTTCTCCCTCCCTCAAGCCCCTTGGTCCATCAAACCTGATTTGCTGACACCTGTAGCATTAACATGCTGTCTGGGCCGGCACCAGATCCTTCCCTCAGCTGCCCCCCCCCCCCCCCCTTGCGAATAAAGGAAGTTGTGTCAGAGCAGCAAAATGTGGCAGAGGGAAGGATCCAGTGCCAGCCCAGGCAGCACATTAATGCTGCAGGTGCTGGCAAAGCAGGTTTGACAGACCTGGGGGGGGGGGGGGGGAACAGAAGAGAAAGCAGTACTGGACCCTGGGGGGGGGGGGGTGGGTTGAAGAAAGGAGGGGTGAAGAGCTTTGAAGAACAGAGAGGGAGGTTGAAAAAAGGTGAGTGGTGCTGGACTTGGAAGGTGAGGGGGGCTTTGAAGAATGGAGAGGGAGTGGTGCTGGGGGGGTTTGAATGAAGGAGAGGGAGTGGTGCTGGATCTAGGTGGGGGGGACTTTGAAGAAAGCAGTAGTGCCCAACTTTGGTCATGAGGACTCACTCCTGCTGAAACATGGTGTAAATTCTCCTGCCCAACTAATAGCAGTTGGGTGTGCAAATCCAAGAATTCCATAACAAGGCACATAATTTCTGGGAACACCCTGACCTGCCAATGCCCCTCCCATAACCATGCCCTCTTTTGAGTTGCACATCATAAAACGTAGACACAAATGTTACAGAACAGCAACTAGGCCAGATGCATGCACAAATCCAAATTGATGCCAATTATTCATTGTTGACACCTTAACTCATTAATTTGCACACACATCTTCCCTGTGCACCCAACTTTGGGCAACCTATAGAGAATCTGGGAGTTAGCTGCCAAAGGCGGGCTACTTCTTAAGATGTTTACAATTGTTTATTTTACTACCACTTCCCTCATACATGTCCACTCCACAAAAAGACAAACTTTTCTCCAAAGCCCTGCAGAAGATTGCTCACAAAGGGGGTCCTTTTACTAAGCTGTGGAAAAAAGGGCCCTGCGGTAGCACCAGGGCCCTTTTTTCCGCAGCCAGTAAAATACCCCACAAAAATGGTCACATGGTGAGAGAACTCTTACTGCATGGTCATACAGCAGGAAGCCCTTACCACCACCCACTGAGATGGCGACAAGGGCTCCTGTGCTAACCCAGTGGTAACTGGGCACACGCGGTGATGCTTGGTTACTGCCAGTTTATCGCCATGCAAGCCATTTCTGGGGGTTTTCTTTTTCCCTTGGAAATGGCGCATGCTCGGGGTGCGACTACCGCTGGCGGCTGCGTTGGGCTGGCAGTAGTCCCAGAAGAGCGAGCAGTAAACCCGTGTTGGGCTTACCGCCGCTCTGTTAAAGGCCCCCAAAATTATTAGGCAGAATGAGCCCTAGGACCAATCTCTGAACACTCATCTTTCTTTCCCCCCTCCCCCCAAGAATGAACTTCAATCACCATAATTCTGTGGCCTCAGGAAGTGCAAAGTGATGCTTGTGGGAAAGAGGAACCCAAACTATAGCTACGTAATGCAAGGTTGCACATTAGGAGTCACAGACTAGGAAAGGGATCTAGGTGTAATTGATGATACGTTGAAACCCTCTGCTCAGTGTGCAGCAGCAGCTAGGAAAGCAAATAGAATGTTAGGTATTATTAGGAAAGGAATGGAAAACAAAAATGAGGATGTTATAATGCCTTTGTATCGCACCTCGAATATTGTGTGCAATTCTGGTCAACACATCTCAAAAATGATATCGTGGAATTAGAAAAAGTACAGAGAAGGGCGATGAAAATGATAAAGGGGATGGGACAACTTCCCTATGAGGAAAGGTTAAAGCTGCTAGGGCTCTTCAGCTTGGAGAAAAGACGGCTGAGGGGAGATATGATAGAGGTTTATAAAATAATAAGTGGAGTGGAACGGGTAGACGTGAATCGCTTGTTTACTCTTTCCAAAAACATTAGGACGAGGGGGAAAACAATGAAGTTACAAAATAGTAAATTTAAAATGAATTGGAGAAAATATTTCTTCACTCAACATGTAATTAAACTCTGGAATTCTTTGCCAGAGAATGTTGTAAAAGCAGTTAGCTTAGCAGAGTTTAAAAAAGGTTTGGATATCTTCCTAAAAGTCCATAAGCCATTATTAAAGCGGACTTGGGGAAACTACACTGCTTATTTCTAGGATAAGCAGCATAAAATGTATTGTACTGTTTTGGGATCTTGCTGGGTACTTGTAACCTGGATTGGTCACTGTTGGAACAGGATGCTGGGCTTGATGGACCTTCGGTTTGTCCCAATACTTGTGTACTAAGGAGAGTGATACTGCATTGGCTGTGTTTTTCACCTCTGTCATCCACTACAAAATAAAATATGAACAGTCCTTTAAGATCAGTCATAAGTAATACAACAGACAAAAGTAGAAAAGGTAGCTCAAATCCATGACTCTTACCCTAGCTGTCTCATCAACCGCTTTGTCCAATTTCAGATGTTAAAACGAGTTCAGCCACTCACTTCTAGCCCTGGGTGATAGCTTTTTGGCATTTTATTAGGATTATATCTTTCTTCCTACCTGGATGGCCCTCAACCATCCCTTCTCTATCCACATCAAAGTATGGAGGTCGTTCATCCATTCTGATGATAGCTAAGTGACCTGTGGAGGAACCTAAGGGCTTGGAGCTAGGCCACCTAGGTTATAGAATTGCCCTACACATGATCTCAATGAACCTACTAAGCAGTAAATTTAAATCAATTCGGAGACAATAGTTTTTCACTCGAAGTGTAATTAAACTCTGGAATTTGTCAACAGAGAACGAGATAAAAGTAGTTAGTGTAGCAAGGTTTAAAAAAGGTTTGGACAAGTTTCTACAAGAAAAGTCCATAAGCCATTATTAAGCTAAACTAGGGAAAACCCATTGCTCATTCCTGGGATAAGCAGCTAAAATCTGTTTTTACTCTTTGGTGATCTTGCCATGTACTTGTGACCTGAAACATGATACTGGACTTGATGGACTTTTGGTCTGACCCAGTATGCCACAATGCTTATGTTCTTATGTATGTTTAATTATTTATTGCATTTTTAGCAAGCCTATCAACTAGGTAGGTAACACTGGAACATACATAGTACAAAAAATATATAAACAAACACATACAACAACTCAAAGGGCCACGTTTACTAACTTTTTAGTGCGCACTAACAATTAGTGCGTGCTAATGCTAGTGACACCCATAGGAATATATGGGTGTCTCTAGCATTAGTGCGCGCTAAAAGGTTAGTGTGCCTTCAGTGCAGCTTAGTAAATAGGGCCCAAAGACTTAAGCTTTTTCTTAGGAAGACTGGCCACTGAAGAAACAGTGTTCTGAGACCATAAACTCACGTGGCGTGCTTAGACCTGACTCATTTTAGCCTGAGACATTGTGAAATACTTTCCCACATTGTTTAAGATCATTGAGGCCTCTTTACATTTACAGATGTTTGGAATGGTGATTTAAAAAATTTTTCTTACACTCCTTTTCTATAGGGTTCTCTGACTGAGGAAGTGGAGGACAGATCTGAAACAGCCTGACGTATCTTATATTGATATATACATACTTTCATTTTTATTACTTGGCTCAATCTGATCTTAGATTACCATCATTTGACATCTTGGCTTTATTTAACAGACTTTAAATAACAGAGATATTAGGATGTATTTATATTATGTTAATATATTTTAATACACTTCACAAAAAATACAAACACAGCATCACCAGTGCCTTAACAAAACCAAATAAAACAGAACTTACAAAGTTAGCAGCAATTTCTGCAAGTACAAAAATACACATTTATTTAATGCATATATATAATACCAAAATTTATCATGACATTATCCAAACACATAAAGCATTTTATTTAAAGAATGTATTTTTAAATATATTAAATGATTGAACTGGATTATAATAAAATAACATGTTTCACTTACTATAATACATAATGCAATTTACAGCAACGTATAAATATTTATAAACTATTCACAGACTGAACATTAGCAAAACACTGAAAGAGCACATTAAAGGGAAATACACCTTCAGCAATGTAACTGAAAGTCTCAGCATCTTCATATATTTCCTCACAAATTGCTACAACATGGTGGTGACAGCATTTAACAGAACTGTTTGTTTCTTGAAATCAATGTTGTACAAAACTTATTTGGAGGCCAACAGTTACAGATATAACTGCATTACAGCTTTGAAGGCTAGAGTGTCGTTCAGTGTCACACTGACAACACATAGGACAACACTAGTGCAAAGCTAAACATGACATCTTTATCCAATTTTAATGTAACCTTACTATATACTGATTTTAACATACCAAAAAATAATGAAAAAGAGAATATGATGTGCAAACGTTTGACACCCTGCCAGTTGATTCATGACGACTTTTAAAAAAGTTGTTAATAAGGCCCAAAAAGGCGTTTACTCATTAGGCTTTCAGGGGCCTTTTTACTAAGCCGCGGTAGGCTCTATGAGCGTACAGCGTATGTCCAAATGAGACTACTGGCGTTAATTTCAGATTTGGCATGCACCCATAACATATGGATGAAATATTTCCTCCTACAGTAATCGGCACTTGGTTTGCGCCGACTACTCACCAGGTAGCGTTAAGGGATCGCGTGGTTTCACTTTTACTGCAGGCCCCTTTCCCATCTCATTAAAAAAATCCCTTTTATGTAGCAGTAAAAACTGGCCCAGCATGCACCCAATAAACGCACCTGCAGTATCGCAGGCCACTTTTTACCGCGGCTTAATAAAAGGGCCCCTTAATTAGTCAAGTGAAGTTAATTCCATGGCTGAACAATTACTCTGACCCTTCTAACTTCTCAGATTGTGATCATCTACAGCTTCTGCCTACCGTACTTCAATCAACAACAATCATCTACAGCGTCTGCCTACCATACTTCAATCAACAACAATCAGGCTTCTCTAAGCAAGCTGTATGTGCATCTGAAAATGAAGATAATCCACACTCTTACAAAACAGCAACGTGCTCTTAAAAAAATCTTTAAATACTTCTAGCTAGCAATTTGTTAAGAAATGGAGGTTAAATGGAATCAAAGCAAGGTCTAGACGATGTAGAAAAATCTCATAGAACTGTCTAAAAACTGGTCAGATTTGCAACACAGAATCTACAGATCACTGAAAAGGTTAGCTAACACTGGAGTACTTCTCTATATGTCCCTAGTACAGTGTCAGTTACATAACAATGATCTACATGGGAGAGTTGTCAAAAGAAACCTCTTCCACAGCATCATCACAAAAGTAATTGTCTAAAGAATGCAAAAGAAAACCTTGATGAATCTGAAATTTTTTGGGACAAAGTGCTTTGGACTGATGAATTGCAAACAAACTGCTTCGCCACTACCATATAGGGGGTGGAGAAGCAGAATCATTTAAAGAAAACATCTTCTCAGTTGCTAAGGGTGGGGGGGGGGGTGATCTATTATGCTTTGGGGGTTGTCTGGCAACCAGTGGTACAGGAAACATTGTGTGAACAGAAGGGAGAATTAATTCAACTAAATATTTATAAATCCTACAAGCCAATGTCCTACACTCAATAAAGAAACTGAAGCGCGAAGCGATTGGAAATTTCAGGAAGACAACGATTTGAAACGTATCATAAAATCAACCATGAAGTACTTGCAGGAAGAATGATGGTAATGCTATTGAAAATCTGTGGGGAGATTGCAAACATGCAGGTGCAAAGAGACTTAAGAATATGCGCGACCTGAGGGGAAAAGCAGCCTGCAGGGGAAGGCAATGTGGCAGACTGTGGAGAAGAGCCGCCTGCTGTGTCTGTTCCTCCAGGTCCTCCCCAGTCTCCAAGAAGGGCCTGGCGCTGGAGTTTTCTCTCTCCTGCTCCTGTCTGGACAAGATCATCCGTCAAGAGCAGGAGAGAGAAAGAGACTTCGGCGACCCTCCCTGCACCCCCCCCCCCCCATCTCGGCGGCCCTCGTACTGGATGCCTTCAAAAGGATATAAACAGGACTACTACAATGGTCAGTGGTCTTCAACACAAAGCACACGAGGAAAAGTGGAAACAGGAGATATGATATAAACATTTAAAGATTTCCCAGGTATAAATGCACAGCAGGCTTGCCTCTTTCAATGGAAAGGAGGATCTGGAATGGGGGATCATAGGATGAGGGTGAAAGCAGGATAGACTCAGGAATAATCTAAAGAAAAAATTCTTTACAGAAAATGTGGTAGATGCATGGAACAGCTTCCCAGTGGAGACAGTGAAACAGAGACAGTGTCTGAATTCCAAAAAAGGACAAGTATAGAGAATCTCTGATGCGTCTGCACATACTAGATAGGTCATATGTTTTCTGTTTTTATGATTCTATCTCTCAGTATAATTCTGAATTTGGTGGAATGCAGTGTTTTGATGTGAGAACTATATGTGAACATGCTGGACTGTCAATTTTGCGGTATCACATTTAAAGAAAAAGCTTGAGGAAGTAGCATAGTGACATGACTGCTGCACGCCAGCAGTAACAATATTCAATATCACAGGATATTAAATACTTTTCAAAGGATAGAATATAATCATTTTAAGATACATTACACAAAACCTGGTCAATTATGTTAAACCCTGCTGAATGTTTATTCATTTGAATGCATCATATACTCATTCTCATTGTCTTTGATGTCCATGAAACCCCTTGTGGAATTACTTTTACAGTCATGATAGTTTCCCATATATTATTATGCTATATTTTGCTTGCTGTATGGGAATAGATTCACCTTCCAAACCTATAAAAAAAAAAGCTGAATGTCCAAAACAATGAAGAAAGAATGATATATTCACAGGTCTTGTACAAAATAAGAATAATATTTGCAAATTGTTGTGCACAACGCAAATTAAGCATCTCTCCCTTAAGTGCCATTGAACCAAAGGCAATGTTTCGATTGGGGATGCTTCTAAACATAAGACCCCTCTGCAAAAAAACTTTGGTCTATTGCCTCAAACTCTGGATTACTGCAGCACTCTGTATGATGCTCCATTTTACTGGCCACGTTTTTATTTTTAAGAGACTTATGAAGGTCTGGTTGGAAGAAGTAATCTTCACCTCCTTTTGTCAGTTGAGAAGAAACACAGAAATGATTTTCTGGCTTAAGGCTTGCAATTTTACACTCAGAGCTCATGTTTGAAGGCAAGACTTTATTCTTCTTGAACTTTGTGGCATGGGCACCTGTGTCTTTGCAGACTGAAGTCTTTTTTATGCTGTCCTTTGCCAATTGTTCAAAGTCATCACTAGAAACATCTGCTTGATTGTGAGAACTCTGAGGCTTTGAATTTAGAAGTTGAGGTCCATCTAAACAGAAAGAGTTGAATGGTGGTCTTTTGCTCATCTGAACTGGGAGAGAAACATTCTGCCCATAAAATACTGTCTGTGGGATGTGACTAAGGTCCTTGTCTGCTAAAGATAGCTTATTGCTATTGGGGAACGTTGACTGGCCTGAAATTGAACTGCAGCTCATATTCTCTCCGCCTTTATCAGCAATGTTTTGGTTGTTCAGTTGTTGGGTGGTATTCAGTCTCTTATCTTTAGTGCCCACTTGACAGAGGAGTGAGCTTTTTACCTTCTTTTCCTCCTGACTGAGAGACAAATTGCAAATCCCACCTTTCAGCATTGCATTAAGCACTTCTGTCGGCACAGGGCTTTTTGGTGCATCTTCTTTCTGTTGACACAGATGGTCTTCTAATACATTAAAATACTCTGTATCCGCTTTGCAAACTGTTATTTTAACACAGTTACTACACTTTTCTTCTTGCCTGGATGCTTTTTCCTTTTTTTTCAGAGACCACTTTTTCACTGTGCATGTGCCATTTTTTAGCCAAGTGCTGGGACGGAGAGCAATAGGGCTTTTTTGTGCCATGCATTCTAGACTGTCTTTTCCCATGCCAACTGCATTGCTGCTGCTGCTGGCTGGCTTAAGAGAAGAACTGACCTCAGAACTCACATGCACACTAGAAAACGGACTGGACATCATAAGATCGGGAGAAAGTTCCCCTTGTCTTCTTTGTGAGCGAAAAACAGAATCCAAGGGAGATGCAACCTCACTGGGAGTAAACACAGAATAGTCAGAGAACTGGGAGAAAGCACTGTCCAAGGAGCTCATTGAAGAACCTGATGGAGAAGTTCCAGGAGAAGATAAGCTAGAGCAGCTGTTTCTGGAGCAGATGTTTAACCTCACTGGGGAGGGTGGCTGAAGTTGATTATTCATATCTTTCTTTTCAGCATTTTGATTTGTTATGCTACACCTACTCACATCAATTCCCAAGGTCACACTACGGTTAATAAGTTTTTGCCCCTCGACCTGTAATGTGCGTAACTGCTTGAGATAATTTTCCTCTTCATGTGACATGACAGCATCACAACTTGTCTTGCGTGCTGCATTCTCATGGCAATCATTCAGCTGTCTAAGCTTAGAAGCCAGGAGAGCTATGGTGGGTTCGGAGCAACGTCGGTGCCGCCTCAAGCCTCGGAATACATCTGACACTGTTGTCGATGAATAGCCTGAAGTATTTGAGCAGAGGGATTCGTTTTCTGACTGTTCGTGGGACGTAGATTTATGGTGCAACCTAGAAGAAATCTCCATTGGTTTTGACCTAGGTAGCACCTTAATCTGAACTTCTTCTTCAACCTCATTCTGGTCCAAATCACAGTCACTGAGGGTCAACACTGAGTCTCTGCTTCTGTTGTCCTGACCTCGTTTTTTGTTCAAGTCACCAAACGTAGAGTCGGTATCATCATTCAGCTCATTCTCCAGGCTGTCATAGGAGGAGTCTATCAGTTGGAAGGAACAGATATCTACAAGAGAATGAAAGCACAGTTTCAGCTTTTAGCCAAATTCCAATTCTACGGATTGAATGGATACTGCTACTTTTTAAATTTTAAACACTTATTTAATTATCTGTATAATATTTTCCCTTCACTGTCTTCGTACATGAAATGTTATGCTCTAGATAAGGAAATAGATAACTACTGATTTATAACGAAAAAAAACCATTGACCATTCCCTCAATAAGGAATTGATGGCCATATAAAAGTTATGAATTAGGTTCAAAGCACTTTCAACATCTGATTAATTCAATGTTCATTCTGCCTCTAAGACTTCCCTTTTGCAAAACCTTGCAGCTTTCCACATATAACCAGCCTAAAACTGAATGGAAGATGCACTTTTTACCAACAATGTCAAAACTGGCCATGCTTTAAAATTATGGTGTGTAATTATATTATTTACTAAGCTACGATAAAAGTGCACCACAGTTGTAAAATGGCTGATTTTCTATTTTTTGTATTAATGGCCATGCGCTAATGTTGCCATTAGTGCGTGCCCATTAAAAAATGACCACGTGAGAACTTGTAGACACCCATTTTGTACGTGGTAAGGGCTCACGCAGTATTCCTGCACTAACCAGTTAGTACCCCATGCAGGAACACTCACTCTGCACAGACATGCCCTTTCATAAATACATTTTTGGTGCATGATTAGCATGCACACATTAGGCAGTTATCACAGGATATTTGAGCATGTGCAGCAGCACGCCATTTTAAGCTGCCTAATGCTGCTTAGTAAAAGGGCCCCAAAGTGATCAGACAGATGGACATTGAGAAGAAAACACTCCTCCTGATAATGAGCTCACACCAGTCAGCATTTTTTCAAAATGCTGGCTGTCGTGGCAAAAAAAAAAAAATCCAGATATTTAGTAGCAGTAGCCAGATAATATCTGCTGCTTAACTTCCAGACGCAGCAGTATCCGGAGAATAGCGACATTCAGCTGCCATCTGAATAACTCATTCGGATAGATTCAGGACAGCCTTTTTGCTGTCTTAAGGTATTTGAATAGCCATCTGGATAGCTGGGCTGAAAATTGTTGCTACCCAGGTAACGCTAATCTCCGCCCCAGCATTATACAGATAGTGCCGAGGTGTTCTGTAAAGATTTCAGGGGCAGTATCTGGATTATGCCACTGGATATCTGCCTCAGAGGGACTTTCTAGGGTACAAATTATACAGTGCTGCATGGCTTGGACCGTCTTGATTGAATCAAATGCTGTATATTAAAGTACCTCCCCCACAACAAAAGTTGCTTAGCATTTCTTCAAAAGCATGGACATTTGAAGCAGGGGAAAACTTTTCCCTGAGGCTCCCTGCATGCCTCTTATTTCCAATCAGGGAATAGGTTTATCTTTTATAACCCTGTTCAACTGGAAGATTTTCTTTGTGATAATTTGCCTATGACTCAGGCCCAGATGCACTAAACCTTAACGACCTTTTAACGAAGAAATTTTCAACCATAGCATGCATTAAAGGCCATTTTCCGACGATGCTAGCAGCTAACGAAAACGGAATGCAAACGAGTAACTACCATTGAAATGTGGACAATTCGGGATGCACTAACCATACCGACGATTGCACCGAATCATTTACCGTGATAAATTTAACGTGAGGTCAGAGTTGTCGTTAAGGCCTGAGCTGTCATCTCCCCGCTGCCCCCTGCAGCATAAAAATCCAAACTGGCATGTTTAAAGACAAAATTGAGATAAAAAACACAAACACGTGGCTCCCCGCTTTCCCTCTGCATAAAATAGAAAATGAAAACAAAATCAAAAAAGGATCAGGAGGGGGCAAAGGCGCTCGTCAGGAGCGTCCTGTATGGATGGCCTTGCCCTCCCCTCCCCCGCGTATTAAATACAAAATCAAAACAAAAATCAAAAGTTTAGCAGCCCCGGCCCCCCTCCCTTCCTCATTCTCTCTTTCTCCTTCTCCCACAGCTCCGCCTCCCGCCATCCTCCGCCCAGTGCCCCCCCCTGAGGTCATCGCTGCAGCTCCCCCCCTCCACTGGACCCCCCCCTCCGCCTTACCGGGCCCACGCAGCGCCTCTCACCTCTCTGTGAAGGCAAGAAGATCATCTGATCCCTGCGAGTCTTCAGGAGGATGTCTCTCCCTCCCTGACCTGGGCCCGCCTCCCCGTCTGACGTAAGTAACCTACGTAGGTTACATCACCTGGGCTGGCACAGGCAGGAAACAGAACAAACTGGACTAGGATAAACTAACAGACTCAACAAGGCAGGACAGAGGTAACTAAACACAATGGACAACATAAGAACCGGATCCAGATGAGGCAAGGAAAAGAAGGCAAAGGGCCAGAACTGGAACCCAGACAGGACAAGGCAAAACATGGAAGTAGATTAAAACTGGGTCCAGAAATGGGCAAGAAAAAGGACTAGTCAAGGACTGGATCCGGACAGGACTAGACTGAAAGAGACAAGACAAAGCACACCTGGACAAGCAAGACAGGGTAGGAGCTAGGCAACAAGAATAACAGAAGCAAGACAATAACCAAGACAGGAACAGGATTCAGGATTCTCAAACAGGCTTGGGTGGAACAGGATTCTCAAACAGGCTTGGCTGGAACAGAATTCTGGAACGGGCTTGGCTTGACTGGAACAGGATGCTGGAACGGGCTTGGCTGGAACCGGATTCTGGAACGGACTTGGCTGGAACTGGATTCTGGAATGGGCTTGGCTGGAACTGGATTCTGGAACAGGCTTGGCTTGGCTGGAACCAGATACTGAAAGGGACTTGGTTTAGCAGAGAACTGGGACAGACCTAGCTCAAACATAGAGCAGGAGCAGAACCTGGCTCAAACACACACAGGAACAGAACTTGGCAGAAACAAAGCTCAAGAGCCAAGAAGCAAACATGGCAGGCAAAGGATTAAGCAGACTAAGGGAAGACAAACAAACAAAGAAAGAAACAATGTGCTTACAGTGAATGATACATACCTGTAGCAGGTGTTCTCCGAGGACAGCAGGCTGATTGTTCTCACGACTGGGTGACGTCCGCGGCAGCCCCCACCAACCGGAAAAGGCTTCGCGGGACGGTCGGCACGCAGGGCACGCCCACCGCGCATGCGCGGCCGTCTTCCCGCCCGTGCGCGACCGCTCCCGCCAGTTGAATGACAAGCAATAAAATATGAACACACAACTCCAAAGGGGAGGAGGGAGGGTAGGTGAGAACAATCAGCCTGCTGTCCTCGGAGAACACCTGCTACAGGTATGTATCATTCACTTTCTCCGAGGACAAGCAGGCTGCTTGTTCTCACGACTGGGGTATCCCTAGCTTTCAGGCTCACTCAAAACAAGAACCCAGGTCAATTGGACCTCGCAACGGCGAGGGTACAACAGAAATTGACCTACGAAGAACAACTAACTGAGAGTGCAGCCTGACCAGAATAAATTCGGGTCCTGGAGGGTGGAGTTGGATTTACACCCCAAACAGATTCTGCAGCACCGACTGCCCGAACCGACTGTCGCGTCGGGTATCCTGCTGGAGGCAGTAATGTGATGTGAATGTGTGGACAGATGACCACGTCGCAGCCTTGCAGATCTCTTCAATAGTGGCTGACTTCAAGTGGGCCACTGACGCTGCCATGGCTCTAACACTATGAGCCGTGACATGACCCTCAAGAGCCAGCCCAGCCTGGGCGTAAGTGAAGGAAATGCAATCTGCTAGCCAATTGGAGATGGTGCGTTTCCCGACAGCGACCCCTAGCCTGTTAGGGTCGAAAGAAACAAACAATTGGGCGGACTGTCTGTGGGGCTGTGTCCGCTCCAAGTAGAAGGCCAATGCTCTCTTGCAGTCCAATGTGTGCAACTGACGTTCAGCAGGGCGGGTATGCGGCCTGGGGAAGAATGCTGGCAAGACAATTGACTGGTTAAGATGGAACTCCGACACCACCTTCGGCAGGAACTTTGGGTGGGTGCGGAGCACTACTCTGTTGTGATCAAATTTGGTATATGGAGCATGAGCTACTAGGGCTTGAAGCTCACTGACCCTACGAGCTGAAGTAACTGCCACCAAGAAAATGACCTTCCAGGTCAAGTACTTCAGATGGCAGGTATTCAGTGGCTCAAAAGGAGGTTTCATCAGCTGGGTGAGGACGACGTTGAGATCCCATGACACTGTAGGAGGCTTGATAGGGGGCTTTGACAAAAGCAAGCCTCTCATGAATCGAACGACTAAAGGCTCTCCAGAGATGGCTTTACCTTCCACACGATAATGGTAAGCCCTAATCGCACTAAGGTGATTCCTTACTGAGTTGGTCTTGAGGCCAGACTCTGATAAGTGTAGAAGGTATTCAAGCAGGTTCTGTGCAGGGCAAGAACGAGGTTCTAGGGCCTTGCTCTCACACCAAACGACAAACCTCCTCCACTTGAAAAAGTAACTCTTTTTAGTGGAATCCTTCCTGGAGGCAAGCAGGACCCGGGAGACACCCTCCAACAGACCCAACGCAGCGAAGTCTACGCCCTCAACATCCAGGCCGTGAGAGCCAGAGACTGAAGGTTGGGGTGCAGTAACGCTCCGTCGATCTGCGAAATGAGAGTCGGAAAACACTCCAATCTCCACGGTTCTTCTGAGGACAACTCCAGAAGAAGAGGGAACCAGATCTGACGGGGCCAAAAGGGCGCTATCAGAATCATGGTGCCGCGGTCCTGCTTGAGCTTCAGTAAGGTCTTCCCCACCAAAGGTATGGGAGGATAAGCATACAGGAGGCCGGTCCC
This sequence comes from Microcaecilia unicolor, assembly GCF_901765095.1. Classification (NCBI taxonomy): domain Eukaryota; kingdom Metazoa; phylum Chordata; class Amphibia; order Gymnophiona; family Siphonopidae; genus Microcaecilia; species Microcaecilia unicolor. Next base: position 60,790,032 of record NC_044034.1, read on the forward strand.
CCAATGGAGGAGAAAGGCGTCCGACGCTAGCCTGCCGTGTGTCTGAAGTCTGGAACAGAACAGAGGCAGCTTGTGGTTGGTCTGAGAGGCGAAAAGGTCCACCGAGGGGGTGCCCCACTCTCGGAAGATCTTGCGTACCACTCTGGAATGGAGCGACCTCTCGTGCGGTTGCATGACTCTGCTCAGTCTGTCGGCCAGACTGTTGTTTACGCCTGCCAGGTATGTGGCTTGGAGGAGCATGCCAAACTGGCACGCCCAGCGCCACAGCCCGACGGCTTCCTGACACAGGGGGCGAGATCCGGTGCCCCCCTGCTTGTTGACGTAATACATTGCAACCTGATTGTCTGTCCGAATTTGGATAATTTGGCAGGACAGGACAGCCGATCTCTGATCGCTCGGAGCTCCAGGAGGTTGATCTGCAGATCCTTTTCCTGGAGGGACCACAGACCCTGGGTGTGAAGCCCATCGACATGAGCTCCCCAACCCAGGCGAGATGCATCCGTCGTCAGCACCTTCGTGGGCTGTGGAATTTGGAATGGACGTCCCAGGGTCAAATTGGTCCGGATGGTCCACCAGAGCAGTGAAGTGCGGCAACTGGTGGAGAGGCGGATGACATCTTCTAGATTCCCGGTGGCTTGGAACCACTGGGAAGCTAGGGTCCATTGAGCAGATCTCATGTGAAGACGAGCCATGGGAGTCACATGAACTGTGGAGGCCATATGACCCAGAAGTCTCAACATCTGCCGAGCTGTGACCTGCTGAGACGCTCTGGTCTGCGAAGCGAGGGACAGGAGGTTGTTGGCCCTCGCTTCGGGAAGGAAGGCCTGAGCCGTCTGGGTATTCAGCAGAGCTCCTATGAATTCCAGAGACTGGGTTGGCTGGAGATGGGACTTTGGGTAATTTATCACAAACCCCAGCAGCTCCAGGAGTTGAATAGTGCACTGCATGGACCGGAGGGCTCCTGCCTCCGAGGTGTTCTTGACCAGCCAATCGTCGAGATATGGGAACACGTGCACTCCCAGCCTGCGTAGGTACGCCGCCACCACCACGAGGCACTTTGTAAACACTCTTGGGGTGGAGGCGAGCCCAAAGGGCAGCACACAGTACTGAAAGTGCCGTGCGCCCAGGCGGAATCTGAGATACTGTCTGTGAGCTGGCAGTATCGGGATGTGAGTATATGCATCCTTTAAATCCAGGGAACATAGCCAATCGTTTTTCTGAATCATTGGCAGAAGGGTGCCCAAGGAAAGCATCCTGAACTTTTCTTTGACCAGGAATTTGTTCAGGCCTCTCAGGTCTAGGATGGGACGCATCCCCCCTGTTTTCTTTTCCACAAGGAAGTACCTGGAATAGAATCCCTGCCCTTCCTGCCCGGGTGGTACGGGCTCGACCGCATTGGCGCTGAGAAGGGCGGAGAGTTCCTCTGCAAGTACCTGCTTGTGATGGGAGCTGAAGGATTGAGCTCCCGGAGGACAATTTGGAGGCAGGGAGGCCAAATTCAGGGCGTATCCGCACCGCACTATTTGGAGAACCCACTGGTCGGAGGTTATGAGAGGCCACCTTTGGTGAAAATATTTTAACCTCCCCCCGACCGGCAGATCGTCCGGTACGGACACTTTGAGGGCGGCTATGTTCCCGTGGATCCAGTTAAAAGCCCGTCCCTGGCTTTTGCTGTGGAGGCGCAGGGGGCTGCTTAGGCGCACGCTGTTGACGGGAACGAGCGCGCTGGGGCTGTCCCTGTGCCTGACGAGGCCTTCGGGCCGGCTGGTTGTACCTACGCTTTGCAAAAGAATAGGGTGCAGCCTGCCGGGCCCGGGAAAAACGTCCACCTGCTGAGGTGGATGCTGAAGGCGCCCGGTGGGAGAGCTTGTCGAGAGCGGTTTCCCGCTGATGCAGTTGGTCCACCATCTGCTCGACCTTCTCACCAAAAATGTTATCCCCCCGGCAAGGGACGTCGGCCAGTCTCTGCTGGGTGCGGTTGTCCAGGTCAGAGGCACGCAGCCATGAGAGCCTGCGCATCACTATACCTTGGGCCGCAGCACGAGATGCCACGTCACAGGTGTCATAGATACCCCTGGACAGGAACTTTCTGCACGCCTTCAGCTGCCTGACCACCTCCTGATAAGGCCTGGACTGCTCCGGCGGGAGCTTATCGACCAGGTCCGCCAGTTGTTGCACATTAGTCCGCATGTGGATGCTCATATAGAGCAGGTATGACTGGATGCGGGTCACGAGCATGGAGGATTGGTAGGCCTTCCTCCCAAACGAGTCCAGAGTGCGAGACTCCCGCCCCGGGGGCGCCGAGGCGGTATCCCTCGAACTCCGTGCCCTCTTGAGAGCAGAATCCACGACCGCCGAGTCATGGGGCAATTGGGGCCGCATTAACTCCGGGTCCGAGTGGATCCTGTACTGGGACTCTGCTTTCTTGGGAATGGTGGGGTTAGTTAACAGTCGCACCCAGTTCCGAAGCAGTGTCTCCTTGAGGACATTGTGCAGCGGCACCGTGGAGGACTCTCTAGGTGGTGATGGATAGTCGAGGACCTCGAGCATCTCGGCCCTCGGCTCTTCCACAGAGACCACGGGGAAGGGAATGCTAATAGACATATCCCGCACAAAGGAGGCAAAGGAGAGACTCTCAGGAGGTGAGAGCTTCCTCTCCGGTGAAGGCGTGGGGTCCGAGGGAAGGCCCGTAGACTCCTCTGAGGAGAAATATCTAGGGTCCTCCTCTTCCCCCCACGAGGCCTCATCCTCGGTATCGGACATGAGCTCATGTAGCTGAGTCCTGAACCGGGCCCGGCTCGACGTCGAGGCACCGAGGTCTCGGTGTCGTCGAGCAGTGGACTCCCGCGTCGGCGGGGACGGAGCTCCCTCCATCGACGTCGACTCCACCTGCGTGGCGGTCGAGACCGGCGCCGCAAGCGGCGGCGGTGTCGACGGCCCCGGCGCCGGGCTAGAGCTCGCCGGCGCCACAGACATCGGCTGGCGCATCAGCCCTTCCAGGATCCCCGGAAGGATGGCTCTGAGGCACTCGTCCAGGCCCGCTGCCGGGAAAGGCGGTGGGGCCGGCAGGGGTGTCGGTGTCAGAAGCTGATGGGGGCCAGGAGACGGCACCAAGGTGCCGGAACCCTGACGCGTCGGTACCTCCACCACCGACGGGGACCTCTCCTCTCGGCGATGACGCTTCGGTGTCGCCTCCTCTCCGATGTCCGGATGCACCGAGGGCGACCGGTGACGACGCTTCTTGTCCTTCTTTCGATGCGCGTCACCGGCGCCGGGAGGTATGGAGGAGGAGGAGGACGATCCCCCTCGGTCTCGAGGAGCCGGGTCAGACAGGGTTCGGTCCCGTGGACCACGGGCTGAGGGAGTGACCGGGGCCGACTGCCCACGCGGCCGCTCACCTCCACCCTCGCCGGCGGACCGGCGGGCCGACGGGACCTGTTCTCCTGGGGTCGATGCCATCGGTGCCGATGTCTCGGGCATCGTTACCGGTACCGAAGGACCGGGCGTCGATACCGATGCCGTCGAGGTCGACGTCGAGGGGCCGGCGCAAGTTCCAAAAAGATGGTCCCGCAGAACTTGCCTCGCAACTTGAGTCCGTTTCCGGAGACCGAGACACAGGGAACACGACTTGATATTGTGCTCCGGCCCGAGGCACTGGAGGCACCAAGCGTGGGTGTCGGTCTGCGAGATCGGCCGGCCGCAGCGACCACACTTTTTAAATCCACTCGGGACCTTCGAGGACATCGACGGAAAAAATCGCGTCGGCGAAGTCAAAGTCGTCAATGGTGGCGAAAATCACACCTCGAAAAGAAAACGACCGTGCGGCCACTAGGCCGCAACGCGGCGTCCCCGCTGGAAACGAGGGAAAAAGGGAGCGCGTGCTCCACACGCTCAGGTTTTTTTTTTTTTTTTTGAAAAAAGAAAAGGGAAACCGGCGGTAACAAAAAATTAAATAGAAAAAACAACGATCCGCGTAAACGCGATCGACTTTCCGGCGGCTGAAAGCAGAGAGAGCGGCAAAGCACGACTCTCTCCAGACGCGGAAAAAAAGGAACTGGCGGGAGCGGTCGCGCACGGGCGGGAAGACGGCCGCGCATGCGCGGTGGGCGTGCCCTGCGTGCCGACCGTCCCGCGAAGCCTTTTCCGGTTGGTGGGGGCTGCCGCGGACGTCACCCAGTCGTGAGAACAAGCAGCCTGCTTGTCCTCGGAGAACATACGGTTACCATATGGCTCCAGAAAAAGGACGGATTGAGCCAGCCGGGTTTTACTTCCATTGCTTTCAAGCAATGGAAGTAAAACCCAGCTGGCTCAATTACTTCCATTGAAAGCAATTGCTTTCCATTGAAAGCAATGGAAGTAAAACCCGGCTGGCTCAATCCATCCTCCTTTTTCTGGAGCCATATGGTAACCCTAGCTTACCAGCACCCACAGCTGGATAGCAGTGAAGTAATCAGGTATGATGCTGGCTTCTACAGACTCAGAATAAACAGACAAGAACCACACACACAGGAAACAGAACAGGGAATACAGAAACAGAGCTTGGCAAAACACAGAGGTTGGCTTAAACACAGAGCTTAACTATAGCAAGAGTCAAAAGCAGGGCTAGACTAAAAGCAGGAGCCAATGGTAGTATCAAACAGATACAGACACCAAGGGCAGGGTGTGGCTCTACAGCCAGGCTTTCAGGAAACAAGATTCAAAAGCAAACTCGCAGAAACAAAGGAAAGCATTGAAACACAAGACTCAGAGAAACACAGCACAGACCTTCAGGAGTAAAACACTCAAGAACAAAGCCAAGCATCATGGATATGATCTAAACAGGTAACACAAGATTAAGAGACCTCTTGCAAAGGCAACGTAGGAAAGCTCCCTGTGTCCTTATAAAGGAGTAGGCTGATGATATCACAAGTAGGAAATGAAGCAGAAGCAGGGAGACCAAAGCGAGGCTTGGCTAACAGGAAATAAGGAAGACTGGAGAGGTCACAGAGAAACAGTAGGTCTGAACATAAGGGCACGGCCACAAACGTGACACCAGCCTACTAAAAATGCTGGCTCCTCCTACATCCCAATGGCGTGAATCTCTACGTTTTGCACTTATTCGTTTTTTTTCTTCGAAAAATGAACCAAAAAACAAAATGTCCAAAGCACAAAACCTTGTTCGAAACAGTATTTTAAAAAAAATAATAATAATAAAAAATAACTGTTTTTCTTTTTTCGAAAATGATCTTATTTCCTATTCGGATTTTGGACATTTTGTGCAGGATGTTCAAAGTTGGACTTAGACCTCATATCGAAAATGCCCCTCCATGTGCTTTGAAATTACGCCTCCATGATTCAATTACAAAATACACACATACTTTCTCTTTCAATACTGGTTGAATTTGTGGAGTTAAAAAGCAGGCTTGTAGAGTCAGACATTCTACTGAAACTTTACCCCTTTGTGGGCTGAATTCCCTTTTTGTGTATATTCTGTTATTGCTCAAGATGAGCTCTTTCATAACTAATGTCATCTGAAGTTACCTAGCCTTCTTAAACAAGGATTTTCTTGCTGTCTGACATAAAGACCACTTGTAGATTACGTGTTCCATTTCAAAGACCTGCAATTGGGTGTATATAAAACAGGACTTTAACTGAGAATCATACATGGATATCTCAAGGACTTTGTGTAAGGAACATGTTAATGTCTCCAATATTATTTAGAATAAGACTGAATGTACTTTACCTGAGCCATCTTCTCTGTTGTCAGAGCTCACTGATAAGTCTCTAATTAAGTGAAGTGATTTCCTCTCCAAAAATCCTGCAGCAATTTTCAATTAGAAAACTGCACAAGAACGAAACCTGCAATAGATTAACATTGATCAGCTTTCATCGCTATCTGAAACCAAAAGGAACCTGCATTATAAATTCTCTGCTCACACTGCCCAACTGGTAGCGCTTCTCTGGACTAACAAATGATGTACACTGTGCCATAAGCCAGTGTTTCCCAAGTCCAGTCCTGGAGTACTCCTTACCATCAGGTTTTCAGGATATCTACATGAATATATATGAACTTGATTTGCATACACTGCCTCCATTATATGCAATCTCTTTCAAGCATATTCATTGTGGATATCCTGAAAACCTGACTGCCAAAGGGGTACTCCAAGACCAGACTTGGGAAACACTGCCATAAATCACATAAAATGAATTTTAGTGTTCTAATACATATACTGTACCTTCAAGGTATGGAGGGGAAAGGGCATAGACATAGACATTCAAATATCTCCAAGGTACAATAATGCACAAGAAGTGAGTTCCATTGAGCTTGGAATGTGAGGATAGTGAGATGCCTGCAGCTGGAAGAGGAAAACAGTAACAAAAGCAAGAAAGCTTTTTCCAAGTGTAATCCCCCATTATATATGGATTACTGAGTGGTGTTGGTTTCTCCCTGGAGTCACTGGGGGGGGGGGGGTGGGGGGGGGGGAGAGTGGGATGTCGCTGGGGGGAAGAGCCCAGCCCGGCCCAGCCCAGGGGGAAGGTCCTGGAATATATTGCAGAGGGAAATGTTTCTAGGTAATGATTGACAGCAGAGGTGAAGTTTGAAGGTAATAAAAGTTCCTGTTTGTTTGAGCACATGGTCTTTGGTTGTTTTCACCCCCACCAGGACCCTAGGAGGAGAGGAGGCATCCTGGAAAGGCCAGCAACCTAAGGCTGGATTTAAGGGGAGTTATTGTCAGACAAGGCAGTAACTATTTGAGAGGAGTGCTGTGGGTGGTCAAGGGGGCCCAGCTCACGAGCAGAAAAGGGAAGA